>NC_136070.1:127823296-128168296 GCF_964261635.1 Lissotriton helveticus | reverse complement strand
TAGCTTGTCTGACATGAAACAATGGCACTACCTTCGTCAGGAACACAGCTCGGGTCCTCAACATCAGTTTGTCCAGAAAAAAGTTGATGCAAGACTGGACCGAGAAGGCCTGAAGCTCTCTCACAGGATGAGCTGAAGCTATCACAACCAGAAAGACAGCTGTTCATTAAGCATGCACTAGGAAAGCCACAACCAAATTTAAGTCCCACTCTGGCACCAGAAAATTTTGGCAGAAAATAGGCTGCAAACATTTAGGAAATCTTATCATAATAGATGATATGAACAAGCACAGCTGATCCAGAAAACATAAAAAGGACAAGTAGCTCAAAGGATCGAGTAACGGCTGCACCACTTTGGGAATCAGGCCATGGCCTCGGTTGAGATTGGGATTAAGCTGGATAAGAGATAATAGGCTATTCATCTGCCTCCGGTGTCAGTGCGTAAATTGAAGGGAAATGCGCAGATCACACCCACAGCAAAAACCACAGTGTTTTGATCCCAGTGTCATTGTCTGCAGGGTGCCGTCCTGGGGCTATAAGTGTTTAGGTTACCTATCAGATAGCTCAAGGTCTAGTTGAGAGAGACCTATTTTGGGCTTCCCAAAAACATAGTGGGCTTACAGCCTGCACAATGCTTACAATAGTTTATCTTTAGGTCACTCATTTGCTTGCTTCTTCTATGGCTTGCCTTCCTCTTCTTGTGTTTGTCACCACCCTGGGGCATAGCCTCTATATCATCCTTTTGATTGGTAGACTTGTATCATTCTACTGCTCACTTTTAGGAAACTTTTAGGTTGAACTTACCAGACAGCGCAAGCGGTCTGGTTGCAAATTACTTATTGTGGGCTTAAGAAAATGACGAGCTTAGAGTCTGCACATTGCTTACCATTAGTTGGCTCTCATGCCACTCTCATTTGCTTGCTTCACTTTGATGTATTTCCTTGTCTATCTTGTGTTCGTCCCTTCCCTGGAGCAAAGCCTCTTTACCATCATTTTGACTGGATGACTTGTGATTTTCCACTGTTCACTTTTAGGAAACTACTTTATTTTCCTTTTCTGTTATTCATTCACTCTTGTGTTTCTCCCAATCCTCCCTCCCAATTTTTCCACACCCATGCCCTGGGTTTTCTCTTTCTTGTGGTGTCTCGTTCTCTCCCATGTATTTATCCCCTACACCCCACTGTCCCCGTTTCCCTAGTGTGCTTCTTCCCACCCCCCCCCCCCCCATGTTCCTGTCTCCATTGTGGGCTTCTCCTCCTACAGAGTTGGTCTCTCTTCCTCATGCCCTCACTAACTGCCAGTTTCTTTACCCACTCCTCAACTGGCTCCCCCACCCAATTCTCTGTTGCACCCACATTCGCAGTAATTTATTTAAATATATTTTTCTGGGAAGGCCATGGAGCAAACTGCTCTTGGCCCTCCAGAAAAGTGCTCTAGCGCATTTAGGATTGTTTTAAATTGACAATGTGTCACCTACAAGATGATTCAACTGCCAACAGCAGTAGCGTCATTGGGTCTTTTTTCCCTGTAACTAAATTCACCAGCAAAACGCATTGATTTATGCTGATACGTTTTAGCACTGCGATAAAATTTGGCAAAGCTAGTGGGTCCCAAAGGAGAGACCTTTTGGCATTGCCAGTGCTTGTTCTTTTTAATCAAGCACTCTATGAGAGTGCATATGTTTTCAAGTTCTCTCCTTGTGTGGTTCTTCCGCCCCAGGCCAACTATCATCCCACCCACTGACGTTCTGTATTGTGGTATTCCTCGAGCGGATTTTCCTTTCTTACCTCCAACCCAGAATTTATTTTATCCTGCGCTCCTTGGGCCACTCACCGTTGCTTCTTCCCCACTCGCCGCTCCCCACACTTCTTTTGCAATTACTGTGACCTCTCTAGTTGGGTCCGGAATTGTAGTATTTTTTTCTCTTTTTTTTTTCGTGGCCCAGGTGGGCGTTGACATACCACCATTTGGTGTCCTTTGTGACGTCGACACGCTTGGTCCGGAAGCTCCCACCTTTGGTCGCCATCTTGCCATTATTTTTTTCTTCCATCTTGCCATTATTTTTCTTTTGGGATGCATTATCCCAAATGCAAAATTCGCAATTTAAGAAATCGTAAAATTGCGATTACTTAAATTGTGATTGCATTTAAGGAATCGCAAAATGAGATTCCTTAAATGCAATGCATTAAAGTAAAAAAATTAGCGATTTCCTTAATAGGAGTCGCAAATTATCATCAATTTGTACTTGATGGTAATTTGCAAAAACTTTGAAAAATGCACTAAAGTGCATTTTTCAAAGTTCCATTTTACACACACACGCCCTTGGGGCATGTGTGTATGCAACATGTATTCATATGCTGATTTCAGGGGTGCAATAGGGTTTCCTTTTGGAACCCTTACACCCTTGAAATTGCATGCGGAATTTGCGAGTACCTATTCGGTTCTTGCAAATTGCAAATGCAATTCCCATACATTCCAATGGGCCTTTAGGCCCATAGGAATGAATGGGAATACATTCCTTAATTGCGACTCGCAATTTGCGAGTCGCAATTAAGGAATGTTTAGAAAACGCAATTATTTTTGCGATTTCTACATGCACAGGCTTTTGCGATTCCTTAATAGTCGCTATTAAGGAATCGCAGAAGCCTACCTTGATGCATGTGCCCCTTAACGTTTTGCAGCGTGGCTCTTTCTGGATTCACTATGCTGTGCATAGACTTTGTAGCGGTTTCTCCTTATTGTGGTGGTTGGGTGGAAGATGAGCTCTTGTTACTGAATATGTGTTGTAAGACATTCTGTCCCGCTTGCGCTTCCTTGTTCATTTGGATATCTACGCAGTAGTGCTTAGTGAACGTGTGCACTGAAGACCATGGAGTCTTGCCATCACCAGATGACGTCTTATTTCAGTTATAGGGCATCGTGTTGTGAGGTTAGCACATGTATAGAACAGAGTGTCATGAGGGTCGCAGTGCAGAGTATGAAGATCTTTGCATTGCAGGTATCTGTTGCTGAAGCTGGGGGTTTCATATAACAAATCATTTAGAAATTGGTTCCTAAAGATCCTCAATATATCTATCGGTGAATAAGAACCTTCACACTCGACATAGCCAATGTGAGGATTCATCTGCTTTCCAAATAATATATTTGCATAATGTAGCACTTACTTGAAAAGAGAAATCTTTAACTTAGGAGCTTTTACTTAGCAGGACATCCTACCATATTTGAATACAACCTCTTATACCTTCTTACAATTGCCCAAAGGGTGATGGGATGAGTGTTTTATTTTTCTATCTTTTAAAACACCTAAATCAAACTGACATTTCTAGGGATACCCTTTTTGTGGGTGTAAGTATCTCGACTTAACCCCTTCGATGCGGATGACGGAGCGGTTCCGTCATCAGCATCGGTTGGGCTGAGCTGATGACGGAACCGTTCCGTCATCAGTACAGCCCGGGGGGGGGGGGGGGGGATGGGAGCGCTGGCGCTCCCCCCCCTGTGCAGCGATCTTGTTTTTTTTTGCAGGGGTGGCAGCGGAAGACTTTCCGCTGCCACCCCCTGGCCCCCCCACGCTTCCTGGTGACGTCAGCGCGCACAGCACGCGCCAACGTCATCAGGAAGCGATGGACGCGCTGGAAGCCATTTGTATCCAGCGCATCCAGCAAAGAGGTGCGTGTTTGCTGCTCCGGTGGGGCCATTTTTCGGTGCCATGAGGCATCGGGGGAGAGGAAACTATGTTTCCTCTCCCCTGATGTCCTAATGCAGGGCATTCCTGGTGCACGATCGCGCACAGCGTCGTGATCGTGCACCAGGAATGCCCCACTAGACACGAGGGATTGTGTTTGCCAATGTTTATTTGTGCAGGAAGCAACCCCTTGGGCAAGGGTCGCTTCCTTTGGGGGCAATATTTATTCTCAGACTTTTCTGCCCCCCCTGGGGCAGATCGGCCTTTTTTTTGGCCGATCTGCACCCAGGGTGGGCAGAAAAGCCCACTAGACACCAGGGATTGATTTTTATTTATAAAGGAAGCCACCCCTTGGGCAAGGGTCACTTCCTTAGGGGGATAAAATATTTTTCAGACTTTTCTGCCCCCCCTCGGGCAGATCGGCCGTTTTTTCGGCCGATCTGCACCCAGGGGGAGCAGAAAAGCCCACTAGTCACCAGGGATTTGTTTTTTATTTGAAAAGGAAGCGACCCCTTGGGGAAGGGTCGTTTCCTAGTGGCCTTAATATTTTTTTAGACTTTTCTGCCCCCCCCTGGGGGCAGATCGGCCGTTTTTTTGGGCCGCATCTGGACCCAGGGGGGCCAGAAAAGCCCACTAGACACCAGGGATTGATTTATATTTATAAAGGAAGCGACCCCTTGGGCAAGGGTCGCTTCCTTAGGGGGATGTAATATTTTTCAGACTTTTCGGCGTTTTTTTTGGCTGATCTGCACCCAGGGGGGGGGGGGGGGGGGCAGAAAAGCCCACTAGTCACCAGGGATTTGTTTGGATTCGAAAAGGATGCGACCCCTTCCTAGTGGCCCTAATATTTTTATAGACTTTTGTGCCCCCCCCCTGGGGGCAGATTGGCTGGTTTTTTTTTACCGTTTCTGGACCCAGGGGGGGGAATAGAAAAGCCCACTAGACTCCAGGGTTATTTTTTTTTTATAGGGAGCGACCCCTTGGCCAAGGGTTGCTTCCTTGGGCCCATTTGTTTTCAGTATGTTCTGCCGTGTCTTTATTTGGCCTCTCTGCCCTCCGCAGGGTTGCTTCCAGGGGGCCCACGTTTATAATGATTTATAATCTTCCCCCCTTGGGGACAGACACCCCATTTGTGACACACCCTGTGACATAGCCTGTTGTAATGTGTGTTGTTTGTGTTTTTTCTAATGTGTATTGTTTTTTTTTCTCTTTAGATTGTTGCAGTGTGCGGTTCTGTTACTGGTGGTTCTGTTCTGCTGTTTCTGTAGTTGCATGTGTTTGGTAAGAGACCTTTTTTTTGTTCAATTGTAATGTCATTGTTTATTTTGCAAAGTGTGTAGTAATACGAGTATGTTTTGCTTCTGTTTGTTGTGATTGTAAAACATGTTTTGCATTTGTTTTTGATATGTCCTTCTGTAGATGTAAGTTTTTTTTTCTTCTTTCTAGTGGGATATCGTTGCCTATTTGCTGTGTCTTCGCAGAGTAGGTGCTGGTGAGTGTAGTTGTGTCTTGTAAGTGAATTGTATATTTTTTCTAAATATAGTTTTTTGTGAAAAAGTCTTACATTTTTTATCTTACGCAGTGTTGGGGTTGTTGAGTTGTTTGTGCAGACTCCTTTATTTGTAAGGATAATGGCTAGCCGCCGGATTACTGCTCAGCAAGTTGTTGGAATGCTTTTTGATTCTTCCTCTGACCATGGTCCAGAGTCTGACTCTGATTCTGAGCCAGAGGTGGGAGGTGAAGATTCAGGTAGTGAGTTTTCTCTACACATGGCTTCATCTGATGATGAAGACACTTTGAGTGCTGATGAAGCTACTTTTGGTGTGGATGATGTGCCTGTGGTTGGGGAGGACATTGCTGTGGTTGTGGTTGGGGAGGACATTGTTGTGCCTGTGGTTGCGGAGGACATTGCTGTGCCAATAGCGCGGCAAGAGACATCTGGTCTGCAGCCTGGGGCTGCTAGACTTCCAGTTGGTGTAGTGAGACAAGAGGCAGCTGGGCGGCGGCCTGCGGCTGCAAGACTTGATGATGAAAGTTCTGACCTCTGGGTTGCACCAGGCATGGTGCAGCCGGCATTGCCTGAATTTACTGGTGTTCCAGAGTGTAGGGTGAACACTGAAAACTTTTTGCCTATTGATTTTTTCAAGTTGTTTATGGATGATGTGTTTGTGGCAGAGATTGTAGAGCAGACTAATTTGTATGCTGAAATATTTTTGAGGGTGAACAGTGCCAGCCTTAAGCCCCACCCTAGAGCTACCCGGTGGACTCCCACAAATTTGGAGGAGATGAAAAAGTTTTTGGGTTTAACTTTTTTGATGGGCTTGCTTAGGAAACCATCAATGGCTTCATATTGGTCTACTAGTCCCTTGATGGCAACAGCTATATTTCCGGCAGTCATGAGTCGTGATAGGTATTTGCTTCTGCTGCGGATGATGCATTTTGTTGACAATAGTCTTGCTTTGCCACGAGATCACCCTGATTGTGACCGTCTTTTCAAGATTCGGCCTGTCATTGATCATTTGGTTGATCGATTTTCTGAGATCTTTTATCCTGGGAAGGAAATTGCAGTGGATGAGTCTTTGCTGTTGTTCAAGGGCCGCTTGGTATTTCGGCAATACATTCCTAGTAAGAGGGCACGCTATGGAATCAAACTGTATATGCTGTGTGACAGTGAGACTGGATATGTCTCTAATTTCAGGGTGTACACTGGTAAGGAATCCAGGATTAACCCCCCTGGTTGTCCGTCGACTTTTGGAGTGACTGAGAAAATTGTGTGGGAACTTGGTCGTGGATTGTTTAACAAAGGCCATCATTTGTATGTCGATAACTTCTACACTGGTGTGCGGTTGTTCAGGGAATTGGCCAAAGTGGACACTGTTGCTTGTGGCACAATCCGCTCAAACCGTAAAGGTTTCCCAAAAGAACTTGTTTGTCGAAAGCTTGCTCGGGGACAGTGCAGTGCATTGCGTTGTGAGGAGCTTCTAGCTGTGAAGTTTTCAGACAGGAGAGATGTCTACATGTTGACTTCCATACATGATGAAAGCACTGAACCGGTGACTGTTTGGGGTCAGGTTGCAGAAGTGCGCAAACCTGTGTGCATTTTAGACTATAATAGGCACATGGGTGGTGTTGACAGAGTTGATCAGAGGTTGGAACCATATGCTGCTCTTCGTAAGGCTTACATTTGGTGCAAGAAGTTGGCTATCCATCTTTTCCACTTGGCAACCTTTAATGCTTTTATTGTGTTCCAGAAATCTTGTCCCCAGTCAAAGATGACTTTTGTAAAGTTTCAGGAGTCTGTAATAGGCAGCCTTGTTTTAGTGGAACAGGCAAGTGTTCCTAGAGTTGGAGTGGTGGAGGATTTTGCCAGATTGAAAGATCGCCACTTTTCTGATACAATTCCTCCTACAACCTCAAAAGACTTTCCCAGTCGGAGATGTAGAGTCTGTTGGCGAAGAGGTTTGCGGAAGGAGGTTCGCATGTACTGTCCCGACTGCCCTTCAAACCCCGGGCTGTGTGTACCTGCTTGTTTTAGATTGTACCGCACGCAAAAGATTTTTTGGGAGTATCAATGAGTGGTAAAGTGAACTGGTTGGTCTTTATTCTGTAAAACGTATTGGTCAGTTTCAAAGTTTGTATTTGTGTAGTCTTTTTAGATTTAGTTGTCGAGTTAGTAGATTTGTATCAATTTGCAATTTGTTTTTGTTTCTCTTTTATTTAAAAAAAAAAAACTAAAGTATGATGTTGGTTTGCGTGTAGTGTCCATTGTCTGACTGTGTGCATGGTTTGGGGCTTTGCTGCCGGTGTCTGTGGACTGGTGCTTGACTGGCGGTGTGCGTGGTCTGGTGTTTGGTTGGCGGTGTGCGTGCTCTTGCGCTTGCCTGGTGTTGTGTTTGGATTTGTCTTTGGCTGGTGGTGTTCGTGGAGTGGTGCTTGGCTGGCGGTGTGTGTGGAGTTGTGCTTGGCTGGTGGTGTGTGTTGAGTGGCGCTTGGCTGGTCGTGTGTGTGGAGTGGCGCTTGGCTGGTGGTGTGCGTGGAGTGGTACTTGGCTGTCTGTGCACGGAGTGTTGCTTGGCTGGTGTTGTGTTTGTGGAGTGGCGCTTGGCTGGTGGTGTGTGTGGAGGGGCGCGTGGCTGGTGGTGTGCATGGAGTGGTACTTGGCTGTGTGCACGGAGTGGTGCTTGGCTGGCGGTGTGTGTGGAGTGGTGCTTGGCTGGCGGTGTGTGTGGAGTGGTGCTTGGCTGGCGGTGTGTGTGGAGTGGTGCTTGGCTGGCGGTGTGTGTGGAGTGGTGCTTGGCTGGTGTTGTGTTTGTGGAGTGGCGCTTGGCTGGTGGTGTGCGTGGAGTGATGCTTGGCTGGTGGTGTGTGTGGAGTAGTACTTGGCTGTCGGTGTGTGCTGAGTGGTGTTTGGCGGGCGGTGTGCATGGTCTGGTGCTTGGATGGTGGTGTGGGTGGACTGGCGCTCGGCAGGCGGTGTGTGAGTAGTTATTTTCTGTTGGTCACTACACACACTGCTAGGCGTGTGAAAGTGATGGGCCCTTGAATGGCGCTGTTTGCTGGTGTGAGTGTTGAAATGTGATGGGTCCGCGGCTGGCGGTGTGAATGCTTTGTATGTGTCACGCGTACGAAAGGTGTATGAATGGCCTCTAAAGAGGTTGGTGCCTTGACGTGGCTTAACAGCTCACGAGCTGTGAGTCAGTGGTTCAGTTTATCATACTTTCAATTATACGCAGTGTATTTCATTTTTGATGAAATTACTTGCGTATCCAATTGTATGTACTGAATCATCACTCACCCTCGTGCCAAATCCAACCAGTATGTGTGTGTGCTTGCGGATTAGATGGGTGTGCAGTAATAATTGTTTTTTTTCTCTTTCTGCAGTAGGGTGTACCTTGTCCCTTATTGTGATTGTTATGTGTTGCTTTTCCATTCGGATGGTGTCAATGGTCGGGTTTGTATCAGGTATGAAAGGTGCGTGAATGGCCTGTAAAACGGTTGGTGCCTTGTCGTGGCTTTACAGCTCACGAGTTGCGAGTCACTGGTTCGGTTTTTATGCATTTATTTATTGACAGAGCATTTCATTTTTTTGAAATATCTTGTTAATAAAATTTTATGTACTGAACCATCACTCGCCCTCGTGCCAAATCCAACCTGTATGTGTGTGTCTTTGAGGAATAGATAGCCGTGCTTGAATGTTTGACTTTTGAGTAACTCTGTTAAGGTGTGGTATCCTTTTACTCGGGAGAACAAGGGGAACGCAGGGTGGTAGGACATTTTTGCTGGCACGGCGATCCCACGCCAAAAAGTTTGGAAAAGTGCTATTTTTACCTAATTTTAAGGTTTGCAAGGAGTTCTGGGTAGGAAAACATTGGGGGACCCACGCATGCCATACCTCCCTGGACTCTCCCGGGTGTCTAGTTTTCAGAACTGTTTGGGTTTGCTACTTTCCAAAGAATACCACCCAGCCCCGGGCCAAAAACTCAGGTGCCAGCACCTAGGGAAACCTAGCAAACCTGTACATTTTTGAAAACTAGACACCCACTTTTCCGTACTTTTTTGGGTGGGATCTCGCTGCCGACACAAATGTCCTACCACCCAGCGTTTCCCTTGTTCTCCCGAGTAAAATGATACCTCACTTGTGTGGGTGGGCCAAAGGCATGTGACTCAGGCTGGGGGGCTTAATTTGTAAAACTTAAATATGACTAAAAACTACGTTTTTCAAAATTCATTTTTGGCGTGTTCTGCTTTGGGCACCCACACAAGTGAGGTATCCTTTTACTCGGGAGAACAAGGGGAACGCAGGGTGGTACCTAATTTTAAGGTTTGCAAGGAGTTCTGGGTAGGAAAACATTGGGGGACCCACGCATGCCATACCTCCCTGGACTCCCCCGGGTGTCTAGTTTTCAGAACTGTTTGGGTTTGCTACTTTGCAAACAATACCACCGAGCCCCGGGCCACAAATTCAGATGCCCCCCCCCCCCCAAATCAAGGTAGTTTTGCAATAAGGTAATGTAAATTCACCACCGTACGATTTGAACCGTTTCCTGTTGCAGCCACTATGTCTATCCACGTAAGTGAGGTACCATTTTCTTCAGGAGACCTGGGGGCACGCTGGGTGGGTGGAATTTTGTGGATCCACGCAGATTCCAGAACTTTCCACCACAGATATGTGAGGAAAATGTGTTTTTTTTGTCAAATTTTTATGTTTGCAAGGGATTCTGGGTAACAAAACCTGCGGGTAGGCAGACGAGTCACCCCATCCTAAATTCCCCTGGGTGTCTAGTTTTCAAAAATGTATAGGTTTGCTAGGTTTCCCTAGGTGCTGGCAGAGCTACGGCGCAAAAACAAAAGGTAGTCTTTTTGTCCAAAACGTGCTAAATTTCACTGGGAAATTGAGGTGCGACCATGCTGCGTTTTGCGCTGTTTCATGTCGCAGCCACTATGCCTACCCACGCAAGTGAGGTACCATTTTTTTCGGGAGACCTGGGGGCACGCTGGGTGGGTGGAAATTTGTTGATCCACGCAGATTCCAGAAATTTCCACCACAGAAATTTGAGGAAAATGTGTTTTTTTTAGTCGAATTTTTATGTTTGCAAGGGATTCTGGGTAGTAAAACCTGGGGGTAGGCAGACGAGTCACCCCATCCTGAATTCCCCTGGGTGTCTAGTTTTCAAAAATGTACAGGTTTGCTAGGTTTCCCTAGGTGCTGGCAGAGTTACGGCGCAAAAACAAAAGGTAGTCTTTTTGTCCAAAACGTGCTAAATTTCACTGGGAAATTGAGGTGCGACCATACTGCGTTTTGGCTGTTTCATGTCGCAGCCACTATGCCTACCCACGCAAGTGAGGTACCATTTCTTTTGGGAGACCTGGGGGCACGCTGGGTGGGTGGAAATTTGTTGATCCACGCAGATTCCAGAACTTTCCACCACAGAAATGTGAGGAAAATGTGTTTTTTTGTAAAATTTTTAGGTTTGCAAGGGATTCTGGGTAACAAAACCTGGGGGTAGGCAGACGAGTCACCCCATCCTGAATTCCCCTGGGTGTCTAGTTTTCAAAAATGTATAGGTTTGCTAGGTTTCCCTAGGTGCCGGCTGAGCTAGGGCTCAAAAACAAAAGGTAGTCTCTTTGTCCAAAGAGCGCAAGATTTCACTGGGAAATTGAGGTCCGACCACGTTGCATTTTGTGCCGTTTCCTGTCGTAGGCACAAGGCCGACCCACACAAGTGAGGTACCGTTTTTATCGGGAGACCTGGGGGAACGCTGGGTGGGTGGAAATTTGTTGATCCACGCAGATTCCAGAACTTTCCACCACAGAAATGTGAGGAAAATTTGTTTTTGCAAGGGATTCTGGGTAACAAAACCTGGTGGTAGGCAGTCGAGTCACTCCATCCTGAATTCCCCTGGGTGTCTACTTTTCAAAAATGTATAGGTTTGCTAGGTTTCCCTAGGTGCCGGCAGAGCTAGGGTGCAAAAACTACAGGTAGGCACTTTGCCAAAAAAGGGTCAATTTGTAACTGCAAAATTTAGGTGTGACCACGTTGCATTTTGCGCCGTTTCCTGTCACAGGCACAAGGCCGACCCACACAAGTGAGGTACCGTTTTTATCGGGACACTTGGGGTAATTCAGATTTGTAAATCAACTGTTATTACCAATCGAGCCTTCATGCATTTCTCCCTTTCAATGAAAGACATTGTGTAAAAAAAAAAAATCTTTATGAAAAATTACCAATAATTCTCATGCTAGTAGGAGTATTCCCAATTTTGAAAATGTGCAATTATATACTGTTTCTGAACTCTATAATTTGTACCCAATTCAGAAATACATAGGTGTCTTTCATACAGATTATTCCATGTATACATTTTCCAAGACAAAGTGCACTATACCCAGTAAATGAAAAAATACCATTGCAAGTTGCTGCTCAGTTTTTGGATCTGGGTTCGTCGGGTTCTTGGTGAAACTACAAGTCCTATATATCCCCACAACCAGGAAGGTCTAACGGATGTAACGGTATATTGCTTTCCAAGAGCTGTCTAAATTAGAGAAAGTTATAGGTGAAAACGTTGAGACAAAAGGCGGTTTTTTTCAACAAATTTTCAAATATTCCAATATCTAACTGTTAGTTTCTACAACGAAACCTTCATGGATTTAGACAAATGACCCCTTTCTGAATTTAGAATTTTGTCTACTTTTCGAAAATGTAAAGCTTTCCAGGATCCATTATTGCTTTCAAACTCATTTCTACCATTAACTGGAAGGAGGTGGAAAGCTCTAAAAATAGCAAAAATAGGCTATGTCCCAGAAAAATGCCAAAACGGAGTAAAAAATTTTGGTTCTCTGACAAAAGACTGTCATTCCCTGAAAGCTGAGAAAATGGAGATTTCAGCCCCACAAACCCTTTTTTGATACCATTTTCAGGGAAAAACCCAGAGGCTTTCATTTGCAGCCCGTTTTTCCCAAAATGGAAAAACCCAGAGGCTCTCATTTGCAGCCCGTTTTTCCAATTTTTCTGAAAGAAACAAAAGAAATCACTATATTTTGGTTAATTTCTGGGACCCCTCCAAGGGAATCCACAAACCCTGGGCGCCTTTAGAATCCACATGATGTTGGAAGAAAAGGACGCAAATTTGGCGCGGATACCTTATGTGGTCAAAAAGTTACAAGGGCCTAAGCGCGCACTACTCCAAAACGTCAAAAAAAGCCTTAGCACAGGAGGGGAAAAAGGCCTAGCAGCGAAGGGGTTAAATCTCTTTTGCAATTGCAAGACCCCACAAACATAAACCAGCTTACAATCTCAAAAGAGAAAAAATTAGGGTATTATTGATATTTCGTAAACTGTTCGATTTAAAAATGCTACAGTTTAAATTTAGCACCATAAAATGGGAGGGTGTGAAATTTACTGAAGCAATGTTCGGGGAGGGAATTCAAGGGTCTCGCGGGGTCTCGCAAAGCCCCCAAAGAAACTGCAAGCCATTGCCTGCTGCTGCAATCCTTATGAGGGGGACTGTCCAGCAAACAAGGACCAAGGCTCCTTTAACCTTCCAACACGGTGCATACATCCGCTGCTCACAAAAAGTGGATAGTGTTTCTACGCAGCCGCAGATCATAGGTGCAGTCCTTGGCTGCTTGTCTGGCAAATGCACACGGCAACTACTGAAACTGGCAGCGACTGAATTGAGTTGTTAATGAAGCCATCCATGCTAGTCGAATCAGCGTTCCAGTAAAGGCAAACCACAGACCTAGGCTGCACTTATTTCACGGACATTGCCTCTGTGCGCCGAATCAGGAACAAGCAGAGCAGCCAGACACAAAAGGCCAATTTAAGTAACAGGAAATAATAGCGTCAAGCTACTGGAGTTGTAAGTACAGGCTAGGATAGGATAAGAGGCTGCAGTATACGTAGAGACTGAATGCACTCGTATGTACTTCAGCTGACAAAGACGTCACAGTCACCGATCCCGATGTAGGTCTCAAATTGACACAAGATACCAACCAAACAGACCATATACTACAAGCATGCTGGAATAGAAGTCCACTTATGCCACTGCATGACTAACACTTAGGAGCCCTCTGTTGATCTATTCCTTGTTGTGGGTGGTGATCTATTCACAATTCCAAGTATGTCTAGCATCAGCGAAAACCAAGCGATGCATCCACAATTTCATACTGTGCAAGAGCTCGGTTTCATTAACCTGATCAGTTCAGATGAACTCGCAGTGCAGCCGGTGACAAAGGACGTTTAGTGTACCCAATGTTTCCTGGCGTTCTCTCCTACCTCCACGGTAGCTCCAAAAGAAAAAAAAAAACTACCTGGTGGTGTCCTGCCTCCTTCTCCTGGACCCTCACAGCTATAGTCTGACCCCATAAATATATTAACACCTGGTGTCCTTCCACAGACTAAGCTTTGCAGGGGTTGCCCCAGTGACATGGGATGAAAACCTTCCTCGCAGAAAAAGAGACCAACTCTTCCTAGTCAATAGGATGGCCTCACATTCCCCACCTTCAGTGGCTACTGCATGGAAAAAAGTATTTTTTCTAACCTTCTTATTTCGAGGGGTGAATCATCGGCCGTCCTGGGATGTGGAAACTGTGGACAATGAGACAACTAGGCTTGTAAGAACAATTGGCTACCTTATAGGACTATGAAGAGATATTGTGCAATGGAATTCATTCTGAAAGCTGTATTTCCAGTAAGGCGAACGGTACACAATGCTCTCTCTAGTAAGTCTGGAAAAAGCAGTCAGCGATGTAAAATATGTTATATTCAATGACTAAAAACTCACCCTTCAGGAAAGAATGCGTTGATAATACGGTCCCCTAGAGGGTTAATTGCAAGTTCTGGAATCCGCTGGAAATCTTCACGGCTGGAGACAAAGCACAGAACAAGACCTTTTAGAAAATCAGACATAGCTTGTGGAACCAGGCGAGTATTTCATTTTTTTATGAGGAAGAAGCTGTGCTACAGGCAGAGGGGCATTTTAACAAAAACAGAGGGAATTACAATTTTACAAGTATAGGTAGGAGACGATGCACAAATACAATTAATGTCTGGATCAACATGCCCAGAGGCAGAACGAAATCAACTGAAGTACAATGAAATGAGTAGGCAGAGGCAGAATGTCAAGTGAAGGCTCTATTCTGCCAACTGGACAGATGGAAAGGGGAAACGGATTCGTCTGGGATGCCAGTGTGCCTTGGATCTTGCTGTAAATTCTTCTGTATGAGTGTATGCTAGACTACATCAGCCACACCAAACTGGGATGTGGGGGCAAAAGAGCCTACAAATATCGCCTATAATGGGAGTGGAAGAGTGCATTTATTTTTTGTATCACTATTTCTCCATGGCAACAGCTCTTAAGTTCAGACTGAACCTTCCACTTTACCTCGATCTATTTCTAGCCTCTTTGAGAAATCAGTGCAGCAACATATAGGATTTACATTGGGCGCATACCCGATGTAAGTCATGTGTTGATGCCTTGATCAATCTATCTCCGACATAACCTTGAATGAAGAAGCACTAGACAGAATACAGAGCAAGAGGTGAAGAGGGACTAGATCATGCCTTTCTGTAATGTAGACTAATTTACATCCCCAATAAAAAGAGAATGAATGACTAGATTAGGGATGGTGATAAATCCACAAAACCATGCTTCGCTAGCCCCAAGTGCCATGAACTTCTAAAAAGTGGTGGATGGGACATGGACACACACAACATACCTATTATGAGGACCGGCCACTGACTGTAATGAAGTGGGTAATCACTACTGTATCTCCTCATGTGCTTTGATAGTAGTGTAGGTTATTAAGAGGAGCGAGGCAAATCTAACTGTGCTTTTAGTTTTTTGATACACTAGCTCGAAAGTACCTAAACACACTACTGCCACCAGTCCTCACAAATATAGTGTTAATCTTGTTCTGACAAGGTTAACCCACACAGTGAGGACCGAGCCAGTCCGAAAGCGTTGGACGGACGGATGGCACACACACAGTTTAAGAGGAGGTGAACTGAAATATCTGCTATCCAATCATGAATACAGACGGGAAGGACTTATTACGTCGTTTCACAGATTGAATAAATGACATTTGAAAATTACCAAGGGTCGCCATTCTTACTTAACAGGGTCACTTAACAATGAAGGATTGATACAAATCCAAAAGTCAGATGGGATAATGTCATTATTTTGTAAGCTGGACCAGACAGGTTCTACGTGAGTCGTGTGTATTAGTTAAAATATGTAACAAGTATTTGCAATGCAATAGGTCTCGCATTAGTGAACGTTTGAGCTATTTCCATTACAAATGGTAATGTTTGTTAGTTTTTTTTTGTCACGCAATATCCCCGTAGTAGAAAGAGTAATAAAAGAAATACAAATAAAAACGTATGCTCCGCTGCAATCTCTTTTTAGGTCTCGGCCTGCGTAGGATGCGCTTGTGCAGTCTCGCCCGCGAGATCTTATGTTTTTCAGAGTGGGGCTTGAACCCGCCCCTCTTCTCCATTGGCTGGCCTCCTAAATGCTGGGCAGCCATTGGAGAAGACGGGTGTCTTTCCATTTAAGCCCCGTCTTTTTGGGATTCGGGGGTGTGTTTTTTCGTTTCTTTCTCTCCTCTTCCCATTGGCTGGAATCCTACATTCCAGCCAATGGGAAGAGGAGAGAAAGAAAAACATGGTCCCCAGTCCGAAAATGACGGGGCGTTTCTCCGAGGCATTTCTGTCTGACCACGGAGAAACATTGTCGTGTTCATGGCGTGGTCCGCTTTCCACCCGGAGCTCGCTTTGCTGCCATCTACCGAGGGCAAGTATCTGCCCTCTAGAGACAGCCGTTTTGCCTCCACATGCGCATAGGCTTTACCTTAGGTGGCCGTTGTCCAGTGTCTAGTGGAATTTAAGTACGTGTATTATAAAGCTGATTAGCTGGTACTGCCCCTATAGGTTGATGGGAGCAGTCCCCACAGAGGGCTTGCTTGTCTTAGGGCCTGTGATGTAAAGCCAGTTGTATAAGGGCAGTGACGTCACTGAGATCAGTTCTATAGGACCAGTGCTAACATGCACAGCGCAGAGTTAGCGCTACGATAAAGCTGCTACAAGGGAATGGTATTGTCAGTCCGCAGCCCGTGTGTGCTGCTGCCTCTGCTCCTCCTGCGCCTTTAAGGGGCTGCTCCCTGCACCTCCTCCACTCTTTGTGCTGCGGCTGGGGTATGACAGCCCCGCCGGCCCCGGGAAGCAGCAGACATCGCGAGCAGTTTACGGGAGCCCCGTGGCAGCACGGACGGGCGCCAGGAGAGCAGCTCGGACACTGGCCGCAGAGAGAGGGACCTCCCGCCGCATCCTCCCGCCTCCCACGCCACCTCTCACAGAGTTTTAAAAATGGCTGCTTAGGAGCTAGCGGAGCTTCCAGCGCAGGCTGTAACAGCCTCCCCCTGCTCTGGAGAGCGGACCCCGGTCCCCTGCCTGCCGCCGCGTCCTCTGCTCCTCCCAGGACCCAGGCGCCGGGAGCGGAGGCTGCATGGAAAGGAGCGAGGAGATGAATTCTAAGTGTAACGGGACTTCCAGGCCGTTATCAGTGGAGGGACAGCATCTCCTCCCCGGGCCGTTATCCATGTGCACCTAGCATCTTCTCTAAGAGACGTAACCTGCACAAAAGCCCCACACTACCTGGGAGTAGATTGGACTATATCTGGGGACACCCAGCTTCACCCAGTGCTTGCATACTAGGATAACGGGTCTGTTTTTCGCTCTGGACAGCCAGCATCTGCCAAGGTACGAATCTATGAGCTTTAAGCATCACTTCCAGAGCCATTATCAGGACTGTCTCTGTGTGTGTGTGCGGGGCTCTGTGTGTGTGTGTGTGTGTGTGTGTGTGTGTGTGTGTGTGTGTGTGTGTGTGTGCGGGGCTGTGTGTGTGTGTGTGTGTGTGTGTGCGGGGCTCTGTGTGTGTGTGTGTGTGTGGGGGGGGGCTGTGTGGGTGGCTGTGTGTGTGGGTGGGGGCTCTGTGTGTGGGTGGGGGCTCTGTGTGTGGGTGGGGGCTCTGTGTGTGGGTGTGGGTGGCTCTGTGTGTGTGTGGGTGGCTCTGTGTGTGTGTGGGTGGCTCTGTGTGTGGCGGTGGCTCTGTGTGTGGCGGTGGCTCTGTGTGGGGCGGTGTGTGTGTGTGGGGCGGTGTGTGTGGGTGGGGCGGTGTGTGTGGGTGGCTGTGGGTGTGTGTGTGGGTGGGTGTGTGTGTGGGTGTGTGTGGGTGGCTCAGTGTGTGGGTGGCTCCGAGTGTGTGGGTGGCTCCGAGTGTGTGGGTGGCTCCGAGTGTGTGGGTGGCTCCGAGTGTGTGGGTGGCTCAGAGTGTGTGGGTGGCTCAGAGTGTGTGGGTGGCTCAGAGTGTGTGGGTGGCTCAGAGTGTGTGGGTGGCTCCGAGTGTGTGGGTGGCTCCGAGTGTGTGGGTGGCTCCGAGTGTGTGGGTGGCTCCGAGTGTGTGGGTGGCTCCGAGTGTGTGGGTGGCTCCGAGTGTGTGGGTGGCTCCGAGTGTGTGGGCGGCTCCGAGTGTGTGGGTGGGTGGCTGTGTGTGGGGCTGTGGGTGGGGCTGTGGGTGTGTGTGGGGCTGTGGGTGTGTGAGGGGCTGTGGGTGTGTGTGGGGCTGTGGGTGTGTGTGGGGCTGTGGGTGGCTCGGAGTGTGGGTGGCTCGGAGTGTGGGTGGGTGGCTGTGTGGGTGGGTGGCTGTGTGGGTGGGGCTGTGAGTGTGTGTGGGTGGCTCGGAGTGTGGGTGGCTCGGAGTGTGGGTGGCTCGGAGTGTGTGTGGGTGTGTGTGGGTGGCTGTGTGTGTGTGGGTGGCTGTGTGTGTGGGTGGCTGTGTGTGTGTGGGTGGCTGTGTGTGTGTGGGTGGCTGTGTGTGTGTGGGTGGCTGTGTGTGTGGGTGTGTGTGTGTGGGTGGCTGTGTGTGTGTGTGGGTGGCTGTGTGTGTGGGTGGGTGGCTGTGTGTGTGGGTGGCTGTGTGTGTGTGTGGGTGGCTGTGTGTGTGTGTGGGTGGCTGTGTGTGTGTGGGTGGCTGTGTGTGTGTGTGGGTGGCTGTGTGTGTGTGTGGGTGGCTGTGTGTGTGGGTGGCTGTGTGTGTGGGTGGCTGTGTGTGTGGGTGGCTGTGTGTGTGGGTGGCTGTGTGTGTGGGTGGCTGTGTGTGTGGGTGGCTGTGTGTGTGGGTGGCTGTGTGTGTGGGTGGCTGTGTGTGTGGGTGGCTGTGTGTGTGGGTGGCTGTGTGTGTGGGTGGCTGTGTGTGTGGGTGGCTGTGTGTGTGGGTGGCTGTGTGTGTGTGGGTGGCTGTGTGTGTGTGGGTGGCTCGGAGTGTGTGGGTGGCTCGGAGTGTGTGGGTGGCTCGGAGTGTGTGGGTGGCTCGGAGTGTGTGGGTGGCTCGGAGTGTGTGGGTGGCTCGGAGTGTGTGGGTGGCTCGGAGTGTGTGGGTGGCTCGGAGTGTGTGGGTGGCTCGGAGTGTGTGGGTGGCTCGGAGTGTGTGGGTGGCTCGGAGTGTGTGGGTGGCTCGGAGTGTGTGGGTGGCTCGGAGTGTGTGGGTGGCTCGGAGTGTGTGGGTGGCTCGGAGTGTGTGGGTGGCTCGGAGTGTGGGTGGCTCGGAGTGTGGGTGGCTCGGAGTGTGGGTGGCTCTGTGTGTGGGAGGCCCTGTGTGTGGGAGGCCCTGTGTGTGGGAGGCCCTGTGTGTGGGAGGCCCTGTGTGTGGGAGGCCCTGTGTGTGGGTGGCTCTGTGTGTGGGTGGCTCTGTGTGTGGGTGGCTCTGTGTGTGGGTGGCTCTGTGTGTGGGTGGCTCTGTGTGTGGGTGGCTCTGTGTGTGGGTGGCTCTGTGTGTGGGTGGCTCTGTGTGTGGGAGGCCCTGTGTGTGGGAGGCCCTGTGTGTGGGAGGCCCTGTGTGTGAGAGGCCCTGTGTGTGGGAGGCCCTGTGTGTGGGAGGCCCTGTGTGTGGGAGGCTCTGTGTGTGGGAGGCTCTGTGTGTGGGAGGCTCTGTGTGTGGGAGGCTCTGTGTGTGGGAGGCTCTGTGTGTGGGAGGCTCTGTGTGTGGGAGGCTCTGTGTGTGGGTGCAAATGCAATAGGTCTCGCATTTGCAAGAGATTAAGCTATTGGCATTGTAAATGACAATGCCATTTATTTATATGTTTTAAAAACAAAAACATAAACAAAACTAATGTCATGAGCAATGCCAATAGCTCTAACTTTAACAAAGACAAGATCATTGCATTGTAAATGCTAGTTCATAACTGCAATAAGGATGCAGTACCTTATGTGACTAATCGAGGTCCCTTTACAACTCCACAGGGACACCTAGTACTAGCCTATAGTACTGCATCCTTTTCTTGACTGGTGTATTTTCTTTTATTACTTATGTTACGGCTAGGATATTTTCTATTGAAAAAAAACAATCAAACAGTATTATTTGCAACGCCAAAAGGTCAAACTTCAGTAATGCGAGCCCTATTGCATTGTAAATGCTTATTTACGGTCTGTTACCGCCAGGCAAACTCTGGCAATGAGGGAAGAGTAAAATGCAAATATTGTTTCCTCTGCTTTAGGAGGGGAGCATCATTTTTTATATTTTCAAAACAAAATTACCGCTTCAGGATTTTTTATAAAAATAAAAAATGATAAACGTTTGCTGCAGGGCTTTGTCATGCTGATGCAGCGTTACACCAAACAGGGATATGCATTGACAGGAACCACCGTGACGGCGTTTCCTGCCAAAGCATTTATACATTTGGTATGCTCCCCTCTACCTTGGTGATGGAGAAATTTACTCCGTCCTCATGGCAGAACGACAGGGCCAGTCATCAAAATATAAATCATGCCCTTTGTTCTTTGAGTCCCAATCCACAACAAGACTACACTTCTAAAGCCACAATTTAAGAAAATAGAATTTTAATGAACATTCCAAGATACTATAAAGTCCATCCACACGCAGCCATCTTCCTTCTTTGTTGCTGCTGCTCACAAAGATAAGTACACTCTCCTTCCTAATACTTTAGTATATGCTTGAAATTATTGACCCCCCCCCCACCTCCACTCCAAGAAGAGGTATATCGATATAGTTACCCTTCCCTGCCATTCCATTCTATTAGAGTTAGGTACAAAACAGGGTAAGGGACAATGTCTTTGTTTTTAATTCCGGGAGGAGGGCGGTTCAAATCCTCGGGCCGGATTATTTCCATCCTCCGTGTGCCAGACACTACATGGCGCTGTTTTCCTCTCTGCTTTTTAAGACCGAGGAACACGCCTGTGCACAGGACTGGCCTCTTTTGCAGTCCTGTCAAGCATCACGCATCTGACGTGACACTAACGCATTTCAGTGTGGTGGTCCGCATCACCGCACTGAAATGCATTGTCACACATAATACACGTCATGAGAGCTGTTACAAAGAGAGCGCTGTAAATAGTGTGTTGCAGCTGGCGGCGTGCATCAGTGCTTGCACGGACTCACTGCTCCTGTAGGCTTGGGAGCCCTCTTAGCAACTCGGGCTCGGCCTCCGAGAGTGGCAGCCAGTGCTGCTACAATGTATCTTTTCTTATTCCTGTGGGGCGCGCAGAGGCTCTGAGTCACCAAACAGCCTGAGTGGCGCCATAGCCCGCCCAGCGTTTAGTGTAGCGTCACTGGAGGACGTCACGTCCTGCTTCCAGAAAGTGCGCCGGGAGTTTTTAAATATTGTGAGGACTTCCTCTGCTGCGGACTGGCCCATCTGCTGAGTGTTACTCACTTGTTCGTGGGTGACCGGGGGGAATCTGTGATGCTGCTCGGCCACGCAACACGCTACTGTTTGCATCACAGTCTGATCTGCCCTGCCCTCAGTTTAAGTTTGAATTCCTGCGATGCGGCGTCTGAGGTCATTATTAGAAAAAAAGATAGGCTGATCAGCAGGCGAAACACGGACCAAAACACCAGGGCATTTTGAAGGGCCGGAAGGACGTGAACGTACTATCGATCCTCATTTAAAAAGTACATTGGTTCCTCTCTTCATTACAGCATAATGGTTCTAAGAACAGAAAATCACCAGCACATGAAAGAACTTTGTTTTAGAAAAAGCTCACACACTGTTAACTGCCCAGAGCTGCATTTGCTTGTTCTAAATCACCAACCCGTTTTTGTTTTGATTACGAACTGCCCGCAATCTTGCTGATTTGACAGCCGAAAACAATGGCCACTTATTTACACAGGTAAGTGCCCTGACCAGCTGGGCCGCCCGCGATGTGGGGGAGGCAGGCTCAGGAGCTAAATGGTCACGCTGCCCACCTGCAGCTCGGCCCGGTCAACATCAAACAACATGATGCAATTCAACGCAGTGAGAGGCTGAGGCCCGGTCGTCATCGGTGCAGAGTTATGCTACCTCAGCCTGGGAAGAGAAGAGTGCGAAGACGAACTGTGAACACTGTAAGTGAACTCACCATCATTTTCCACTCACTAACACTATTAAAGTAATTTAATTTTAGGAGTGGGACGTAATGTAATGTAATACTGCTGCAGAAAGCGCTGGTGCATTCATTATGCCTTTTCCATGAGGCTGAACAACTTGGGACAGCAGAGGTTGGGTTTCACAGCTCCCCAGGACAAGCACCAGCAGCATTCAGTGGTGCACAACCAGGAGTGGGGAGCGACGTAGAAGAACAAGTTACTTACCTTCGGTAACGCTTTTTCTGGTAGATACTATATCTGCCTGTGGATTCCTCACCTTGTGAATACCCCCTTGCGTCAGCAACATTCGGAAATTCTTTTTTTTTTCGTAGCCTCGCGCCGACGTGGACCCCTGACGTCATAGAGACACGACCTCGCTCGCGACTCCGCTGACGTCACCGACGCCTATAATAGGCCCACGCAGGCGTGATGACATCAGTTCCGCCCTTTTTTCCGTGCCATCGAG
This sequence comes from Lissotriton helveticus, assembly GCF_964261635.1. Classification (NCBI taxonomy): domain Eukaryota; kingdom Metazoa; phylum Chordata; class Amphibia; order Caudata; family Salamandridae; genus Lissotriton; species Lissotriton helveticus. The sequence goes on along the minus strand of NC_136070.1, from coordinate 128,146,234 downwards.
GCACACGGACGGACCAATGACAGTAGAAATATACAAGTATACACAGTACACAGTACTCAAGGCAAAACACACAGTGTTAAGCAAAAGCAGGAAAGCAACTGAAACATTTCCTTGACAACAAAATATATATATATTACACTACAGTAACTCTGGCATAGAAGAGTGGACAACGGGGAGGCGGGTGGGTCAGTGAGGAATCCACAGGCAGATATAGTATCTACCAGAAAAAGCGTTACCGAAGGTAAGTAACTTGTTCTTCTGATAGATACATCTGCCGTGTGGATTCCTCACCTTGTGAATAGAGTCCCACAGCAGTCCCCACTCCCGGAGGAGGATGTCCACTCTTCTAAACCAGGAAATCCTGAAGGACAGAGCGAGCAAAGTGGCCGTCCCTCCTCACTTCGGAATCCAAGCAGTAATGCTTCGCGAAAGTGTGGAGGGAAGACCAAGTTGCCGCCCTACAAATATCCTCAACAGGCACACCTCTAGCCAATGCTGAGGTTGAAGACTTAGCTCTAGTTGAATGAGCCCTTATACCCTCTGGTGGTTCCTTACCGGCCAAAGAGTAGCAGATCTTTATGCAGAGGACGATCCATCTCGATAAAGTTCTTTTATGGACCGCTCTTCCTTTCTTGCAGCCAGCAAATCCAACGAAGAGCTGGTCTTCCAAACGAAAGTCCTTGGATCTGTCCAAGTAAAAGGACACCGCCCTCTTAGGGTCCAGACGGTGCAGTCTCTCCTCCTCCTTGGAAGGGTGAGGGGGAGGATAGAAGGTAGGAAGGGTAATGGACTGTCCTAGATGGAAGGGAGTTACCACCTTAGGCAGAAAAGCAGCCCTGGTCCTGAGAACCATTCTATCAGCATGAATGGTCAGGAATGGGGGCTTGGAACTAAGAGCTTGAAGCTCACTAACCCTCCTTGCCGAGGTTATTGCAACCAGGAAGACTGTCTTAAGGGTAAGAAGCCTCATGGGACATTTGTGGAGAGGCTCAAAGGGAGCACCCATCAAAAAGGTCAATACAAGATTCAAATCCCACTGAGGCACAATGAAAGGTGAAGGAGGGAACATATTAGTAAGACCCTTCAAAAACCTTAAGACCACAGGAGACTTAAAAAGAGAAGGCTGGTCAGGCAAGCAGAGAAAAGCCGACAGCGCCGACAGGTAACCCTTTACCGTGGCAACCGCCAGACCCTGCCGTGCCAAAGAAAGAGCAAATTGGAGAACATTAGACAAATGGGCCCTCAAAGGATCAACAGACCTTTCCCCACACCACGTGACAAATTTCGACCATCTATAAGAATAGATGGACTTAGTGGAGTCACGCCTGGCTGACAAGATGACATCCACAACGTCAGGCGGGAGGGAAAAGGAATTCACGTTGCCCCGTTCAATCTCCAGGCATGAAGGTGCAATGTCTGGAGGTGGGGGTGTAGAACCTGCCCCTCCATCAGAGAGAGGAGGTCTGCCCTGAGAGGGAGACGGAGCGGCGGGTGAGAGGAGAGGTGGAGTAGATCTGTATACCACACCCTTCTTGGCCAATCCGGAGCGACCAATATGACTTGGGCCCGGTCTTGGCGAATCTTCCTCAGAACCCGAGGAATCAAGGGTATGGGGGGAAACGCGTAAAGGAGTTGACCTCTCCAACTCAACTGAAACGCGTCCCCCAAGGCTCCTTGCATCGGATACTGGAGACTGCAGAACGACAGGCAGTGCGCATTCTCGCGAGTGGCGAACAGGTCCACCCGAGGAGTCCCCCACATCTGAAAGATGTCGTGAACCACCTCCGGGTGAAGCCTCCACTCGTGGTCGGCAGAGAACTGCCGACTGAGACTGTCTGCACGAACGTTCAGAACCCCGGCCAGATGATTTGCCATCAGACAAATCTGATGGTCCTGAACCCAGGACCAGAGACGCAGAGCCTCTCTGCAGAGACACTGCGACCCTACTCCTCCCTGCTTGTTGATGTACCACATCGCAGTCGTGTTGTCCGTCAGGACTTGAACAGACTGACCGCGAAGGGAAGGGAGGAAGGCCTTGAGCGCCAAACGTATCGCCCGCAATTCTAGAAGGTTGATGTGAAGCAACCTTTCCTCTGGAGACCAAAGGCCCTTGACCTCCAGATCCCCCAGATGAGCACCCCACCCGAGAGTGGATGCATCCGTTATCACCGTGGCCACCGATGGGGGAAGTTGAAAAGGCTTTCCTTGGGACAGATTGCCTTCCACGCCCCACCAAGACAGATCCGCTGCAGCTTCTCTGGAGATCCTCACTGACTCCGAGATCTCCGCTGTGCTGATACCACTGCCTGCGGAGACACCACTGGAGCGCCCTCATGTGCCAGCGTGCATGGTTGACCAACAGAATGCATGAAGCCATCAGACCGAGCAGGCGAAGGACCTTCAGGACTGGAACGACCGCTCCATTGTAAAACAAAGGAATCATCTCCCGTATGTCGCGAATCCTTTGAGGGGGAGGGAATGCACGACATACGGTTGTGTCCAGTACCGCACCTATGAACAGGTTGCGCTGGGAGGGCACCAGGTGAGACTTGGGTACATTTATTGAAAAACCCAACCTGTACAACAACTGGGTTGTCTCCCGCAAATGATGGAGCACTCTCTCTGACGACTCCGCTTTGATCAGCCAGTCGTCTAAATAAGGGAATACAGGAATCCCTGACCTTCTGAGATGTGCAGCCACCACTGCCATCACCTTGGTGAAGACTCGAGGCGCAGTAGTAAGTCCAAACGGAAGGACCGCAAACTGGTAGTGCTGCGATCCCACCGTAAAACGGAGATACCTCCTGTGCGACTTCAGGATTGGGATGTGAAAGTAAGCATCCTGCAAGTCGAGTGACACCATCCAGTCTTCTTCTTGCAGCGCTTGAAGAACCTGAGCAAGGGTGAGCATCTTGAATTTCTCCTGTTTCAGATAGAGATTCAAGATCCTGAGATCCAGGATTGGACGAAGCCTGCCATCCTTCTTCGGAATCAGGAAATACCGGGAGTAGCATCCCTGACCCCTTTCCTGCTCTGGGACCACCTCTATCGCACCCTTTCTTATCAGAGTCAAAACTTCCTCTTGCAGAAGAGACAGATGCTCCTCGGAGCAATACCCTTGGCAAGGAGGGAAATTGGGAGGGAATTCCCGAAAGGGAAGGGCATACCCATTTTCTACAAGATTGAGAACCCAAAGATCTGACGTAACCGATTCCCAATCCTGTAGAAAATGGGTAAGCCGGCCCCCAACCGGACCCACATGATCCTGAATGTCGGATCTAGGGCTGCTTCTCAGGGGCAGGAGGGTTGGAGGAAGTGGAGGAGGAAGAGACCTGACGTCCACGAGGACGCACTCTTTGCTTTCCCCTGTAAGACCTGTACAAGGAGTTTTGCTGCTGCTGTTGTTGCTGCTGCTGGCCTTGCCGGAAATTCCGAAAGGCAGGGCGGCCAAAACCTCTGAATCTTCTGCCAGTTGAAGAACCTCTCACTTGAAGACCCAAGGATTTAGCAGTCGCATTGCAATCTTTAAACCTCTCAAGGGCCGCATCAGCCTTCTTCCCAAAAAGGCCTGAACCATCGAAAGGAAGATCTAATAATGTCGCCTGAACATCAGCCGAAAAGTCAGAAGATTTCAACCAGGCAGACCTCCTAGTAGCGACAGCAGTGCCCATAATGCGCGCCACAGAGTCTACAGTATCCAAACCGCTCTGAATGACCTGGCGAGCCGCTGCCTGAGCGTCAGAGATGACTTCCTCAAAATCCTTCCTGCTGTCATCAGGAATTTTTGGAACAAGAACATGCAAAGAGTCCATCAGAGCGTGTAAATATCTCAACATCAAGCAAGTGGCATTTGATGACTTCAATGCCATACTGGCAGAGGAGAAGGACTTCTTTGCCACCTGATCCTGCTTCTTTGCCTCCTTCTCAAAAGGAACCTGAGGGAAAGCACTAATGTTCTTCTTGGAGCATGCAGCCTGAATGACCAAACTCTCCGGTGAAGGGTGAGAGGTTAAAAAGGCAGGATCATCAGGGGCAACCCTGTATCTTCTGGCTACACTTTTAGAGACAGCTGGAGCCGACAAAGGTTTTTTCCACACCTCCAGAATGGGCTCTGTCAGAGCATCATTGAAAGGAAGAAGAGGTTCCACCACTGAACTCGGAGAATGGAGTACTTCAGTCAGAATATTAGATTTGAATTCTGCTGTAGGCAAAGTCAACTTAAGTAGACTGGCAGCCTTTCTCATAATCAAATGATAGGGTTGAACGTCCTTAGAAGGAGTACTAGAACCTGATGGTAACTCCCACTCTGGAGAGAAATCCAGGCTTCCTGCTTCTGCCAAATCCTCAAAAGTATCTTCATCCAATTCACCCTCCTCAAGGTCAGATTGTGAATCCAAAAACCTCCTTTCCTCCAGGAGGCGCTGAGCCTCTCTTCTGGATCTCATCTTGACCCGTTTTGCCCTCGGATCCACCATCGGCTCCGACGGATTCGGAATCGACGTCGGGATCGAATCCGCAGGTTCAGAGGGATGTGTTCTAGGCCGACCCGGAGCAGGCGAAGCCGGAACCGGCGTCGACGGCTTCGGTGGAGCCGGAAAATGCCACGGCGGCGTCGGAGCCGGCATGTAAGGCATAAACGGAGCCGGAGGGTAGGAGTGAGGGACTCCTAAGTTAAAAGCCAAAGGACCCATGGGACCCGAAGGTGCACCAGAGGGGTACCACGACCTCGAAAAGACTCCATACATCGCGTTGAGAAACGCAGAAGGGTCCTGGCCTGGGGCAGGAAATGGTGGATGAAAACCTTCAGGCCTGTCCCGAGGAGCGTTCGGATTCGGCTCACCTAAGGGCTCGGAACCCTCATCCTCATGAGGCTCCTCCTCATCTCGGACCGGGGACGGCGCCGGAGATGGATTCGGAGCCGGATTCGGAGTCGGAGACGGAGCCGGAGACGGCGCCCGTGACTCAGAAGGGGAAGCCTCACCTTCAGGTTCTGGATCCGAAACTTCAATGGTCACCACCTTCGAACGAACCTTCGGTGACCTCGACCTCGACCCCGACTCCTTACCAGAACGACGTCGGGACTCATGTCTCCTCTTCTTATGTTTCCTCTTTTTTGAAACATGGTCCGAAGCCGACTTCGAAGACGACCTTCCTCGAGATCTAGACCTGGACCTCGATCTCGACTTCGACCTCGCCCTTCGAGAACGAGACTTCGACGATTTCCCCTTTCCAGCTTTCATCTTAGCCACCAGGAGCTTCGCCTCTCTCTCCCTCAGGGCCTTCGGGTTCATTTTCTTACACGAAGAGCAGTCCTCCACATCATGGTCCGAGCTCAAGCACCAGATGCAGTCGCTGTGTGGGTCGGTAATGGACATCATTTTGCCGCCTTCTCTGCAGGGCTTGAAGCCGGTCTTTTTTGAAGACATTGTCGAAGAGACAGGATACAGAGACGCAGAAAATGTTAATATAGACAACAAAGTATCCGTTGGCTACAGAGATTCCCGATAACCGTTAGCGTCGACGACGCGGAAAAAAGGGAACTGATGTCATCACGCCGGCGTGGGCCTATTATAGGCGTCGGTGACGTCAGCGGAGTCGCGAGCGAGGTCGTGTCTCTATGACGTCAGGGGTCCACGTCGGCGCGAGGCTACGAAAAAAAAAAGAATTTCCGAATGTTGCTGACGCAAGGGGGTATTCACAAGGTGAGGAATCCACACGCCAGATGTATCTATCAGAACATGATTGCAGGGGCTATTCCCAGGACACAGGCATGTTCTCTAGCAAAGCAGCAGACACCACTGCGGGTTCGGCTATTGGAGCTCCCTGGGAGTGCTCTAATGATGCCAGAACTCTGCCCAGTAGCGCGGGTTACTGGCCCGGGCCAGACATCAGATATCTGCTAAAATTGTGTCAGGTTAAGTAATGGCAATCTGAACATAAAAACAAGAAGTTAAAGACGCACAAACGGTTTCCTTGAAAAAGTGACTTTATATATTTAAAAAATCACATTTCTGATCACTCAAACTGCCGCGTTGATATTTTAAAATTAAAACTGATCTATTATTCATGGCAAATGCGTGTCTGCTTTGTACACTTTGACTGTAGGAAGCGGAATGTACTTAAATGTAAAATGTGTTGGTTCTGCAGCAGCACATTGATCTAAGGGGAAACTACAGGATATTAACAAGTCTTCGGAGCCCTGTTTAATTTCAGTTTCTGCTACTACCTTTTCGATCTGTGACACCAAGGGTATTGCTACCATGCAAAAGATTCAAATGGCAGTGGCGGTTCCACTTGTTTCTGCTAAATAGCTGGAATATCTTAAAGTAAACAATTCTGTGCCACATATGTTTTTTAGACTAGTCTTACATCCTGCTGCATGACACACATTGGTACAATTACACGTAGGTCATAGCGCAGGGCAACTTATCAGACCCTGGCCAGAGTGGTTGGACACTGAGCTTTAGCATTGTTACTGCTAGTCAGTGTCTCAGAAAAAGTATTTTTTAAATAATACAGCTTACATAGGTAGGCTATGTATACCTCAGTCAGCCTCTTCTCCTGAGGGATGTATGACGTTACAACGCGAAATATTACAACTCACTCCGTTACAACGCATTTTTTACAACGCAGGATCCATTACATCGCATGCCTTTACAACGCATGACATTACATAGCAGATGCTATTACAACGCATGCCATTACAATGTAAGTATAGGTAAGTATATTCTTTTTTTTTAAATGTAAGTAATTTAAATTTAATTAATTAAATAAATTAAATTATTTTTAAATAATTATTTAGTACATATATTACTTTAAGTTTATTTTTAAAAGAACTTTTAATAATAAAGAACTATTTTTAATAATAAAATTATTAAAATTAATTTTTTTAATTAAAATAAAAGATTGTATTTTAAAACTAAACCCTAAAAAAAACCCTGTATCCCAAAACCCAAACCCAGCCCTGAACCCTAAAAATACCGCTGTACCCCAAAACCCAAACCCAACCCTGAAACCTAAAAATACCCCTGTACCCCAAAACCCAAACCCAGCCCTGAAACCTGAAAATACCCCTGTACCCCAAAACCCAAACCCAACCCTGAAACCTTAAAATACCCCTGTACCCCAAAACCCAAACCCAACCCTGAAACCTAAAAATACCCCTGTACCCCAAAACCCAAACCTGAAACCTAACAAATACCCCTGTACCCCAAAACCCAAACCCTAAAAATACCCCTGTACCCCAAAACCCAAACCTGAAACCTAAAAATACCCCTGTACCCCAAAACCCAAACCCAATATAAAAAACATAAAATAAATGTATTTATTTTTAATATTAAATTAATTAAATAATGTTAAATAAAATATAAAATTATATACTTACCTATACTTACGTTGTAATGGCATGCGTTGTAATAGCATCTGCTATGTAATGTCAAGCGTTGTAAGGCATGCGATGTAATGATCCAGCGTTGTAAAAGTTGCGTTGTAACAGAAGTGCGTTGTAAAAGTTGCGATGTAACGGTTGTTTCCCCTCCTGAGGCTTGTCCTAACCCCCCTCCCAATCATGCCTCAATGTACTGTAATATTATGTACTTAGAATAGCCATGCAACTTACTCTTAGCCACAGGTTAATAATAGCTGGTGGCGCCGTACTTTAATAAGCGAATAGATTTTTATTAAATTGTTCAATGTGTCTTTTTGAAAAAAATTAGACTTTACGGCCGAATTGTGTGGCCTTTCCGGCAATTTTAACATCTTCTTAGAGTTTCTAGTTGCTCTAATGGGTGTACTTTCCTAATATTTATGTTTCCCCCGTCTTCATTGCTTGATTTTGTTCGAGAGAAAGTGTCACTCATAGTTGTTGGAATGTCACTCAAAATTACACTGACATTATAAAAATGTCACACATAGCAATCTGAAACCTTGGCAGCTATGCTTTTGAAAAGACCATCCTTATGCTACTTCCCATGGCAGGGCCGCTTTTCTTTAAATTCGACAGACGCAACACCGGGCCTACTTCATGAGGCTCCTGCCCGATGTGCACACCGTCTCCATGGCAGTGACTGCATCACTACCGGTCGCGGCCCTTTATAAACAAGCCTCAATACAAAGCGGTGCCCATAGTAATGGACACTGCACAATCTACAAAGCGCATTAAAATAAAATAAAACTACCTCTATTCCCCCTCCGAGGGCAAGCTTCAATCCCCTGTGACCGGTGTGCGACTCGCATCACTCGCATTGCCAATACAGAAAAAACGTATGTACCGGATGCCGTTTTAGCTAGTTGGGAAATTAGTTCCCACTAACATGCAGCAGCCATTTTAACCCTTTGGGCACACAGAATATGAGTTCTGGCAGTTGCAGCTAGCTTCAAGCCCTGCAAACAACTCGACCCTACGAAAGCCAGGTGACCTTATCCTTCATCATCACCCCCTTTTGCTGATTCCAAACCACTGTTTATTAATGTCTCTAGAGCATCTGGGGCCAACATGGAAAATAAATTAAAGGACCTAGTAAACAAGACCCTAGAGAAGGTTTTGGGATCCCCAGACAACGTAATGATTAAAAAACTAGGGACCTTGTCTCAGAAAGTACAACCGAACACTGGTACGGACCAGGCTGAAATATCGAATGAGGCTGATAAGGCCTTACGGAAAAGGGCCGCAGAGGGAAACCCACCAAAGGGCGCAAAAAAGCAAAGAATAGCCAAATTATATCACGCAGTACAGGCGGTGACACGAGCAGTGCCCCGGGAACTACAGAAGGGCAAGATACAGGCCCTGATCCACCCATCACCATTGAAAATGAAGAGGCACTAGAACCTGAAATAGACATCACCTGTTCCTCTAAATAGGATTATGATATCGAGGAACTAGAGACTAAGATGATGGGATCACTTGAAGAGGCAAGTAAGGCCTTGGGTCCAAAACGGGTATGGTCGACCCATTTGGGGACAATATGTTTGACCGATTATTAATTAAACACCCCCTATCACTCGAATGGACCCTCCTCCCAGCACGTTGCCTACTGGCTAAGAAGAGAAATGCCAAAAGAGGTACGATCTCACCGGAGTTTAGGATGCCCGAGACCCTCCCTCCCTGACAATATCATAACAAACTCCGAGCTTGAAACCATGGTGGTGGCATTCATTGCCAAAGGCTACAAAGGCCCCAGAAAAGGGATCGACAGGGGCCTCAAGTCATGCCAAGACCGCTTGCTCAATATTACAGGCCCCGTAAAAAAAATCTTTGATGTGGCAGAAATAGCTTACCTCAACAACACACTGGTCGACCCAAAAGAGCTATGCCAATGGTCCCAAGTGCCATTTGACTCCTAGGTAACGCAGCCATTTCAAATGAAAGGAAAAAGGGAATACTGTTAAAAATTGATGCCAAACTAATAAAATTGGCCAAAGGGGGACCTAGCTCTCAAGGCCTCCTCTTTGGTGACAAATGTATTAAAGAGATGGTCAAATACTTGGGTGTGTTTAGCTCTATCCAAACAAAATCACGAAAGGATATAAAAAGTGTTGCAGGATAGGGTTTTTGGCAGGGCCGGGAGAACAAGGGGTTGGTTCCTTGGCCGTAGTCAAACAACTAGACCCTTCCCTGGCTGCAGTGCAAGATTACCACATTCCGGCTTCGTCGCACATCAAACTTTCTACCTTAGAGGCAGAGATAATGAGGGAGATCCTCTCGGGGTGATCGGAGACAGAGAGGATTCTCATAAGTAAGTGCATGGAGAGACCTTTCAGATACCTCTGTAAAGGTGTGGGGGGGTAGAATAGCATGTTTTCGTGGGAATTGGAACCTGGTGACACAAGAACCTTGGGTTCTAGACACAGTCAAGGGATACAAGATCGAATTTATCGATATCCTAGTCCGAACCAAGATCCCAGGGAGCATGTCTTCTCCCAAGAAGATTCAAAGCTTATCTCACAAGAAGGGGAGGAACTGCTATCCAAAGGAGCAATTCGAGATGGAACAGAGTTGGTTTTGTCTTCCTATCAGAGAAAAAAGACAAAAGGTATGAGACCAGTTATAAACCTAAAGGACTTAAACGAATGGGTAACAAAACACCATTTCAAAATGGAGGGAGTCCGCCTACTGAGGTACGTTTTAAGAAAAGGGGACTGTTTAACATGACTGTCACCATTTGGGCCCCACATCAAACATTTCTTCAATTTATTTGGAAGGACAAACTGTGGCAATTCAGCAGCCTCTCTTTAGGTCTATCTTCAGACCTTTGGTGCTTCACCAAGATACTCTGACCTGTAGAAGCATGGCTTCGGGGAAGGGGAGTGAAGCTGATAATATACCTGGACAACATTCTGATCATGGCACAATCCAAAAATGTAGTCTCCCAACATATAAACCTTGTCGTGCGGCTTCTAGAACACCTAGGCTTCACCATAAACAAAGAAATCAAATTTAGAACCCTCCCAGGGAACTCAAATCCTGGGATTTATCATAGGCACAGTGAAGTCACAAGTAAGATTACCAGGGGAAAAGTTAAGGAAACTGTGCAAGGAATTGAGGAAGATATTAGGAAGAAAATAATTCCCCTGAAGACTACTGGGTCCCCTGAAGACTACTGGCAAGAATACTGGGTCTCCTATCATCAACGATCAAAGCAATCTTTCTAGGACCCCTGTATTACCGGGCCCTTCAAAGTCTCAAGGCAAAGACAAGGAGAACATCCCAGTCCTATTCCCAAATACTGTGCTTGGACCAAGATTCAAGGAAAGGACTAATCTGGTGGCTGTGGAATATAGAAGCATGGAATGGCAGGGCCATCTTTGGGGAGGAACCAGACAGAATTATAGAGTTCAGACTGGAGTCTAGAAGGACGGGGTGCAAGATGTAGTAACTAATCAACGGGGCGGACGCTGGACAGATCAAGAGAAAGGACTACATATCAATTGCTTAGAACTATTATCGGGTTAATTTGCAGTCATTTGCTTTACCCAGGGCCTGATGAAGTATTGCATAATGCATGGACAACGTATCAGCAGTAAGATATGCCAACAAAATGGGGGAAGGGAGGCCCACTTCAAAGGCCCTACAGACTTAGTCAGGATCTTCTGGGCTTACTGCTTGAGCAATATCAGTGATAGCAGAACACATCCCTTGTTTAAGCAATGGGGTTGCAGACTGTTTTCTTGGGAATTTCAAACATATTCTTGGCTATTCGAGAAAAGTGGGACCTTTTGGAGAAGACCTTTTCGCGGACAGACTGAATACACAACTAACTAAATTCTTCAGCTAGAGACCAGACCCTCAAGCGGAAGGGATGGGTGCCTACCTCCAGGACTGAAGGGGTCTCGCACCTTATGCCTTCCCTCAATTTGTTATGCTGAACAGACTACTCTCGCATGCACAATGGTACAAGAAAACAACAGTAGTGATAACCTCCACTATGGAGATCACAAGCCTGGTTCCCAATCATGTTAAATATGATAATAGACTTCCCCATCCTAATACCAACGTTCGGGGAAGTAACTAGGATGAGAGGTAGAAATACACCCTCCCGAGGAGCAGGGACTACTAGTTCTGATGGCATGGAAGATTTCAGGAGACAGTGGTAGATCCCAGGCCTTTCGACAGACGCTTTTACACTCATATCTGAGTCATGGATAGCTGGAACAAGGAAAGCAGATCGACTGGCTTGGGAAAAATGGGTTGTTGGTGTCTTCGAAGAAACTACAATCCCGTTTCAGCTGATCTAGTGTAGGTAATCAATCAATTACCTGATGGACTTATTTAATTCTGGTTTAACTTATAGAACAGTTAATGCTTACAGGTCAGCTATTGCATTGCACCGTTCTCTAGTGGACTGTGTTTCCGTCGGCCAGAGGTAGCCAACTAAAAAGATAATGAGAAACATGTGGGTGCTAACCCTTCCTACTGCAAAATACACCAACTTATGGGACGTTAGGGACATGCTACAAACCCTAGTTAGTTGGGGCCAAAACTCAAAAGTATCCTTAAAACATATCTCCTACAAACTTACAGTATTACTCTGCAAGTGTGCCCTTTAGAAGTACCTCAGACGTGAAGGCTTTAGATGTCACTAGCAGGGCTTATCAACCTGAAGCTTAGCAGGAGGTCTACAATATATCCTTAGGGCGGTAGACTGGTCGGATGAAAATATGTTAAAAAAATGTTACTTTAGACCAATCACAAATTAGATTGATAATGTCCTAAATAAACTTTGTCATGCCATAAAATTTTGATTTTTGACAGCCTGGTTGACAAAAAAAAAACGGATTTTATTAAAGACACAGAGGCTAAGATTATCCCTCTACATAAGATTCTAATCTGCCCATATGGATTAAATATTTTGTGTATACATTTTCTCTCTTTCAGAATAAAAAGTTAACTCTAATTGGAATTACTACTGAAAAAACGTTAACCGACAGAAGTTTAAACGTTTTTCTTTGGAGTTATCTTATTCGCAACATCGCAAGAGGAAGATGGCTGGGCACAGGGGGGGCTTTATAGTGTCTTGGAATGTTAATTAAAGTTCTATATTCTTCCATTGTTGCTTCTGTGAGCGGCAATAAAGGAGATTTGCAAAAGCTTAGCCTCAGTGTCTTCAATAAAAAACAGATTTTTTTTGACCACCAGGCTGTGAAAAATCTAAAGTCCCCCTTCGTATTGTGCTTATGTGATTCAGCCAGGGCAATTTGGATGAGTCTTTGGTGTGAAGGTTGTCTAAGAGAGCCGTCTGGTAGTTTGCTACCTGTGTGTTTATCCACAGCCTAATCCAATACTTGATGGGTTTAATTGCGGTCTGTGTCACAATACTATGAAGGCTCAGCTCAGTCCTTAGGGCATCTATTGATGTACTAGGGCCAAGATTTAAAAGGTGCCACAGAAATCTGTTCTCAACGATTTGAAGACCTTGGGCCTTTCTGAATCCCCTACAGCTCAGCTTCGTATGAGCTGGTGGCAACTGCTTTTATTTTACTGGGGCAAATGGCAGACTCTACAGATCTCCTGCCAAAGTTTGCAAATGTTATAATAGCGCCTGTGCTTTGCCTCTTCGTTGACTTACTTTTCGCAGCTTGTTCTGCCCAAGACAGTCGGTCATCAAAATTGATTTCAGAGACTTAACTCAGTCCGAATTGGCTGTGTAGATTTTAAAGGTTGTTTTTAGCTTTTCATAGTGTTTAATATCAGAAATGTGTTCTTTTAGTATGGCTGTTAGCTTTATGAAATAGCAATGATTTTCAAAGCCTTTGAACAGTCACTACATTGAAAGCGAGGTCTGCAACAAGAGTACAGCAGCATTTGCGCACAACAGTATGGGTAATTTGTCACCCCCTAGCTCAGGGACATCCAGGTTCATGTCATAAGACATTTGCTATATTGCAGAGGGATACATTAATCATCAAGGGATTTGTACCAGTCCCATTTTCCTCTCAGCAATGAGGCACAATAAGTTTTGTGTTCCTTGAAGTGGAAGTGAAGGACTATTGCTTGAGAAAGAAAATGTTTTACCAATGCAATCCGTGGTATACTGAACATACAGCTCATAAAGCTTATCAGGTGGCTAGTCGGACATCTCAAATTCAAACGAAGATTTTCAATCTCTTAGCGATACATCTTGAAGGAAAGCGAAACACATGCTGTGCAGAGTTCCTTCTGTAACTGTAGCGGATAGGCTGGCATGGACACTTATTTCAACTTAGTCAAACAGTGTTATCCTTTCTCTTTACACACAGAATGTCTTGTGCGAACAACATCCACCTTTATTCTTCAGCAACCCAACCTCCCTCACCCTACCATATCCTGGACCAGCAAAGTCTGGGGTTACAGAACAATTATTTCTTAATTAGCTGTAGCACTGTAACAATGGAGGAAAGAGGTTGGCGGGGATGGGAGCTACGCCAATGAATGAGAGAGTTCCAAGACGGATCAGAGTAGGGCACATTTTGCACAGCAGCTCAGTGAACCTCATACGGCTTTAAGCAGCACACTGTACACAGTACTTGCCAAGCAGCTATGCTCAGTACACAATATTGAGGGCCACAGACTGTGGCCTACTCTTATTTCCCAGCGTCCAAAATGCCGCAAGTCTCAGGCTCCCATACATCCTGGGTAACCAGCACAGCTTTTCTTCACATATATCAAAGGGGGAGAGGGAGAGAGTAGTGTGTAGAGTGTCCAGTCATGAGTGAAGCACCCTCAACAGACCTTTCATTGTGACCAAACTGCTTCTGCACTTCAGTTTGATAAACTAAGAATGCACTTCGTCCTTTCTCTACTTTCAGGCAACACAGAGTGGAAATACTGACTGGGGACAGACATTTATTACAAGTAACTAAAGTTCAGTAATGCACCCTGCTAATCTAGAATGCATTGGAAGCTCACGTGCTCTGCGGTGCTCTTTTCTCCCATTTCTAGGGTCATTTTCACTTTTGCTTGCCTTGGTGCCACACCAGTTGCAAAGTTCCCACAGACTCTTTCAGACAATGTAATATTCAGTATGACCTGGGTGATTGAAGGTATTCCCTACACCATTACATTTTCCTTTCATCTTCCGAATATTCAGCTGTCGTCAATTAAATATCCGGATGTCCGCTTGATGACCTACGTTAGGTGCTGAAAGGACCACTGCCATTATGAACCAAGCCTTTCAAAACCCTGGAAGATTGTTTATGGGCGATAAAGTTGTATCTGAGGTAGGCAACAGAATATGTTGTACTGTTGGCACGGATTCCCACAGTACTCTCAAAGAATCCGTGATTTTAAGGTATAAGATTATTTATTATCATTACAAAAGGGCACATTCACAATACATTAACAACATAAACCCTGTATACAAACCTTTACAAAGTTAAAGCAATTATTAAAAAGAGGAAAAACAGCGTGGCCTTATGTGATATAGGAACCAGTTTCTTAAAAACAAAATAAAAACATTCTGCATATCAAGATAAACCTGAAACATTCCATCTCTTTCTCTATTTAATCAGTATTTCCATGCCTTACAGCACCTGAAAATCTAATTTTGTAAGAAGACTGGCTTTAAAAATACGCCGCTCTCTGTGTTTACGGCAGGACAGCAACCCAACAGAAGTAAAATGGTTTCCTTTTTGTAATAAAAAAAAGTCTACAATGCAGCGGTTTGCATCAGTATTTTGGCCGTCTGAAGTCACTGGTTGGAACATCAGTAAGTGTATTCTCAGAATATATTGCCTCTAGACCTTGTTCAGTGACTCTTAAATAGTATTGCTCTTACAATGTATTCTAGGAATCGCTAACTAGCAAGGCATACTTAAAGTGCAAACATAAATTTTTCAAGGTCATCTACACATTAGCATCAACCGGTTTTTGATAGTGCCCTTCAAAACTACGGGTGATCTTGTAGCCGTCCAGGATAGCTATGGCAATGTCCGGCGCCGAGGAGGGGTTCATCCAGGTCTCCATCAGGAAGGAGACGTCTAGGGAGGAGGAGTCGAGTAGGTCCCAGAGTTCGATGGCGTGCCTGTGGACAGAGCGAGTGTTGAGAAGTATGCATCTGAGGTGATTGTGAGCTGTCTTGGTGGGAGGGGCAGGTCGTTCTGGTGTGCGCAGGCTGGTGAAGCTGCAGTTTCGGCAAGTGAAGGGTCAGTGGGTGCGTTTCGGGGTGGCCTGGAAGCAGGTAGATGAGTGGCCGCCGTGGAGTGCGTGGAAGAGGTTGGTGTTAGGCGTTGTGGCTCTCACGGGGGCCAGGGGGTCTGGTGCTGGGCAAGGTCCAGGCACAGGGCCCGGCATTAAGAAGGGGAGCTGGGAGGCGGGTGCGGGGCCAATGAGCGAGCGAGGATGGGCGGAATACGAGAGAAAGAGAAATGTGAGAGCTAAAGGAAATACAAGAATAATACAAGACAATACAATAAAATACAAGAATAATAACCAAACTACAATGAAGGTGGCAGGAAATACAGTGAAAGCGAGAGAGAAAGGCTAACAGGCAGATGGGAGGAAAGCGAGGCAGAGGGCAGGCGCGAATTCACGGCACCAGCGAGGGCAGGCAACACGGACACAAACCAATCGAGCTGTGTAGCGTGGGGTGCGACCTGCCTGGAATCATGCCCCATTTCGAGAGAAAAGACAGAGTACATTCCCTTTCCGGCAATTTTCTTAGTCCTGCGACATTCTAGGACACTACACACGGGATATTAGTGCCTTTTTATATATGGGCCACACTCATACTGGATTAGGAGTGCTAGTTCAAACACATCCCTAATGGGGGTGTCAGCCAGCTCCAGTCATCACAGACAATAATAGCTGGACTATCTAGTTTTCCTTCTGCTTTTTCCACATCTCCAGGATGGCTGAAACATACTAGAGCTGAAACATGTAAATCTATGGAGATAATAATTGCCTCTTGGTGTGTCCCCTCTAGTGGAACTCTATTTTGGGGCAATTAAGCAATTTAAGATTTTCAGTTAAATGTTGCAATAGGTCAGGCAGTATGCAGAGTGGCGTATGCACTATTATAGGCTGAAAGACAAACATTGAGTTTGCCTAGGACGAGGTTAGTTTATCCAGTTTTTTTCCTCTATATTACTAAATTTGTTATCCAGGTTTGAGATGCAGGTGGTGAAAGAGGTGGTGAAAGAGAGCATTAAATCCACTTGCAGCTCCAATTTGCGAGATTGCAAGGTTAATACATTTATAGCAGCTGAGATTGTGGAGTTAATGGACCCGAATGTATTGTTAGAAGTTAAAATTACAGGAATGCAAACAGAGGGATGAGACAAATATGAAAGTGTAATGCCCACTCATGCTACTGCATGTCTGGATCATACAAGAAAAAACTCCCAATGTCAGTTGTGATATTGTTACCTTCTGTGCCAATAGAGAGAGGAAAATCAATAGTGGATGATAACTCAATTATGGAGGAGGCTGAGGAGCCTAGCCTGAGAGCGTGATGGCCGCCTTTTAGCTCGGCTCCGTCGGCCCTCCGGCCATTCTCGAATATCCTGCAATATATCCTGTACTGCGACGATACTTCACTACAGATTTTGGAATTTAACGATCCACTCTTACTCACCGTCTGGTCCGGAAGCTCCTGCTTGCTGTGGGTCCGCAGCCGTGCCCTCGAAAAGATTGAGGCCTCCGGGCGCTCGGGACCGGGACCTCGCCTGTGGGACCCGACCGGCGGTGCGGAGATTGCCGGCCCCGGACACGAGAGTGAGCCACTGGTGGGAGCCGTTGTGTGTATGCCCCGGTGATCCTGAACCGGCCCCGATTTATGGGCCGTGCGGCTGGAGGGGGACAAGATGTGTTTGGGGCTAACTGTGTGAAGGGGTCCCTTCGCCCTTGTTCTGTCCGTCAGCCCTGGACCCCGTGCCTGGCTCTGCTTCTGGGGCCTGCCGCTGTTCGGAGGGGGCACCCCCCCATCGGGCGCCTACCCGCTCTGTGCCTGTGAGGCCGTTGTTGGGAACCTCCGGAGATCTGTAAAGTCCTACATTCGGGAACTGTTTGGTGGCCCGCGGTGGAGTGCGGGGCGGCGGAACTCACAGAATGGCTACTGACACCGTGGGGGGTGCTCCACTCTGCACCGAAGAACTTTGCTGGCCGGATTGCACGGGGGCCTGGGCGTGTGCTCGAGCGCCCACGCTCGGAGATGTCCTAGACGCCTTGATGTCCTTCTACGCTGTCTTGGCCCCCGGTGCTTCTACCGAAACTATGAGGCCCGCCGCCATTTTGGGTCGCCGCTCCTTCATGCACCCCTATCGTCCTGATGCCTCCATTGCCTCGCCCCCTTCGGCTGCGCCAGAAGTTGCTGCCGCTGTTCTTCGGCCGCTTACTGGGCCGGTGGCTTTTGAACCTCCGCTTTTTCACCGCCCTGGCTTTGAGGACTTGCACACGACGCAGAGATCTGCTCCATCCCGGACAACTGGGAACTGTGGTGGACCGCTGTTTGCTCCCGCTTCGATGGAATCGAACTTTTGCCCTGGGGGGGTACCTTTGCATTGTCGAACTGTGAAACTGGGCCCCGGCCTGCCTTTACTTGCTCTGTCGTTGCTGCTACAATTGACTGGCTTCATTGACTTTTTGTACTTCATTGGTATAGTAGCTCTCCCTAATCTACATCACTGCCGTAACACTGGTCAACATTGCGAATATTCTGTGCTGGGTGATCCGCTCCGTGTTATCCTTTATTGGGTTGGTTTCGTGGTTAGGAAGGGCTGGGGGTAAGCTGCGCCACACTGATAGTCGGCTGGTTTATTTGTCCCTTGCACTGATGCTTGTACTCTCGACATTGTGAAACGTTCAATTATCCCCCTCCCCCCCCCCTTGCGGGTTATTGCTATATGTGAAGGTGTAGTATTGATTTAATAGTTATTCAATTGATGGTCCGGAGAGGGTCGTGGCCGAGTGTGTTTATTTGTACTCTTGGCTCCTCCCTCACATCTTATTTTTATTTCATCATTCCTTTCCTTCTTTTTTGTCTCCTCATTCTACTTTCTTTCTTTACTGTATTTCGGGTTTCGGATTAGGGCGACAGGCACGCTGTTTGGAGGGTAGGCCCTAGCCTTCTGCAGGGGTGCGGGGTGGGACGGGTGGGCGGGGTCTTTCAAATGTTTTTCTTTTTTGGTTCTATGGCCCTTTTCTATCCCTTTATAGAGGTGCCGCTTCGGTCCTCGTTTCTCCGGCATAGTGGGTTGGGGTCTGTTGCTTTGCCACTTTTATTAGCTTCGGTATTTCCGTCGCGATTACCGTACCCTACTTCCCGCAAGCTCTCCACTTTCTTCTGTGTTATTGGCCGCGGGAGGCTTGGCCCGGGGTGGCGCCCATCTTGCAAGATTGTGTTTCTCCGTTTATATTTCCTTTCTTTGTTTCTCCTTTTTTTCCTTACCCTGTTCCTGTCCTTATTGGTTCCCTCCCCTCAGTCTCCCCCCTGTTCTTTTTTTTTTCCCCTTTCCCTCCCTTCCCTCCCCCCCCCTTTTTTTTCCATAGGCTAGTATGGCGAGTAGGTTTTGAAAGTGCAGATTATTTGCTCCCCTTGCATTTGTTACCGTAATATTGGGTGGGGGGCATGAGATGTTGGTTGTACTTGTATGCTTCTCTAATATATTTTGCGCTTGTTTTGTACTACGATCAACTCGTGTCTTCATATCCTTCTCCCCCCCCCCTCCCCTCTTCCCATTTTGGCGAGGGTGTATTTCTGTTTATTGTTTTTCCCGTATTTTATGAATCTGCCATGAGCCTTATCCCCTTATTATAAAATGAACCTCACTGTTCCTGATATTGGGCCGTTGATATCGCTTGTCCTTTAGTATTGTTTTGAATATGTTTGCCTGCCTGCCAGCTGACCTTGTACCGATTACCTTGATTTTTGTCATTTTTGACTTATGGCCGGCCGGATTGGTTGTAGGCCCACGAATGTATATCCTATTGATGCAAATAAAGGTTTTCAAAAAAAAAAAAAAAAAATTTAAAAAAAATTATGGAGGAGGCTGATGTGATCAAGTTGCTATGATGAATTTGAGCGACCATCACGAAGGAAGGTTTTGTTGACTATATAACAAAATTTGCTTTAAGAGAATTTGCATCAGCAGTTGATCGTTTTTAAAGAATTTACTGAAACATTGGGTAACTGGTCAAGTTCTTGCTATCAGAAAGCCCGACTTACTGATATTTCTAATGGAGTAGTAATTATTCAATAGGACAAAGGTTAACGATGACTTAGGATATATCGTGGGTGTTAAACACTTGATGAAAGGCAGATTATGGTGCATTTTCTGCATAGCTCTTTGACAGGGGAGGATAATGTGTTTTAATAACTTCCAACTTCTGTAAAAGGAGATCATTAGTGATAAAAAGCTTTTTTTAGTAAATTGTCTAAATGGTTTAGATAGTAACGGCATGAGAGAAAAATTGATTAAGGAATATACACATACAGACTTCCTAACACAGGCCTCTCAACGCGATGGTTATTCAGGAAGCAGCCAGGCAGTAGAGTTGATCCCACATTCCAGTAGCCCGGATAACTGAGCAACTTCTGTTCAACTCTGCAGAAGGAGGCTGTCTGGCCCCTGCCAGACTCCCTGATCCTCTACTTGGGTGGTACTCTGCTCTGGCACCCTCATCCTCGTCTCGGTCCTCTGACCCAGACTTTCGGG
Source organism: Lissotriton helveticus (assembly GCF_964261635.1). Lineage (NCBI taxonomy): Eukaryota > Metazoa > Chordata > Amphibia > Caudata > Salamandridae > Lissotriton > Lissotriton helveticus. The sequence goes on along the minus strand of NC_136070.1, from coordinate 128,126,107 downwards.
CTCTTGTGGACCTAGGATGTTTTCTGCTCCCCACCATCTCGCTTAGACTCTTGCTGTCCCTCTTTTGTGCCTCTTTTACTGTCCCTTAGTTCGTGCCTTGTTTATTGCCTTTTGCTGTCCCTCTATGCTCAGGATTTGGCCTTCTATGGTCTCTCTTCTACCTCTCTTTTGTGCCGCTCCTCCTTTACTGCCCTTCGTTTTATGCCCATTTGCTGCTTAATGGCTCTTCTCTATGTGCCTTTTTTGCCTTCTGCCCCTCTTTTTGTGCCACTTAAGGACTCTCCTTTTGTGCCTCTATCTTTTTCTATCCGCGTTTCACTCCTCTTCCCTTAAGTAACCCACTCAGTTTTCCTGTTCTTTGCCTTCCCGCCCTCTCGAGGTGAGCATTCCTAGCTCCACCCACCGCCCTTTCCTCCCTGAAGCCTTAACAGCTGCAGACACATGCAGTGGGTGTGGCACTGATGTGCCATAGGCAAGCTGGTCTGTGACGGTCTGAGCCTCGACTGCGCCCAGCGCCAAGACCCCTGAACTACTAGCCACCCACTTTAGCCTGATATACTACTCGGCCGAAACCCTCAAGCCCGTTACACTCTGCATCCACGCGTCCCCACCACAGGGACTGAAGTTGTGTTCTCCTGCCCCAGCCACAGTTTCTCTTGCCCCACCTCCAATCCTCACTCACTGCCTCCTCCTACTACAGCACATCTTACACACAACTGCACCAAGACATCCGCCAACACCCACACACCCTCTACCCTCACACCTACCCTCATCTGCCTATTCCTCAACACCAGAGTCTGGGACCTCCTGCATAACCTCCCTTTTCCAACAGAAACCTGGCTTAACCCAGCATCCTCACAAATTTCTCCATCACAGTAGACAAACCCATCTTGCTCGGACGGACCACTCCTTTGTTCGCTTCAACATGCACCTGCCTAACCAGCCTAGAACCACCTACACCAAACAAGCCCATGTCCCGGTGGACATATGGATCTCAGAGCTCCAGTCTCGAAAACTCCACACCACGAAGACCAAGCATGTTACATAACAAACCTCAACACGTAGATCACCTCCTGCAAGGACTCCCTGGCTCCACTGGGAACCACATCTGCTCCTCGCTCAAACAGCTAGCCTGCTGGCACACTGAAGACATTGGCTCACGAAGTGTCACAGCAGCAGAAACAACAACAATGGTGTCACTACAACAAAAACAACTGTAGCAACTGCTAAAAAATCGGTCCTCTAGATCTACCCCCAGCGCCTCAAAATTACAAAGCAGCTAGCCAATTTACAATTTCAAATTTTATTATGATTTGGAACTCCTTAGAGGTCCACATAAAGGAAAAATACAATATAAAGAAAATCATTTCACAATAAGAATAAACAAATCATAGTAATTACAATTACTGGAACACAAAGTGACACATTAATAAGCATGCCAATCTTCAAAAGATTTCTAAAAAACATTTGAAAAAGTTAAAAATATAATAACAGAATCTCTCATTAGGGGGATTATATAAAGCACACATAAAGGAATTCACATTTAGAATACCCATTTGCAAACATATATGTCTTAGCCACTTGCTGCGATAGGGGCGCAGCACTGGGCATATCAAAAGTACATGTATTCGATCTTGAAAAGATTGATGACAAAAATTGCAAGTTGAAGATACTCCGTGCCATTTAGACAAAAGATTGTTTAGGGGTAACAAATCTTGTCTCAGTAAAAACCAAAATCTCCTAATACTATGAGGTAAGTTCCAAGTGGCATAAGGTTGGGCGGATTTTCTTGCAAATGAATCAGTAAGTAGATTAACACCCTTCTTATCAGAAATAGCAGTAAAGTCTAATCTGTAACTAAGGTCCCAAGTGGCTTCCTTCAGGACAGACTTTAACTGGGATGCAGATAAAGAGAAGAGAATACTCTCATCCAACTGCAGGAGGGATACGGCCTTTCTAAAGTTGCTAACTATCAAGGAGTGTTCCCCTAAACCTCCCAATAGTTCAGTCCTTAGAAGGAACCTCATGGTCCCCTCTTCTCCTCTGGCTATACTTGCGACCCAGCGCACCACAGCTGCCAAGCCCTGCACCCAGCTGCTGCGCAGACCGAACTCAAGTCTGCAGGCTGCCACGGAGCAGGCAGAACTGACTGAAGTAATACTTCTTAGCAATTTCCCCTCCACCTTATTTTGGAAATCCCAGTGCTTAAGATCAATTAATTCTAAGCCATATAGAAGGGTGGATGGGACCTTTGCCCTAAAGACCTCCAGTAAATGCGAAAAATGCCTTTTTCCCAGTGCCGAATATAGTGAGTTTAAACTTCTTCCTTGGGCTAATGCCTTACGGACACTATTATCGGTGTGGGGTTTGGCACTTAAATTATCACAAATTACTTTTCCAAGAAAAACATAATTCTTTACAACCTCCAGTTTGTCATTTCCCACAGACCAGGTGAAATTCTTAAATTTATGTTTTTTCCGGCCTGTGATGCACATAATTTTACTCTTACTTGCATTAATTTTTAGGAAATGATCAACTGCATACTGATGTAGAGCAAGGAGGCGTTTAGTAAGACCTTTGGGCATAAGATCCATTATTATGATGTCATCCGCATATAGCATACATGAGATATGTTTTCCGCCCAGTATTGGGGCTATACCATCACAAGAGGAGAGAGAAGCGGGTAGATCAGCAATATATAACGAAAAGAGTAGCGGAGCAAGTAAACAACCTTGCTTAAGACCATTACATGAAGGAATGATCTTAGAGAGCCCCCTGTCACCTCCTTGCAACACCTGGCACCAGGTGTCTGTGTGCAACAACTGAATCATATCTAATAGATATGGCGGCATTCCCATGGCCGAGAGCTTTCTCCACAGCAGTGGACGGTCAACCTTGTCAAATGCTGTGGAGAAGTCAATAAAGGCCACGTAAACTCTTCCGCCACGTACCCCTATATATTTGTCAGTAATAGACTGAAGAGCGGAAAGATTGTCCAACGTTCCGTGGCCCTTACGGAAACCTACTTGTTCTAAGGGAAGGATTTGATTTAACGCCACCCAATCATTAATCAGCGATAATAGACATTTACAAAACACTTTCCCGATAGCGTCTAGAAGAGCTATTTGGCGATAATTGATAGGCAAGTTCCTATCACCTTTTTTAAACAACGGAACCAAAATACTCCCCTTCCAGGATGCAGGAATATATTTTTTAAGGTAACAAATCCTAAAGAGAGGAAATAGGATTTTACTCCAGGCTACTGGATTTTGTTTTAAGACTGATATCGGGAGTTCATCAGGGCCCATGGCACCTGAAGAACGCATGTCTCTTATAGCTAATTCTATGGATAATTCTGAGGGGTATTCAGTTATAGGGGTGGTATTTTCCTCAATTCCCCTAAGCTTCACCTGCCGATCATTTTTTGCATACAGACTTAAAATGTAGTTGACCCAGGTTTGTTCGGAGATAGGAATTGGAGATGGGCGCACTCTAGAACCACATCCCTCCCCAATAAGGGTCCAGAATTGTCTAGAGTTCCCATGGACAGCGGCTTCACGCAATCCAATCCATAACAGGTCCTCTTTTTCTCTTTTCATTTTTTTCTTTAACCTGCTCCTCCTCCTTTTGAGAAGAGATATTTTCTGGGATCTTTCTACTGCACCACCTAAATATTGTTCCCTCACCAGTTTGTTTATTTCCTTATTGAGGGAAACAACCGCTTTTGGGAGGGAATTTTTTTTCCTGATTAGGTTCGATTTTTTAACAGCGGAGATGACCTCCTTTATAAAAACATCAAAAGAGCACTGTTCCACCCCCTGCCAATTATTTAAATCGGACACAGTTTTTTCAAGGAGAGGTTCTAAATCCTTCATGGCTTTATAATCCCAGAAGCATCTACCTGTTTTTTGAAAGGTGACCACCTCTCTGTCCAACACCCAGGTATCAGAATTGGGAGGCTCTAGGGAGAGCGTTAGTACAATAACATTATGGTCGCTAAGGCTAGTGTCCAGGACCACCAAATCCCTTAACAAAGAGAAAAAGGGTTGGTCAACAATTATATAGTCTAAAATTGATTTGCTGTTGAAGGAGCTATGAGTATAGTTTGCAGGGACATCAGAAGGGAGCCTACCATTAACTATGAGTCCCTCCGTACTATATAGTTCTTCCAGCAGCAATTTGCCCCGTTTATTTGTTTTTATGTTATCCGGAAAAATGATTTGGGGTATCAATAAGACCTCCTCTTTTTCTTTATTCCTGAATAATTCTAGACTATAATTGGACACTTTACAATTTAAGTCGCCAACTAACAAGAAATTAGAGAGAGGGACTGTTTTTTTTATTTGTCTAATAAAAATGAAAATTTGCTTCATCAAAGTGTTAAAAAGATCACCAGGCGGAATATAGGCATTTATTATAACAAGAGGGTGTCTCTCCCCAATTTTATCTAAATTGGAGAGGGTCACAGCCTGGAAAAGGTTACTGGGATCGATATAGTGAGAGAAACTCCACATTATTGTATTTGATAAAAGGCAGGCAATTCCCCCCTTTGCATGTCCTCTACTAGAGGGGGTTGCCGCCACCTCCAATACATAATAATCCTTCACTATGTTCAATTTATCAATACACCAAGTTTCCTGGATGCAAATGATATTAGCATTCAAGGAAAAAAGATATGATAATTTTTCCGGATTATTATTAATGCCGGCTGCATTCCAGGAAATGACAGAAAAATTACTGCTAAAGGTGAGAGAACAGTCTAGGGTTATCCGTCACCTTAGTCACCAGGGCACCGGTTAACCAATTCCATTGCTGGTCATTCTCAGGTAAGCCTCTGATTATAGTTTTAGGGGAGGGAATGGGATGCGTTACTATCCTTTTTGTTTTTGACACTCGAATTTTTAAGTCATCAAAAGGTTGAGAAAGACCAACCGAACTCAATCCCCTAAGAGGACCATTCGCAATGAGATTGTCACCACTAGTGGCTGTAAATGGTACCACATCAATCCCCTGGCTCTGGAAAAGTTCAGCTTTATTTAGTATTAGATTCACTATCAAATTTGAGTAGAATCTTACCCTAGTTAAAGACGTGGGTCCAGATCCCAATAGTGTTACTAAGTCAATGTCGCTTGATTTAATTAAATTTAGTCCCTCGATATCCTTACAACATTTCAACAGAAAAGATCTGTTCAAACTTAAATCGATATCGAATAATGGGACAAAGTCCAAAATCAAAGAATCAGTACGGAGTTCCGTGACTTTATGAACCGTATTTTGGCCCCCAATTGCCCCCTCTAACCGGGTACGGAAAGAGGGTGCAGAAGGATTTAAAGAAGTGGGAGCCACCAAGGCAGAACATCTTTCTTCTTCGACTAAACGAAGGGTCATAGATTTTTCTGTTCCTAGACCCTGATCTGTTAGATTTGATTTTGAACAATTCATAATAATATCATCAGAATTAACAGAGAGCCCCAAGAAATCAGAGGATGGCCTAATTGGATCAAGCTTCAGAAATATCTTATCCTTGTTCTTGTTCTTATTCTTGTTGTCTTCAACCTCAACAGAGGGGGACTTGAAGGAAACTTTGGGATTCTCAAAGAGAATTTGTCTCTGCCTCCTTTTTTTAAATCTACGGAGAGACTTCCTCTTTTTCCCCCCCTTAGGTTTTACATGATTTTCCGCTTTTTCCTCCAATTCCAACCCCTTAGGTTCAAGATCGAAAATAGGATATAATGCCACTTCGGCAATAGCGTTAGGAATGACCAAATTATTTTCTTCAGCAACAATACCTAGAATGGAATCGCTTATACAATTATAAGCAGAAGATTTCAACGTGGGACACGCGTCCTTCACTACCGGAGCCACCGGCATATTCTCACTCAACAAACAAGGAGTATTAGTCCGAACATTATTAGGAGGTGTTAACGTGGAAGAGTCTGGGCCACAGCTCCTTTCACAGGTCTTAAGTAATAAAGCCTTTAAAATTTGAGTAACAGAGTCCAATACGCAATCCGAGCTACCCACGAATTTATTAAGTAGCGTGAGAATTGAAGATAGCAACTGTTCCAATGAAAGTAAGAATTCAGAAATGGGTTTCTCGGAATATTTCAGACTAGGATCATTAATAACCTCAATCCCAGTTATATTGAGCAATGGACTTGAAGACATGTTTGTTTTAAATGAGGGATCTAGTGAATTGGGAGAAGGAGTACTGCTAAAAAGATGGAGGCCAGAAGGAGTAGCGCCCATAGGGGACTTTACAACATCTGATAATGCCCTAGGGACGTCAACCAAATAACGTTTGCACAACACAGGGTCAATAATCAGGGGCTGTGAATCTTCATTTATATCCACCCTCGACTTAGAGATGGACAAAGACCCATTGTGCAAAGCATTATCGAAAGTTAATACAGTCTTAGAATTTCTGGGATTAACTGGGCTAGAGATTAAACATTTCTCATTCTCCTGAGATACAGACGTGATAGGTGGAAGACCCCCAGAAATACATGCGCTAGGACCAGGAGTTCCCAGTTCTACCTCCTTCGGTTGACTAGCCAAGGATGGAATAGGGGTTGAGACCAGGGAGATGCTCTTATCAGGTGCAATGATTTCCTGAGGAATACCATCCAACGCTTTCTCCCAAAGCTGAAAAATCTGGGTTTGACCTTTCAACTGAATCGTTGCAATATTCTTATTTCGAAGGGGGTTTGATCTGGTCTTAGCTGTAGATCTTCCCCCCAACACTCTTCCAGATCTCAACTTTTTGGCAGTCATACTACAACTAAGATCAAACTATAAAAAAGGTAATATGAAATATAAATACGCAGGTAATATACAGATAAAAGTGGATACTATCTAATCGCTCAGGCGAACAATGAGAGGCATGTATGGAATCACTAAATAAACAGTAATTGCCTACTATGACAAACAATCAACGCAATGAACAAATAACATATATTGAGATAAAAATTAGGGAGTGGGCCCAGCCCAGCCTACTTCAGCCCACTGAGGGCCACAGAGGGCCCGCTCTTAGTCCGGTCTTCGTCCGCGCGCGTCCCGCGTACGCGTATACCAATTAGTTCTTATAGGAGGGAAAAAGGGGGCGGGAAGAGGCACCAGGTGCGCGCGATGGACAAGCGCTAGCACCTCTGGTCCTCGCAGTCCCGCTCCCGCTCCAAGCGTGGGACGCTTCTCACCCTGTGTCCAAGCAATGAAAGTACACCAAGGAGCACACGAGCTCCTAGCTCCTCGAAAAGTAGCGTCTCTGGGCAGCACAGTCCTTGCAATCAGGGAACGACGCTAAGTAAAAATGCTGGCAGGCTCAGAGAACAAGCAGGCAGGAACGAGCGGCACCCGCGGAGCGGGGGCCGCGAGAGGTGAAGTAGCCTGCAGAAAGGGGGCGGGAAGAGGCACCAGGTGCGCGCGATGGACAAGCGCTAGCACCTCTGGTCCTCGCAGTCCCGCTCCAAGCGTGGGACGCTTCTCACCCTGTGTCCAAGCAATGAAAGTACACCAAGGAGCACACGAGCTCCTAGCTCCTCGAAAAGTAGCGTCTCTGGGCAGCACAGTCCTTGCAATCAGGGAACGACGCTAAGTAAAAATGCTGGCAGGCTCAGAGAACAAGCAGGCAGGAACGAGCGGCACCCGCGGAGCGGGGGCCGCGAGAGGTGAAGTAGCCTGCAGAAAGGGGGCGGGAAGAGGCACCAGGTGCGCGCGATGGACAAGCGCTAGCACCTCTGGTCCTCGCAGTCCCGCTCCCGCTCCAAGCGTGGGACGCTTCTCACCCTGTGTCCAAGCAATGAAAGTACACCAAGGAGCACACGAGCTCCTAGCTCCTCGAAAAGTAGCGTCTCTGGGCAGCACAGTCCTTGCAATCAGGGAACGACGCTAAGTAAAAATGCTGGCAGGCTCAGAGAACAAGCAGGCAGGAACGAGCGGCACCCGCGGAGCGGGGGCCGCGAGAGGTGAAGTAGCCTGCAGAAAGGGGGCGGGAAGAGGCACCAGGTGCGCGCGATGGACAAGCGCTAGCACCTCTGGTCCTCGCAGTCCCGCTCCAAGCGTGGGACGCTTCTCACCCTGTGTCCAAGCAATGAAAGTACACCAAGGAGCACACGAGCTCCTAGCTCCTCGAAAAGTAGCGTCTCTGGGCAGCACAGTCCTTGCAATCAGGGAACGACGCTAAGTAAAAATGCTGGCAGGCTCAGAGAACAAGCAGGCAGGAACGAGCGGCACCCCTGAGAGTACAAGTTATCCTGAGCACTGCCTCCTCAAAGCAGCTAGCCCTCAACGAATGTATCCAAAACAGCTCTAACAGCACCACGAAGAAAAATCTTCACCATTGTGACGGAATTCCCCCGCCCCCAATCCCTTAGATCCACGACCACCAAACATACTAGAAACTCTACACACAACTTTCTCACTACTTCATGGATAAAAATCAGTATCATCTACAACCTCACCCCCTAACTGAACCTCTCCACCATTGGAGTCCTCCACCCCGATGACAAACACCCTGGAAACCACATTGACATGCAGACCAGCCATCAACACAATGGAAACCACTAACACCATGCACTCCAGCCACTCAGGAACCCTATTGGATATGTGCCCGCAATTCATCTTCGCCAAAGGGCTCGATGCCACCTGCACAGTTCTTACACCGATACATCTCTCCCCATCACCACCACCACCCCGGACTCTTGGAAACACACCACAGTCCTACCGCTCCTCAAGAACTCAAGAAACCATTAGCAGACCCTTTGACCATGGCTAACTACAGATCCATCTCCCTCCTCCCCTACCCTGACAAAGTCCTAGAGAAGCTCATCAATGCCCATCTGACCAAATACCTCAATGGGCCTTAACCAATCCAGCTTCAGATCCAATCACAGCACCAAGCCAGCCCTTGTTGCAGCCACTGACGATATACGGCTCATAATAGAACAAGCATTTGCAATGCAATAGGTCTCGCATTAGGAAAGTTTGAGCTATTGGTATTGTAAATGACAAATTATTTACTTATATGTTGGTTTTGAAATTAGCGAAATTAATAGCTTTGTCATTTACATTGCCAATAGTTGTAACTTTCGCAAAAGTGACACCTATAGCATTTGTAATGCAATATGTGTTGTATTTAAGTGACTTAGATGTATTGATATTACAAATAACAATGGCTTAATTTTTTAAAATAATTAATACTTAAATAAAAGGTATTGTAATTGATAATGGCAATAGCTTAATAGCTTAGACTTTTGTAAATATCTTTTGTGAAGATTATGTTCAGTGTATTTTATTGTGACAAAATCCAAGAACAGAAGTGAAATATCAACATCTTTTTGTGACATTTGTAATAAAGCTTAAAACATTGAGAGAACATATTGGACTCAGTAGTTGTTGTTGAATGGTTGCACAGATTGATGCTGTGGTGGCTCTGAATGATGTTGTGGCGGCGACGAGTGATGCTGTGGCATTCAGTGATGCTGTGGTAGCGCATAGTGATGTGGTGGTGCCGAGTGATGCTATGGTGATGCGATAGATAGTGAGGGCGATAGATAGAGGGAGGGCGAGAGAGAGAGATAGAGGGAGGGAGGGCGAGAGAGAGAGATAGAGGGAGGGAGGGCAAGAGAGAGAGATAGAGGGAGGGAGGGCGAGAGAGAGAGATAGAGGGAGGGAGGGCGAGAGAGAGGGAGGGAGGGCGAGAGAGAGAGAGAGGGAGGGAGGGCGAGAGAGAGAGAGAGAGAGAGGGAGGGAGGGCGAGAGAGAGAGAGAGAGAGAGGGAGGGAGGGCGAGAGAGAGAGAGAGAGAGAGATAGAGGGAGGGAGGGCGAGGGATGGAGTGTGGGGCGAGGGATGGAGTGTGGGGCGAGGGATGGAGTGTGGGGCGAGGGATGGAGTGTGGGGCGAGGGATGGAGTGTGGGGCGAGGGATGGAGTGTGGGGCGAGGGATGGAGTGTGGGGCGAGGGATGGAGTGTGGGGCGAGGGATGGAGTGTGGGGCGAGGGATGGAGTGTGGGGCGAGGGATGGAGTGTGGGGCGAGGGATGGAGTGTGGGGCGAGGGATGGAGTGTGGGGCGAGGGATGGAGTGTGGGGCGAGGGATGGAGTGTGGGGCGAGGGATGGAGTGTGGGGCGAGGGATGGAGTGTGGGGCGAGGGATGGAGTGTGGGGCGAGGGATGGAGTGTGGGGCGAGGGATGGAGTGTGGGGCGAGGGATGGAGTGTGGGGCGGGGGATGGAGTGTGGGGCGGGGGATGGAGTGTGGGGCGGGGAAGGGGTGTTCGGAAAGTCACCAAGAAGTCCTTAAGCAACCAGACAGCAGCGGTCTGATAGGTTTCGAAGTACAAAGTAGTTTCCTAAAAGTGAACAGTGAAAGGGTAGCAGCCAGCCAAAGAGATGGCAACAAGACTATGTTCCAGGGAGGAAAAAACATATGATGGGACAATAAGAAGCAAGCAAATGAGATTGCCAAATTCAATACTGGGCGGGTATAATAAGCTCCTGCAAGCTGTAGGTAAGTCCATATTAATCGCATTAAGAGCCTGCAATGTCTAGCATGCTCGGCCTAAAAACCAGCACTGGCAAAAACATAAAGATTCATAGAGAAGATGAACCCCAAAACCGTATCCCCAAAAACAGAAAAAGAGGAAGAACATGATCACCAGAACTCACGTGCAGCAGGGTAGCTCATGTGTAACTTACCCTGAGATTGGCACAATATAAAGGGGTGGTCAATCTGTAACATATCAACATTTGCATCCTGAATGAATAGGACTGGAAAATAAACATACAAAATATATTTGCTCATCTCTCTTTGCCCAGGGTCTGGTCTTCTTTTTTTTCGTTTTCCCATTGATTTTACCGCATATGGCGGTGGTGTGTTTTCCTGACTACCGTTTTATTTATTTTATTAAAATTGCATTTATATAGCTCTCAATACCCCTGACTATGCGTTAAACCCTCCGCCCTCTTGTCCCACTGTATACCCAGGTTATCCATGCAAACTAAAGAGGGAATGTAATCTGCATGTGTACCAATAAGCCTTGTTAATGTTCATCAGCTGTACTCGAGATAGTACTGCTTACCAGCTCCGTTTTAGCAGTACAGTTGTGAAAAAATACAAATAAACCTAAGGAAACCACCTGCCGGCTACTTACAGTAACTGTCCATAAAAGCAGTCTTAAGTTCGGACAAATTGAGACCATTCGTCCGTCATTTCAGTACGTCCGGGTCGCATACTAACCAATTCCAGTGCTGAATATATAATTGGATTCGAACGAGACTAGGTTGAACTCGGAATATGTAAAGTAAGCTACGATAGGCGGGTTGAGGGGTAGCTCAGCTAATACTAGAGCGCTGCACAGAATTCTTACGTTTTCATTGGCTGGAGAGGCTACATGCCCAGATTTCCGACATTCTCATTTGCTGGGGATTCAGCATGTGCTTTTGCGGTAAATAAACCACGTCGAAATACTTCTTAGGAACGTGTGACGATCATTAAATGTAGGAGGGCTGCGACTACCCGTCGGGGCCTAGGTAGGTTCTATGGTTGCCAGTCCCACTCCCAGATTGGAGTAGGAGAAGTGGTGCTATCCTTCGGCGACATCGTGACAGTTTAGAGTAAGGCTCCGGATAGGGGCAGGGTGATGATCGGAGAACGGTCATGGGATACATTTGTATTTATTTTATTCGGTGAATTTTTATATAGCGCGGACATTAGCCTACCAACCCGTGCAGCCGCCGCCACCACCACGGGACGAGAGGAGCCCAAGAGACCCGGTGAGTGGGGTGGGGGGCAGTGTGTGCGTGTGTGCCCGTGAGGGGAGGGGGGGCGCGTGTGTGTGTGTATGCAGTGTGTGTGCCTGCGTGCGTGTGCCTGCGTGCGTGTGCCTGCGTGCGTGCATGCATGTGTGAGTGTGGCTGTGTGTGTGTTTGCGCACTTCAGGGAATGTGAGGCAGGAGTTGTGCACGGCGCCGGCCTGGAGGTGCGCGTCCACAGACACCAATCGCCGCGCGTGCCCGACCACGGTCTCAGATTCCCAGGAGGCGGGCGACATTAGTTGTCGAGCTGGACGCAATGCTTCGCACTGCTTTCTCCAGCTCGACCTAAAAAGAGGACACAGTGGCATTTATTCTACTAGACATCTCAGTAGCTTCGACACCTTACCCTGCCACATCCTCAACCAATGTGTCCATGAGGTAGATTATATGGTCCAGAACTACAATGGATCAGCTCCTTCCTCTCTGGACACACATAATTGGGCAAACTTGTCCCCTACTTGTTCGACTCCACCAACCTGATCTGCAGCATCCCACTGGGCTTCTCATTGAGCCCAACATCTACTTGGCGCCCCTCTCCAGCATCATTCGCTCCCACAGATTCAACATGAATTCAGCATTATCTTTTATGCAGATGACACACTACTCATACTCTACCTATCAGTAGGTACTACCACTACACAAGCAAACTTTATCAGGTGCTTGGCCTCCGTGGCAGACTGGATGAGGAACTGCCTCAAACGCAACAGCGACAAAACTGAAGTGGTCCTTTTTTGGCAAAGACACCTCTCTCTGATCCCTGAGTTGGTCGCTCACTGAGCTAGGACCAACTTCCTGCCCATTCAATGCTGCCAGAAACCCAGGCATGTTGGTATACTGCCGAGTCTCCGTGTCAAATTAAGTCAACATGGTCGTTCCAGCGGCTTCTACTCCCTCAAAATACTAAGGAAAATCTTCAAATGGCTCCCTCTGGACATATGCAGTTGTCTTATGTGTGCCCTCAGTACCAGCAAGCTAGACTACAGCAACACCTCCTATGTCGGTATCGCAGGCCAACTCCCCAAAAGCCTCCAAGTAATACAGAACACAGCTGCATGACTTGTACTGAACATACTCCACCATACTCATATTCAAACACCTCAAAGACATACACTGTCCCCAATCCACAAGCTCTCTCTTAAATTCTCACTTAGACACCTACAAAGCTCTACAGAACCAAGGCCCATTCTACCTCAACACTACAACCAGCCCCCCCCCGAATTCCACAGACCTGAGCCAGAGGGTGCACCTTCTAATACTTCGTCCCTAGAGCCTGGAATGAACATCCTCCACATCAGACCGCCAGCTCCACCCTCAAATTTAGAAGAAACTGAAAACCTGGCTCTTCAAGTAGGCTCCCAGACAGGCTACAACTTACTTTTTGCAGGTGCCAGGATACTCTCCTGGATGATATGCATGCACGACAAATAGGAATAACATAACTATCCTTGTGCTCATGAAACAAATAAAATAGCTGCCACAGGAGCAGAAGAATGCAACTAATACGGATCAGCAGTGTAAACTGAGCAAAGTTGACCATGGAATTCCCAGAATGGCTGCAAGACAATTATTTTCTTTCCTTTTCGAAGCAAGAGTTTAGATGGATACTGCAGGAGAGGAGGGATTTGTGGGCTCTAATCTGCGCTTGAATGTGGACATTGTCAGCAAAAAAAGGGACTAAAATCTAAGCTGATGTGCTCGGCTCACCTTCCGACAATCTCGATCCACTATTGATGCTCTGCTGCCACCTTTCCTTAAGTTCTGAATTCTCCTGTAAGCGATCTTTCAAAGTTGAGGACAGATCACAAGTCACATTAAATGTAAATTAGCTTATTTGCTGTTAGGCTGGTGCCTATCCCGAGCTCACAAGTAAACCAGCGGGCCCACAAATAAGCAGACCAGCTGTGGCACTCAGGTGCACAAAAACAGACGCACCCTGCTGCACCCCAGCACGCCCAACCTTCCTGGAAAGGGTAGGTAGAATGATGTAGATCAGCAGATAGGGATACCCGAGCTGCACAACAAAGAACTCTAACCAGGTGAGAGGAATTCAAAGGTACTAATCTGTGTCCAGAATGTCAGCCTGCTGCCACATTACCACATCATCTGCTGTGGGCACTGCCAGCTAGAGAAAATCAGCTGGCAGTCATGGAAAAAAACTAAGCACAACGGGCAATCCAGTAATGCACAGGTGAGGAAAAATCAGCCAGCTCAACAGCAAGTGGTAAGTGTCTGCGATCACGATGCCCTCAGCATTGAGGGAGCAGAGTTCTCGAGTACAGCACGCTTTAAGGAGGAAGGAGGAGCAAATTTAGGATGATTGAACTGACTGAGCAATTAGGACACTCTAGAACTCAACATAACACACTAGACCCAACACATGGAATACATCCATTACAAACCCGCTATATACCTGGATATCATGTGGCTCTCAACAGCACCAACCACAAATAAACATACAAGAGACCACATAGGATCATCTTGCATACAACCAACACAGTACAGATACACCTTCTTTAAGGCTATTACCTTGTTCCAATTAACACTTACCCTATGCTATGCCACACACTAATACACCAGAAACCCATTACAAAGAACTAACATGCATCCAACGAGACCCAAAAAAAGCCTAATGTTATAATTACCTGGGACTACAATTGCCACCTAACACCATCCCATAACATCATCATAAGCGGATTCAGAATCTGTGATGGAACCTTGGATCCAGCTGTGGATTGTAGTTAGTAAAAGAGACTATGGCACTGGCAAAATTCACCCTATCCAAACACCCACATAAAATAGCATTTGGATAAGCCACTAATGCAGAAACGCAGCCCAGCAGACCTGCAGAGCTAGATGAGAACAAGCGGCCAGCCAGTGGATAAGTTAACATTCATTCGAAGGACACAAGCTGTGAAAGGGATGCAAAAGGCAGCAATTAGGGCTGCGACAATGCAGGTGTGTTCGTTGAATTACTATAAGAATTAGGCAGCTAGGGTTGCATAATGGAATCCTTCATGCCAAGTGACAGGATCTGTAATATTAACTTTATGAATTGAAACATTTTCCTTTTCATCAAACCTGTACCTGTGGCTTGCTGGTTCAATCTCCTTTCAGGACAGAGAACAGATTTTCTTTCCCAATAGCCTGCACAGCTTGCCAAACAGCTGAAGGCATTCCACTGGGTGAAACAGTGCTTACCAATATTACAATAGGCAAATAAACATAACATGGTAACAAAATATGCAACTTAAGAAACGGCACATGCTCCCCGATTTCGGTTCTTTGGGTGAGGTCTGCAATCATTTAGATCTCAGGGGAGTTAGTTCTAAATGTAAGGGCGACAGATTGGCTTCAACTGTCCAAGAATGGCCTGGAACTCTCCCAAAGAAACAAAGGACTGCGGCCTGCATCAAGGAAGACGATGTGCTAATCTAGTAACAAAGGGCACACACACAGGTTTCAGCTGAATGAAAACAAGTTTCCAGTGAAATATTCCTTGTACTTGATGTGCTCTCTCGGATATTATTATATATCCCTTTAATGTGTGATTCTGATCCTTGAAAAGGAACCCACCGACTCATACCGTGCATTACAAATGTGATGCTCATTGCAAAGATGTGGCCTAGCGTCCACAGCGGTCGTACTCGTACCTGGGGAACCGGGTTCGAGTCTCGCCAGGGACGCTCATTATCCTGTGATTCTTAATCTCCCCGTACCGAACAAAAACTGAATGTGTCCATCTGCAACGCAACTGGTGCTCATGTAAAGCGCTGCCATACCTTTGGGTTGAGTAGGGCAATATAATCCCCCCCCTACCCCCTCCCCCCCCAATACATTGGATGCCGGACGTAGTCGCCAAGTAATGCACCAAACGGGCGTGAACACTGACCGAGGGTGAACAAGAACGACAGGCACTGAAGTGTGAGGATTTCAAGTACAAAATTATCGAAATAGAAAATCTCATCGAACACCACAGGACGCTGACCAAAACTCCTAGACTGACAAGCAGATGAGAACGTTTTCAATGCTAGATTACTGTTTGTTTACAGGAAGGCAGGGGTATAAGGGGAAAGAGCAGAACCTTTTGCTGTATGATGCAAAAATAGACTAGAACGCTTAGAAAAGCGTAACAGTAGATGCTGTATGCAATTTGTCCAACTCTTGACTACAATGTTTATTTATTCATTTATTTAATGCGTTTATATATAGCGCAGACTTTATCCGAAGGTGTCAGAGCGCTTCACAATAGAAACAGTAATGAAACATGAGGAAAAATTACAAGTCAGCATGTTACAAGAGCAAACGTTACGTTACATAAGGCAATGGTGGCAATTGTGCATGTATCAAAAGCAAAAAAAATACAAGAGGTAGCAAACGATACGTTACAAGAGGAAAAAACGTGACGTGTGTGTATGTTACGAAAGTGTACAAAGTACAAATAGAGGTATAATACTGCACTAAATGGCAGATACTCAAAACACACGAACAAACGTTACGTTACATAAGGCAATGGTGGCAATTGTGCATGTATCAAAAGCAAACAAAAATACAAGAGGTAGCAAACGATATAATACAAGAGGGGAAGTGACATGTGCATGTTACAAAGGAGTACACAATACAAGTAGAAATATTGTACTGCAATAAGTGGCCAGAGTGTGGACACTATTCAACGAAGCTTGCTCAGTCAGAGAGGTAATGTAGATAGATAAGCTATCAGTGTCTTTCAGCTTTGGGCAGGGGATCCAAGGCCAAATTCTTCCATAAAGCGACTCCCTTTGGCCTGAATAATGAAACACCAAATTAACACTGAAAAATGCCTTTTCCCTCTTCTTAAATCCAAAAATTGTGAAATGGGTGTTGCTGCTGCTCTTGCAATACCCCAGCTAGCTTCCTCCAAAACCTTGGTTTGATCCAACTCCTGCCCACCAGGTCATAGTTCATTTGGGCTGCTCTGATTTTGCCCATTTCACTGAAACACACCAACCTTCGAGTACCAGCAGTTCTTGCTTTTGGCTAAACCTAGCTTGTTTCTGTAACTCGGATAGTAACCACTTGCATCACTTTGTGGACATTTAAAGACAATAAATGTAAGCCCGGTTGCCTAAAGGGCAACCAGCACAACGTGACATCTTCACGTTTCGAAGGCTTTTCTCTTTCAATGGCTGTAGACCATGACAGCAATAAGTTACAGCAGTGATCTGGCAAGGTTTTTGAGGTTACACACACCTGTTGTGGGGACTGGTTCCTAAATGAAGAGGCACTGCACGGCAGGACATTTTGTAGGCGCCTGCTTTACTTTATCAAGACTTCTTGTTTTTAATGGCACGTAACGAAAATGTTAGGCTGGGTTTACACCATTTCAGGCCAATAATTTCAATGAACCAATAATCAGGGCGAAGTTAACCAATAATCAGGGGTTACTGAAATGATGCAATTTCGCAGTAGTGGAGTTTGTCATTTGCCACATGATCCATCATCTGCTGCATAATTTTCAGATTTAAAAAAAAAAAAAAAGATTTTAGCTCAAACAGATCAAAAGTTGTTAAAATGCTGCTTTCAAGTAGATGGCCCTTTGCAAAGAGTGACTGTCACCTTTCTGTTGCCTATTGATTTATTTGGGTGTTAAACGCCTACTAATGAGGCAAACGCTTGGTTGTAAAAATTACAAAGTAATGCCAAATTACAAGCTGCAAAATATGCTGCATTACACCGTATCATTAGCCTTTTTCGTGCCCCATCATTTAGACAACACTGCCACATAATTTCAGTAGTGCTGCCAATCATTAAAACTTGGTGGAAAAGGTCATTTCCTGCACATTGGTAGACCCTGCGCTCCAGAGGTCTTCCTTCGTTCTCCTCTTCCTCCTCCAAGGTCTTGAGTTATTTTCGAACAGCTGGGGTACATTCCACTAAAAATAGCTGTTTAATCCACTGCAGTTTTTAATAAAGAACGAGGTCTGCCCATTCTCATAGGACGAGACTCCTGAAGTGGAGCTAAAGCGTGAGCCGGGAGCTCCCTGGCCAACCGTGGAGCTTAGCTCCATGCTATAGAGATGTTAGATGCCATATAGGACATCTTAAGCACAGTCATTTTTAAAACTCTATTGCCACGGTTATAGACAAGCCTCCGATGCTCAGGACCATGCAGTCCATGTCGCTTCCCATCATCTCTACCAGTACAGGTTTCCTGGAATGGTTTCCAAAGCGCTCATGATTTCATGAACCTGCGAGAATGTTTTAATTAGAACAAGCAATGTTTGTGAGCAGCCGGAAGCAGCCCCCGCAGGTCTGAACTCTGTGCGAACCCCTGCGCCATTAGCATTTAAAGCTTATGGTTCCAGCTCATTAAACGGAGTTTGTGCTGGGATGATTTTAATTGAAACGAATACAAAACACACTAATGGAATAGCTATGGGGCTGTGGGCATTCAAGCAGAACAGCAGCAGCAAAACACCAGGGTACTCAGCACGGGAAGGTGCATCTATTCTGGGGCAGAAAAGGGGCAGGGAAAGCAAACTCAGCAATAATGCAATAATCCATAAAGGGACTCGTCCCAGTAATTACACTGGACAACCTGATGCGGGGACAGGACTACAGAACTTGTCGCTTACCATGATCCAAAGGGTTGTTAGGGGTCCATCCCATACCCAATCCCTGCCCATGTGACCGAGGGCAAACTTTAAGAGCAATCGGTTAAACAGAACCATTATGTACATACCACCCTGCAGTTAGCAGAAGAAAACCATTATAATGATTCATAGTTAAACAGTAAAGACAGTTTCATTACACGCCCCTAATATACGGAAATTAAAACATGCTAAATGTCTTTAAATGTCAAATCAATAATCTTAATACCCCCATAATATCCAAACTCACTGATAAAGGGGTAGCTAATGGACTGACCCTTGGTACAGACCATAGAAACTAGTTAGTCATTGCCAAAACTCCCTGCCTTGACCCAGTAAAGGCGCCTGTTAATGATCTAATCCAAGTTGGGCGGGCCGGGCCATACAGCACCGAACAGGTTAGAAAAAGGAAAAACTCATAAATCTGCGGTTTGCTTTAAACTACTAAAAGCACCGTGCAAAGAGCCAGTTGCTAAACATCCACCTGATTCATGTCCCTCAACACCAAGCCGAGATGCTCCAGCGCAGTAGTCCTACTGGATTTCTCTAACATCTTGCGTAAAACAGAATCTTCAGCCTCAGTAAACCAGGGCAGGAACGTGTCCGAGCGTTTTTTATCGAAATTGCAAGTCCACATTTAAGAGCCCCAAATGGATCACAAAAGTTGCCAGAGTGATCAAGTAGGATCACCTGTAGGACCCTCTGGTTCATGAATCCCGGATATGAACGTGGAGATAGGTACTGCGTCAAACAGCTTTAGGGGTGGAGTCAATAGGTCATTTCCATTTCTCAGACCACTTATTTCAGCAACTGTAGACCATGTCTATGTTCTTTCCATGTAGGCTACTCAATACTTTTTGGACGAGTCACTAGGCTATCAATTCAGATTTCCTCCAACTGATAACTTTCTTTATTTCCATCATTTCTTTATTAGCAAAATGTCAGGACAATACAAAACACTGCTTAAATCAAAAGTAAAGCAGCAGACCACATCCAGTTGCATCTCTGGCATTAGCAGCAAAGAAGGGGGTAGGGAGTGAGGGGAAAACAGGAGGGTGGAAAAGGAATCAGGAGAAAGTCCTAATGCAACACAGGAGGAGCTACACCCAAAACGTTAGAGTACAGAGCATGCTCAGTCGCTGGGGCCAGGAAGTACGGAAGGAACTGGTATTGAACTGGACCTCAAGTACCTCCTTGGTGTTGATCAATCTTCAAAGAAGACCCAATAACTATTGCAACCAGTTATTAGATCTTGCTGGAAGTGGGCGGCTAGCCAAGGTGGTCAAGCCTAACCACTCTAGGCCTAAATTAGGTGTAGTTCAATAAACAGTCGAGAAGTCATTTGTGCTAGACTCCCCATTAAACAATAGAGTTACTTTACACTATATATAGCCTTTAACTTGTGATGGAGACCTCACCTATTGCGCTCCCATGGGTATCTGTCACCATCAACCTCTTTCAATATAGAGTACAAATAGAGCCAACTGGGCATCCATTAAACAATACTTAGATCTAAATTCTATACCCTCATCAGCTTTTTATTTTCAGGCAGCTATAAATACTGTTAACAGCAATACACTTGCTTAGTGAGTTGACTTGGTGAGGGCATGCGGACAACTGACTGCAGTGGTATGTGGTTACAAACTCCAATTTCTTTAGAGACCAGTAAATTGAGCATCAGATAAAAGTTTTTTCTGTTATTTACAGCATTTGGGGAAGGGAAGGTCGAAGTGTGGCAAGTAGTGCTATGCTTTTATTACTGAATGTGGGACAGCACTGGGTCAGCAACATAACATCACCAACGCCTTTTATTTCAGGAGTAATGCTTTAGTCCCCTTACATCAGAATCTAGAGTTCAGCTGCTGCAAACAACAACTTAGAGGGTCAAAATGTATGTGCCTTTTCCTGTGCTGCACATTCACTTTTATAACAAAGCTGTATAATGGCTCTGCTGCCGGAACAGCCACCAGCAAGTCTCAGTGGGCATCAAGTGTTAGATGCCATGGTGGATAATCACCAGCTCGATGCTGGAGCCTGCTGCATACTAAAAGCTGAGGTATAAAGAAGATCTCACACCGTCAATTAAAACAACAAAGTCTTGCAGAACCAGTACCAAAACAAGACCTGCTCTCAGTTAAGACTACAACTCGTAACAAAATCTATTGGTCTTTGTTTTATGTGTTAGGCCCATGTTACACTCACACAGAAACAGACCACTAGTTTACACTTTTTTAGGTCCAACCTAAACAGCGCTTGAGCTGTCAGGCAATCTGTTGTAGGTACATTGTGGTGGCCTGACTCCTCCCAGGCTTTGAATTGCTTTTTGTATGTGTCCCTAAAATAATTGCAGCCTGCAAATGGCTAAACGTGGGCGTGTGACCGACCTTTTTTCAAAAGTTCACTCATATGGAGAATTGCTGTGGGAGCGAGCAGCTACACGCACAGTGTTGGCGGGATTCACGCTTTGCTCCGACAGCTCTTCCCTCCAATTAGTATGTATTTCTGTGGCCAGAACACCAGCGCTCATGCTTTGAGTCGCTGTTGGTTTCTGGCTATAACATCATTTTTTTATACAAAACGCGTCCACACAATAGGGGATCCTGCAAAATACAGCTGTCTGCTTAACTTTAGGCAGTTGTCGCGGGAACCGGAAGGGATGTGCAGTGGCTCCTGCGGCAGCACACAGCGGGCGCGCGATTTGCTCCGGCTCCTCCGGAACTCGCAACCTTGCTGGTCTAAAATTCTGATAACGAAAAATAATTTGACTTGAGTGACTATGCAACAGACCATTGCAAATGATGCCCACACTGAGGAACGGAGGTGCTTTCATATTTTGCCTCGCCAATTGTAATGGGATATGTGTTTGTGGTCCACACATCCCTATCCTGTTTGAAGCAACGCTCCCACGCACTGTCCCTTTTGGGTGCCCGTAGCGCAGAGGTATCTGGCTACCGTGCAACGTTTAACAGTTCAGCGAGAGTGCGCAGTAATTTACTATTGTCACTCTTGGAACACAAGGATCCCAGAAGCATGGCTGCGGCTCACCAGCGCTTCAGCATAGCGAAGTGGTCACTGTGCCGCCGTGAAGAACTTTCTCTATGTGTGGTGGTGGCAATATGGTAAGTTGCCACATTGAATATAGCGTGTTCAGATGGAGCTCCAGCCCTATAGACACCAGTCTCGATTCTTTGTGGTGCAGAGGGGGCAACAGGAGGGCCAGGCCCTCTCAAGGGAGGCCTTTGGCCCACCCTAGGCCCCTCTGTGAAAGGAAGGGCATTGTTTACTGTTATTTTCAATACGTGAGTTTTCTGCCACTCACTTGCGTGATAAGTAGCAAACCCATAATCATGCATGACTGGACAGTTGCTCGTGGGGGTGGATCTGTTATCCCTTATTTTATTTATTTGTAAAGTTTTATATAGGGCGAACTTGACCCAAGAGGGTATCAGAGTGCTTTACATTAGGAACGTTGCGATAAAGTTACATGAGAAACAAAAGCATAGTAAGGTACAGTACACAAAAACAAAGTTTCAAGAATTCGTCGGAGGGTGGGGGGGAAGGAGTAATAGCGGGGAGACGAGGAACTGTGCCCAATGTCTGTCTGGGTAGGTGACGGTCAAGGGGGGGAACCAGGGCCAATCTCCTCATTAGCTGTCTAGCAGCTCCACCAGTCATCAGCCATGTTGCTCTGGTCTCAGCGTTCAGGAAACCCAGTTTTAGTTTATTGAATTGCGAAGGTTATATAGCGCTGTCTAGACCCGGAGGTATCAGAGTGCTTAACCAGAGGATCGTTGCATTAAAAGGTACATCCAAAGGATTATATAGTGCTAGCTAGACCCAGAGGTATCAGACAGCTATAAGAGGGACATTGTGTTACAAATTACATCAGCGTAGTAAGGTACAGTAACCAAACAACGAGGTTGAGAGAATTTGTTAGGAAAGGAGGGGAGGAGAGAGCCATAGCAGGGAGACGAGGAAGAACGGTGTCCAATGTCCAGCTGGGTAGGTGACTGTCGAGGGGGAAACCAGGGCCAATCACCTCATTAGTTGTCTAGCAACTCCACCAGGCATCAGCCATTTTGCTCCGGTCTCAACGTTTGGGGAAAAACAGTTTTGAATAGATACATAGTCTACTAGGATAGAGGTAGAAGAAGGAGGTGGGGGGAAGGGGGGGAGGGAGTAAAAACAAGCCAAAGAGTGAGCTGGGGGATGTGATCAAGGTCTGGTCAGAGTCCGGTGGAAGCGAAAGCTGTGGCAGCCATCTTGGGGTCAGGCAGGGATTCTGACCTTGGAGTTAGATCCAGAGTTAGAAACACCCGGTAACCATTTGCCATTAACTCTCCAAGTGCAGGGAACTTATATAAATAAATAACTTAACTGTATGAACAAAATTTAGTCAGTGTGCATATGCAAGATATCACGTGTCATGTGTGAATAACATAGGAGGAACAACTAATGCGGGAAAGGACTTTAGATAAAAAACATTCTAACAAGTTTGTTTAAGTAAAAAGCTCTATTTCATTTAATAGATGTTGATTAAAAGAAAAATATACATAATACACATGAAATACAAAAGCTTATAACATAGCAATAACCAAATTTCACAACCAAATATGTACAATACAAAAATTATTATATAAGGACACAAATTAGTTTAAAAAGGAATGTTTCCAGTAGGTGGCAAACAATATTCTCTCCATATCACGTGTCAATCAGTAAAGTTTTTTCAAAAACAAAAACATCCTTGTGGGTATCATTTTTGGCAATATCAATTCCTGCTACTGTGCTTTTCTGGCCATCAGCATTTCCCTTATGTTATCTTCGGCATCTTTTACACTACGTTCTAAATACGTGTTTTTTTGCTCAAGTTCTTTAATTTTCTCATCAGCTACTTTTTGCTTCTCTTTTAGTTGATTGTGTATACATTCCTTGGACTGAAGGATGAACATTCTTCCTACTCCTTTATACATGCGAGTTTGATCAGACAAAGTCTGAATCTCTGTATCAGTTAGGTGGGCATGTTTCTTAGTTCTGTTTAATTGCTCAATTTGTATGTCCGCTAGCTTCACTTTCTGTGGAGTATCAATAACTTGACTGAAGTTCAGTGAAACCCTTTTTCAGCTCCATATCTATCGAAGTCGCCATAGCGAGCCTTGTGCCTTTAACTCAAAGGACGACAGCTTCCGTCGGAGAACACACAACCGGCTACTGGATTGTGTTTAACGCCCTCCCACCCAACACTCATGGGAAGGGGTTTTATGTAAGATAAAAAACCGCCCTGCTCTCTTTGTTGTGGGGACAATGAAGAGCAGGGGATGAGATCCCCTGCAGGCTGCAGTCAGGGCATTAAGTGGGGCGGGTCCCATCTGTACTCAGACAAAGCAGAAATTAAAAGCTCACGTCCTTAACTACACAAGTAAAAACACATTGATTTCTCAGCAACGATTATAAACCCCCTAAAGTATTCCATGTCAACAACACAGTACTTACTTTTCAAATGTTTTACTTCATCTTACCTAAGTGGGTCTTCTTTTTCCAGATGTTGCGTTTTTGTAGTTTTTTTCATGTGATATACGAGTATTGCGTAGTGCCTGCAGTGAACTGAGTCGTCTCTATATGCTTGGGTGTGACTCGAGGGTGTGTATATGGGTTCACTACAAAGAACACTTTAGAGCTCTGGAGCTAAGCCTGAGACCAGCGTGAGATTCTCACAGGGCCTGTTACAGGGACATACAAGGGTTCAGAATCCCTGCCAATGTAGGCCCGACCCCATTTGGTGGGCCACAGGTTGAAGGGAGCTACTGGGCCCTAACCATGGTGGGGACGTCTTGAGGTCTGTCCTACCATAGTTTTGCAAACTGGGCCAGGTGCACCTTGTCTCGGCTGGTTCTTGGGGTACTGAGGGCGAGCAGTCCCAGGCGTCTCAGAGCACCACTTGAAGCCAAGTAAAATTCTCAAGTTCATATCAAAGACCTCGGAGTGCTTCCTCGGTCTCTGGTTCCACTTGGGGTTTTAGGCCCGCAATTCCCTGTATTCTGATCATTGTGGTGTGAGACGTGCAGGAAAGACAAGCAGTGGTCCCTCTCCTGCGGTGAAGCAGGGCCGAGGCCAACACACTCAGAACTTGATGGCTGTGAGACGTCAGCTTGGCAACTCACATGGTGGTGCTTTTCTTCAGCAGTAGGACCTCCCTTGGCCGGGTGCAGACACGACAGAGGAATATCTGCAGTTATATAGCACAAACTCGACCCGACGGTATTGGTGCCCTTTACATGAGCACCAGTTACATTACACAAGGACATATTAATTTTTATAGGCACAAAGAGATTAAGTTATTTAGTCAGAATCACAGGATGTAGAGCTGATGCCAAGACTCAAAACTGGTTCCACAGTTCCAAAGTCGGCAGCTCTGGCCGTTACGCCACAGTTGTGGCCTCCAGACCAATAGTAAACATGTATCTCTGGCAGTTGCGACCACCAGTACAATCAGAGCTCCCACTTCGACAGTGACAAAGTATTCTGAAGTCTGCAGTGGCAGGACTGGTCCCAGGGCGGAGTGCCAGTTAAACCCATTGCTTGGTACTTCTTATAAGTCCTGGTGCAGTTCCCAACAAGAACTGTTCAGGGAGACCATGGCGCCCTTCTACACATGACTTGGTCCCGACTGCTCCTTCGTAGTCCCTTGTTTCATTGTATGTTCCCCACGTAGAGAACGTGCTAGGCTTTTTCTACTGGACAGTCTCTCCTCCTGCAGGGCCAAGCACACTCCTTCCCTCACCCATCAGCCAGGCAGACATGCTAAAGGGCTCTAGGCAGAGCGTCCGCTTCTCCACCAGTAAGCGGACACTTCAAGCGATGTCCCCTCATGTGGGCAACTAGCTGGCATGCAGACCACAGTCCTGGACAAGCGGCTCTCCTTCAACTTATCTACGTACATTCCCTCTTTTATACACCTTACCAGATAGGAGCTGCAAATCCACTGGCCAAGATTTCAGAACTGGTTTGGGGTGCAGCTCTTGACACACCACCCTCACTCAAAACACCTTATAGAAACACTGACCACCGAGAAAAAGGCAACATAGCACGCACAAATACATATTCCATTAACACTTGCATCACAATAAAAACACTGATCACACACTGCAGCAACAAAAACATATATCTGAGGCATCGCACTATAAAGGTGAAGCATATTGGCTTTGCCAATGCTTATTGTTATTATGAGTCTTATTTGATCTCCGTCCAGACTGTTCTGCCCTGCTCCAGCCTTACTAATTGTCTGATTTCGGGAGCTTTTTGGAATGTTTCCTCAGCAAAAGTTTGAACTTATTTACTCATCTAGCTCTGGGATCAGTCAATACCGTCTGCCACATTATGGAGTGGATGTCAGTTTCCGTTCCAATCTCCTGCACGTGAGGCGTTGTCTGTCACGTCAAGGTGTCAGCACCATGGAGCTACCCAGTGATGAAAGTCATACATGACTGAAGTATGTGTGCACAGAGCAGTATATTTCACAAAGGTAAATGAGGACACTGGTTGTTCTCCAGCCATATAGAATCAGCGATCACTCTCCCAAAGCACTGTGCCGAATAGCCATAGATCATTGAAACATAGGTTACAGCGAATCCAATGAGAATTCTTGGGGCATTGTATTACTTATATGCGAAGCGGTGCCAAGACCCCAATACATAGCTGCATATTTCATAACAGCACCTCCAAATAACTGGTTTATTTGAAACTGGGAGCTATTCAAGGACTCCCACGGCTTCAGCTAAATGATTTCAATGTCCAGCTGCTGTAATATGATGCAATAGGCATCACCCTTAGGTCCAGATGCAAAGTAAAGGTCCCTGCACTGAAGAATGGACATTGGGTGAAAAAATTCTAATTATTTCAGCCAAAATGTCTGCAAAGATGACTGCCAATATTTGTATTACTGGCACGTGTTTTGTACAACTATAGCCACAGAGAATAGACTAGGAGTAGTTCCCAAAATGAATCCAGTAAATAGAAAAATTAGAAGCCACAGATATCGCATAGGCTATGCATCAACATGTTATTGGGAAACCCTCAGTGGGTCAAGAGGCTAAAATGTGGGGTTACAATACCTGCACGGATCAAAACAGTCTCCAAAACAGATAACGTGTCAAGAAAAAAAAGGTCAACTCTGGCGTCTCCCAACTTCTGGTGAGAGTGAGTGCATTCAAAGTGGAGGTCAACACAAGGACGCTTCACTGGTGGCAAATTTCAGAACCTCTGAGACCGATGGATAACATAAAAATTATTCTATGGACAGATAATCCCACAGGATGATCATTTGGGCTCCGCAGGGACCTTTCCAAAGAAAGTCATACATGGTGCATGGTCATTTCACTCTCAATGTAGGTACACTGAACTGTTTTTCTTGACTATGTAGCAGGACAAACCCCACAACGCTGTAGCAGATGACAATTCTAGCTCCAGGAGTTAGAAGCAGAGAAACTGCTTAATGTAGATAGCTGCTATGGTGCGGTATGTTACATGATAATCTGCACCACACATGTTATGGGTGAAAGGAGTATAAATATGTTGCTCAGACGCCATTTCATTCCAAAGCAGTTTGAAGAAGTTGCATAAGCACGCTAAGAACAGATTTCTGAAATAAGAACATGGACTAAAGGAAGTGGAAAGGAATAGAGGATGAACCGTTTGACAGCCTGGAAGGACTGTGGCGACAGGTGAAAGGGCATTTGGAACAGACTAATCTAGAAAAGACGACGTCTTCTAAAGTAACAAATGCAAGGAACCCAAATTTGCTGCGTCCTTTCCCGGTGTGCAAGGGTGCACTTGATTTGTTTTCAGTTCTGCTGTCACACAATATGCCTGAAGAAGCCATAAGGGAATCCCAATAAGCTACTTTAAGAGTTCATTATATGCATGTCGCAGGGAGAGATATGCCACGTTCGTGAAAGACCACACAGCGATCTTTTATCTGTGGAAACTAGCATTGATCAGCTACCTTACTAGTGGAGAGGAGGGTAAGGCCAGCTCCAATCTGAGGGAAACGAAACTAGAAGAGTTTTGCAACGGCATAAAACTCTCAACCGGGGTTGTGGGAGGCAGGAGACGAGGTGTGGCATTTGATATTGAGAGACCTACATCCACTAGCTCTGCTATCCCAGCGGCAGAGGAAAGAAGGCAGAGGAAAGAAACCGCCAGGAGCACTTACTGAGTGAGCCGTATCCTAAAGGCCTGAAAGATTAGTCGGCGGGCGGGGATTAAAGATAAGCAGAATGGAAGTAGTGGTCCAATGGCAGAGGAGAACAGCTCTAAAGAATTGAATGCGTAATGACCGGCCATACTTTTCAGATGTACAATAGCTGTCCGTGCATTCCCAATGGAGGCGGAAGGATACACCCAATAGAAAGATAGCAAGACCAAAATAGTCATATGTGCTAATATAAAACGTGACTGGTGTATATGGTAAGGTCTAAAATTCCTGAGCTAAAGAAAACAATGAAGGCTCACTCAACGCCCACTAAGCGCAACATATATATTTGATTTTGATGTAGCATATGGCACACAATCTGGGAGTTCCAATTGGAGGAGAGGAGAGCAGAGCAGAGCAGAGCAGATTACTGTAAACCTTGCATATGCAGGAGGAGCTTCGCGCGCATCCGAGATGGCCGCGTGAGCACAGGGCTCCCGAGGACCCTCGCTGCCTCCCGCATTTATCCTGGACAATATCCCGATTTGATGGAAGATCATTGAAGACACAACCCGGCTGATGTACTAGCAGGTTTTTGGGTCGAAATCGGACGCAGGGTCCCCGAGTTTTGCTGTCTTGAAATCTGCGGCCTTCTCCATGGAACATCCTGGACCTTGAGTTGTGGCAGTGCCCAGGTCGTAATTTAACAACAGCGGCTTGAGGGGCTCAGACCACAGCCTCACTTCACTTTCGGTTTCGTTTCTCCGGCGCGCTGCCCCATATCTGCGGAGTGTCTGTTGATTGGACGAGCTCAGACGCCAGCTCATTGAGCTCCGAGCTGGCGACTGTTTGGCTGTGGATTCCGTTGGCTCGCCTTTGCCTCCTGTATTCTTGTGTGTGAATTTTACGGAGCCATTTGGACCAGATCCCAAGCCTCCATCCGGGGCACCCGACTCGCCATGACGGGCAAGCCTGAGGGTGAGAAACGGAAAGTTAAGACCACTATCCATGGAGGTTCAACCGAGACGAATGTCATGGATCGCTATACACTCTCTAAGGAATCCCCCTGGTAGCGCACCTAAGGCTCGGGAAGAGGCTGTCGACGATCCTACTGTATTGGCGGACTTAACGCTACAGGACGTGATGGGCGCCATTGCTGGTATCCAGTCTTCTATTGGCCAACAGTATGAAGCCTTGGCTCTGAAGCTGGACACGGTGGCTATTGATGTTAACCTCATTCGCACTGACCTGGCCAAGATGAATGAAAAAGTGAAGTGAAGTGAAGTCATTGGACCTCAAGACATCCAGCCATACCACGGATGTGTCCGACTTGCAAACAGAAGTGCGCAACCTTCGATCTGCTAATGACTTTTTTGCTCGTCGCTTGGAGGATTTTGAAGGCCGCGCACGGTGCAATAACGTGCGTATTATTGGTGTCCCGGAAGATTCTAGTTCCCTTGCCACTGATCTTCGAGTGGAGGACCTCATTCTCAATCACCTTGCACCCGAGGGCCTGAGCAAATTCTTTGCCATCGAACGTGCGCACAGAGTGCCAGGGGGACAGGCGAAGCCCGGTTTCCCCCCCCCGTCCGATTATTGCACGGATCTTCAACTTTATAGATCGCAACACCATTTTGCAGGCGGCACGGACAAGCGGCCCTACGCAGTTTGAGAACGCTGCTGTGAACTTTTATCCGGACTTTTCCCAATCGGTCCAGAAACAACGTATGGGATTTCAAGGTGTGAAACGGCGACTAAGAGACATGGAACTAAAATATGCTATGTTATTCCCGGCCCAACTGCGGGTTAATTATGACAATCGAACATTCTTCTTTGTTAGGCCTGAGGAAGCGAGTGATTGGTTGGACACTTTGCCGGCTCGCCGTGCTGGCCAGGAACATGCTGGTGGTGCTGAAGGGGGACTGATGGACCGAGAATGACTATGGTGCCAGTGTCCGGAACACTACTCAACGTGACCAGCTGAGGCTCACTGACTTTTTTGATCATTCCATTCGTATCTTGGGAGGGCGCAGGGATGGCGGAACCCTTTCCTCCTCTGGGGTTTTCTTTGTGTAGATTAGTTCTTTGTTTGTATTGTTAGGGCGACAGGCACACTGCAAATTGGGGTGGCTTTTGAGTCGGTGCAGGGTGGGAGGGGAGTTGTGTTGGGAACCTTGGGGGGAGGGAGGGGTATGTTCAGGGATTGTTCGTTTTTTCTTTTTCAAGGCAAGGTACTTTCATTATTTTTGACACTGGTGTGATGCTCATTTTGCGGTGGGAGTTCATTGTGGATCAGGATGGGGGTTGAGGGTATTATGCTGGAATGTGAATGGGTTGGGGGATCGCATAAAGAGAGGTGTGGTTATGCAACTGTTGCGGCGCCTTTCGCCTGATGTCGTTCTGCTACAAGAGACACACTTGGTAGGAAACACGTGTCACGCCCTTAATAGACGGGGTTATCGTCTTGCTGCCCATTCTGGATTCATGTCTAGTTCTAGAGGAGTGGGTATTCTGCTTAGGGTTTCCCTCCCCCTCGAGGTTGATGATGTGATCCTTGATGCCAGGGGTCGATATGTTGCACTTGTCGGGCGGTGGGAGGGAAAGCCAGTCTCATTGGTATCGGTTTATGTCCCCCCGGGCTTACAATCCACGACCTTTACGGACCTGGGGCGGATGGTTCTGGGCCTCCCGGAGGGCGTCTTGATATTGGGTGGTGATTTTAACTCCGTCATTTCTAGCAGGATGGACCGCTATCCCCCCGAGATCTACCTGCTACGCAATCCTGGTTGGGTGACTTCTTGGAAACATTGGGGCTCGTAGACTGTTGGCGACTAATGCATCCAGAGCAAACACAGTTTACTTTCCATTCGGGCGCTCATGGTAGTCTCTCTAGGTTGGATTATATCCTGCTACCTGCGGCACTGTCCCCCTCGGTTGGAGAGATTAGACACTTGGCCCGGGGTATATCGGACCATTCCCCTATTTGGTTTCATTTTACTCTTAGCATCAGGGCTGAAGGCAGGGTGGCTCAGATTAACCCTTGGTATCTCCTTAACCCTAAGACTCGCGCTGAATTGATTTAATCATTTGATCTGTATTTTGCGGAGAATGCTGGTTCTGTATCCTCGCCTGTCTCGTTGTGGGAAGCTTTCAAGACTGTGATCAGGGGACAGGCATTGTCATTGGTGGGGTGTGCCAAGAAATGTAAGAATGAGGCAGTTGTTCAGCTCGAAATTACAGACCTGGAGTCTGCATTGGAGCGGGAGGTGTCTCGAGAGGCGTTACATGTCCTTCGCCTTAAACAATTGGAATATAAAACTTTGGTTACTGATGCGGCAAAGACGATGAGTAGGGATCAGCAGGGTCGGCTCTATGATGTGGGTGATAAAGCAGGAAAATTGATTGCCTGGCTGGATAGAAGGGAGAGAGCGAAACGAGTGGTTCCGGTGATTGAGACATGCAGTGGTGAGAGTGACTGATCCTGTTGAAATTGTTGAATGCTTTGCTGATTATTTTCGAGAAGTCTATACCTCGGTGTCCGACAGGCCCGAAGAGGATTCGCGGTTGTTGCTTCGTGATATAGCTCTTCCATGTTTGTCGAAATCGGATCGTGACTGTTTGGATGCCACGCCCTCGGTGGATGAGGTGGCTCTCGCGCTGCGCTCCCTTCGCTCCGGAAAGGCTCTGGGCCCAAATGGCCTTCCCGTGGAACTGTATAAGTTACGCCCTGATACTTTAGCTCCCTATCTCTGTGATATGTTTTTGGCTGCGCGAGATAATGGCTCCCTCCCTAGAGATCAGCGTCTTGCGACCATTGTGGTGATCCATAAGGAGGGTAAACCACGAGATCGCTGCTCGTCCTATAGACCCATTTCGCTCTTAAATGCGGAGCCCAAGATCCTTGCCAAACTGCTTGCTAATCGTCTGATTACGGTTGTTGGCGACCTGATTCATCCGGATCAATCGGGTTTTTATTCCGCACCGTAACACGGCATTAAATTTGCGACATCTGCATGGTGTTCTCGCGAGGGCCCCGACGCTGCGTGAACCGGCCATCTTGGCGTCCTTGGACACCACGATGGCCTTTGATACAATCGAGTGGTCTTATCTCGGGACGGTACTCGCCAAGTTTGGAATCGGCGCGGGTTTTATTGGTTGGGTCAAGCTACTGTATGAAACGCCACTGGCACAGGTGATGGTCAATGGCCGCGTCTCCGTGCCTTTTACTCTTGGGAGGGGCACGCGACAAGGTTGTCCCTGCTCCTCTTTGCTTTGGCGTTGGAGCCTCTTGCCGCTTGGTTGCGGTGGGAACCTTCGATGAAGGGTATACGCTGGACGCCGGAATTTGAGGATCGCATTTCCTTGTACGCGGATGATATTTTATTGTATCTGACATCTCCCCAAAAATCGCTCAACGTATTGTTGGACGTACTTAACTCCTTCGGGAAGAACTCTGGTCTTATCATTAATTGGTCGAAAACCTACATTTATGTACTTGCGGGTGATGTCCCTCGCTTGCCCCGGGGCTGTCCCATCCAGTTGTCGCAGTCAGGCTTTAAGTACTTGGGTGTGTTTATCTCGATGGATCCGGCGGTTCGCTACGAACGTAATTTGCTCCCCCCGCTCCAACGGTTGCGCTCCGATGTAGTGCGTTGGCGTAAACTACCGTTATCTCCCCTAGGGCGTGCGGCCCTTTTTAAGATGATGTCCTTACCGCGGTTCCTATATGCCCTCCAGAATAGTTTTGATGTCATCCCGTCGAAATATTTTCGGGAGGTAGAATCGTTGCAGAGACAACTGATATGGGACGGATGTTCATGCATAGCTCTTCCGAAATTGACACTTCCTTGTATGATGGCGGTATAGCGCTCCCGGATATTCGCAGGTATTATTGGGCTTCCCACCTCGCTGCCATCAACCACGGGATGTATGGCCCGGCGTTGAATCCAGCATTTGAAATGGATAAGTGGCTGCTCCCGGGTGGTGATTACTACAGGGCGCTCTATTCGGGATCCTCCCGTTCACAACTCACGGGACCTACCGCTATAGCCGTGCGGGTATGGCATAGTGCAACGACGGCTATGGGCTGGAGTGATAAATTAACTGGTGCAACACCGTTCTTTGCCTTTGCGAAGCTGGGTGGCCTATAGAGGACGAAGGGATTCGATAAGTGGGACATGATCGGCATTGGTAAAGTGCGTGATCTCTGGGTTAAAGGAAGGGTTAAGGCCTTCTCGGATCTGCAAACAGAATATAAGTTGAGTGACAGGGAAAGATTTCGTTATCTCCAGGTACGTCATGCTCTGAACTATGTGTTGCCAGTGGGTAGTGATATTCCGGATTCCTCCCCCCTCGAAGATCGTATCCTAGATGGTTATGTGCCAGACAGTACCATCTCACTGTTCTACAAAAAAATGATTAATGACCGATCGTGTCTGCTCGATCGCCTTCGTGAGGCCTAGATTGCTGACGGTGTTGAACTGGATGACGAGGACTGGCAGTCTGCGATCTCCTCTCCCAAGGAGGTGGCAATTCCGGCCCGCCTCCGTCTGGTCCAACTCAAGATCCTCCACAGAATCTATGTCACCGGTCCTCGTCTGATTCATATGGGCTACTCCACGGATGGCATGTGTCGACGTGGGTGTGGTCTTCTTGCCACTTATCTCCATATCATATGGGAGTGCCCTGAGGTGGCGCGATTCTGGAAGCGTATACATGAGATTATGGATGAAGTTACGGGTGTGGTGATGATGCCGGAAGCCCGACAATGTTTATTGAATGTATGGGGTCCAAATGATTATGACGTATCGCAGCTTCGGTGGGTGACTCTGGCCAATATGGTTGCGAAGAGGGATATTTCTCAGTTATGGGGATCTCCAAGGCCGCCTACAGTGACTGCTTGGAAAGAGAGTCTGGACTGGTGCATGTTTCGGGAGAAAACAGTGTATGTTGCAAGAGGCAGGCCCAAAAAATGGGGGAAGATTTGGAACTCATACCGTGGAGATATTTGTACGCCCCCGCTATTCCGAGTCCTTCCCAGTCCCCCTGACCTGTATTCCTTCTAGCAGTGGTATACTGTACTGTTCCTATGCAATCCTACCTCTGCCTCCCTCCCCTCATCTGTATTCAAAGACTCTTTTCTCCTACTATTATGTATCTCCCGTCCTCCTTGAGCACAGACCTAATGGCTGTATTATTACTGTAATGCCTTGCTTGTTTGCTGTTTTGTTTCTTAGTGTTTTAAATAATAAACAGTTAAAAAAAAAAAAAAAAAATATGCAGAAAACCAAACAGCACCAGTTTGTGTGAGTGAAGTCAGGTCATCACCCATTCTTGAATAGAAACCTTATCTCCTAGCTCCCGTTAACATTTCTAACCTTTGCTGAACGGGGCAGGAATGTGCAGAACAAAGAAGAAAATATCTTGCCGCAGATTGGCGGACTATAAAAGACAAATGATAAGGGCAAAGCAGGTGTGTACTGGGGAGGAGCAAGAAAGGGTGTGGAGGAGAAAGAAGAAAAGCAAGAGAGAAAACAAACATTTATCCCACTCTGTGCCAAATTATGCCCTTCCAGTCACATCGAAAACAACGTTTAATGGATAAGACAACAAAAAACAAAAAGCACCCAGCTGAAAATGTTAAGGGTTTGCAGTTTGTAATCATTTACTGGGCCTCAGTTTCAGGCTGACCAGGGTCTGAAGTGATCCATCTGGACCGCCAGAAGGCCTTCGATGACCACCTCCATCTCTTGCAGTACAGTAAGAGCACAGCCTTCGGATTTGTAGGCCTTCATATCATAACAGGAACTAACTTAGAAGTGTTTCATGTTGCTCTACAGCACGAGAGCATCAATTTGCATTAACTCTACGGTGCTCCAGGAGGGACCATGAAAGCAAAGCACCATTACAGCAAGTGACAGAGACCACCTAGACACTTAGCCTGTCAGATCATGGAAGAATCCTGGACTCTACTGTAATGCAAGTAGTGTGCAACCTGGGCGATGGAAGTGCATGAATAGACTGGGCAATCATAAGGGTTCCTTACCATAACACCAAACATGGTTGAAAGCTACTCTTCAATGCACTTACAGTCACAATCAATTAACCCTGGTGTAATTAAAAACAAATACAAAAAAAATATGCAGCCAAGAACTTCCCAGATGTATGACAAAAGACAGCAAGCAATGGTTAGCACCATTGAGCTCGTTTCAACAGAATAAAACTTACCATCCAATTTATGAAGGAGATGAGTGGCCACTACTCTCCCAAAACCCACTCACTTTCTGAGTCTTTCAGCAGCCCACTTCTACTATCATGTAGTCCACTTCGGGTCTCTGGCACTATCCCGCTACGCAAGGCACCAGAGACCATATCTTCATATGTGAAGAACCCCTTCTCCCCCTGGCCCCAATCTTCGTACTGTGCAGCTGCCTGCACGCACCCAGGCCCTCTATACTACTCATAGACAACTTGCTTCAGCGAGGACCTTCCTTAAGAAAAAGGATTTCTTGTTAAAATTTGCTGAAGCTACTCTAACAATTTGATTGACGGATAAATGAATGAAAGGTTTTTGTATAGCGCACGGCTACTCGTTGAGTGTACCAGCGCTGAGACTGAGATTTTGTTCTACAAGGCTTCTCCTGCGAGATTCCGACAGACACTTTCCTCATAGTAAAGCTGAGAGAACAGACAAACTACTGCTACATGCACCATTCAAAAAAAGATAAAGTGCATGGTTAACGAAAAACTCACGTGCAGAGGTTATGGAGAGAATGCATGCAGGACTAATAGAGAGGGGAAGCAATTGATTGACAGATGCATGCTTCCAAGACATAACCGGTGTACAGAGTGATGTCATCATATGGCCCAAGTTTAAATCAAAAGAGGCGGCAAGCAAATTGAACACAGCAGCAGGTTGACAAGTGGGCTGTTATCTTTAAGCCTGTGAAAGCCACATCGGTAACTGCTGCTCATGTAGAGGTATGCAATTGTATATTCATTTGTCATTATCCAGCAAAGTACAATTAATAGTCAAACGCTCAAGGTCACAATCACTTGGAAAAAGACACGAGATGAGACAGACATATCAAAAAAACATTTTCAGGCTTAACCAGTTGTATGCCAAACACTTCTACTCTGTGCATGCACACTACCAAGTTCCAAGGAGATACCTATCTGGCACAACTACATTCATTATCCTTTGAGGGGCCATGAGTTGCATACTTGATCCATGATCATTTCCTTTCCTGTTACACACTTGTAGCAAAAGTAGCAATGCCCACCTGGCTCGCCTTGATCTGCTACTCCAGCATCTCTCCCAACTGGGTCCCTTCTACTAGCTATCCCCGATGTCCTATGAAGGTCTGGCATCTATTGGGTTCTACCAACCTCTAGATCATGACGATCTCTCCACCAGCTATTCTATTACCTTATCGTCTTGACTAGAGGTAATAATATGATTTTCCTGAAAGAGCACACTCCAAGTGGGAAGCCAGTGAAGGTCTCGGAGGATGGGTGGGGTATGGTAAAAAATGTTGCTTTGATACGACTGCTTAGACCATTCCTTTGTGAGGATCACTTCGGAGAAGGAATATTCCACCCGCGGATTTCTCAATCAAGTGCAGGATCAGTCTTGTGATATTGAACACTTTACCATTTCTTCTGAAACAAGACTTTTCTTGATCAATCAAGTAAGGCATAAGGGTGCCAAACTACTTGCTAGTACCATAGTGTATATTTTCAGCTCTATGGTTCGAAGCAAAATAGGTCTACAAGAAGAAAAATATTCCTTGGGTTTGCCAGATCTATGTATTAAAATTATATATGCTTCAGTTACGGAAGAAGCTGTTGCACCTAATTCTAGAAATAAGTTGAACACCAGAACCAGCTGGGGGCCTAAAATAAATGTATAAGGGCTTACAAAAAAGTATCAGTCTGGAAATTCGTACCATGTGCTTTATTAGGTTGAAAGTCCTTAATGACTTCCACTCTGCTAATGAAATTATTTGTTCCAGATCCCCTTCGTTCTCTACGCCTCAATAAATGAATATCTATGTCCACAAATAAGTAATCCAGCTCCTCTAGATGCAGGTGAAGAAAATGAAAGAGTTGCTTGACCTTTTCTAAATTAGTTGCTTATCTCGGAGTCTAAAACATTAGGAATCCTAAAGCTTGCAATCTTAGTACGTAAACTCGCTGCCAACAAGTAACCAGTTGTTGAATTTTTCCTAGAATGGTTCCATGACTCCAAGCAACGTTTTCACCAAGAGTTCCATTAAAAGTACTTTGATTTGTCCCTTTTATGCAATCATATACCTCAACAATACAAGAGATTATGTTTCTTTAGGACGTTGCTCCACTTATCTTCTAATCTCACTCTCATTATGGTACAACTGAGTCTCTGGCCTCTATGAAGATATATACATGTATCCCTTATGATTGGTTAAAAAGCATCTCAATCTTAGTAGACACTTTCCCATTAATTTACGGTTCGTAGTAATCAACAATTTGCTTTCCTAGATTGGTGTCACAGGTCATGTTTTTCAACAACAAGAAGGATTTAACCGATTAACCTCTGCGCCAATTCCGCCGCGGTGCGGCAG
The DNA here is from genome assembly GCF_964261635.1 of Lissotriton helveticus. NCBI lineage: Eukaryota > Metazoa > Chordata > Amphibia > Caudata > Salamandridae > Lissotriton > Lissotriton helveticus. Next base: position 128,088,878 of record NC_136070.1, on the reverse strand, counting down.
TTTAGTGGAGTGGGCGGGGGAGCGTCGGCCAACGGACGTGCGCAGCACTACGGAGGTAGTGCTCGCGACAGCCGGTGGCCGAAAACGCTGCAAAGGGGCTAAACCACTGTGTGCCTTTCGATTTGCTTACCTTGCAGATCTCACAGTCCCATGTGATCAGGGCATGGTCAGAGACTGTGGAAACACCATTTCTATTTTGTCGCCTAACTATAGAATCTCTACACCACAGCACATCAATTCTCAAGTAGGTCTGAAGATGGTATGAAAGAAAATAAATTCCCTCGCAATAGGGTCAATTGTTCTCAATATCTGAAACACCAGAATAGGAACGCATTTGTCACTGACCTTTCTGCAGAGACACCACAATTCTTTTTGCTCAACCCTATTTTTGCTCGCTAAAGAACTATGTGCACTTTACCCCAGCTAACCATAGTAAAGTGCTTGTGCTCCTTCCAACATGGTAAAGCTGATATATTCCTGATTGACACATTTAACTTACCCAGAAGCCCCTAGTATAAGATAGACAGATGTACTCAGGGCCTATAAATTAAATGCCAAAAGTGACAATGTAAACATGAAAGAAGGCCTGCCATCAGTGCCCTGGTTGTGTATGTTCTACCTGCAAATTTAACCGGTCAAAATAACCCATTTTGACAGGCTTAAACCTTCCTTTTTTAATTTTTACAAGTCATACTAAGTAGTCCATATTGCCCACAATCGCAGAGTGCATGGTACATGGTATTTAAAAGTAGGACACGAAAAGTTAAATGTTAAACATCCTTACAGTGAAAATGCCCTCAAAGCTATTTTCATAGCAGCAGGTTTCGCTGGTCAATAGGAAAACACCGGGATACAATATTAAATACTAATCTTGTATCTCTAGAATGGTACTAGCTAGAAAAATAAGTAAACGCCTACTTTTAATAGTTGCTAAAAATCCAATTCAATGGAAAGGTCTTCTCAATATCACAGAAGAGCACCTTTTAAAACTAAATCTGCATTTTGTTTCCCCACTTCTGCCAGACAGTAATTTGCATTTAAATAGGTGTGAACTTGCTCCCAGGAGCAAAATAGGCTGACAGGAATGGGAAGAGATGACCCACTCTGAACCGGAGAGAATACGCAAAAGGGGGCTCGGAGGACCTTTTTTTGACATTGAAGTGTCAAGTTTTGCTTGATTGACACATCCTGCTTGACAGATCTACTTTTTTTTTTAACAGGACACAAAGGACGCACTTCAAAGAGGCCTACCCCTCACAGGCAAATGTTAGCGGACACTTGGGCAGGATCATTCTGTAGTCTTCCCAGCCAGTCCGGCACCAAGCACAGTGGGCCTCTTTTTTTTTGGGAAACATTTTTATTGGCATTTTGCAATTAACGATAATTGGTACAGTACAGTAGTATTCAATGGTTTATAATGGTGTTCCAAGACATTATACATGAGTTGTGTATCTGACATCTTCACCAGGGAGTGTCTCTCATAGTTTTAACTAAATAGCTACGGAGAGTTACGTTACACAGCTTAATATCCCCATCTTGGTCCTTTATTCACTGACATTCAACAATGATTCCTCATGAGGGGGCTCACAGATACTCCAGGGGAAGGGATGCCAACTGCCCCATACCAGAGTCCATTTTTTGGGGCATCCCCTGTGGACATATACTGATATCTCTATTATCATTGCATTGTCCATGTCTCGACACCACTGGTGATGGTTAGGAGTCGATCTTGATCCCCAGTGTTGAGCTATATTCTGCTTTGCCAATGCCATACCCAGTGTCACCCAGTCCTGAGTCATGTGGTTGCGATCCGTGGGCTCCCAAATATTAAGAAGGTATCTCTTCGGTTCCGGCAGAACCTTAACTTCAGAAACCTGCAAAATTGTACGCATAACCGCCTCCCAATAAGGTGTGCTTTCCAGACCGTGCCAGAGCGTGTGGAGGAATGTGCCTTATGCGCCACATAGTCTCAGGCAGAGTGGTCGGTCTGTCTTAGCTATTTTGTGTAAAAGCGTTCGTGTATAGTAAGTGCGATGTAGACTTTTCAATTGTATCACTTTGAGTTTGGAAGATATCGCTACCTCTTTTGGGGACGCGAGTGCCTCCTGCCAATCTGCATTGTCCAATTCTCCCACCTCGGTCTCCCATATTTTCTTAAGGGCTGTTGTGGGGTCCGGTTGATTATTTATTATTTTCTGGTAGGTTTGGGAGATGGCTTTTTTGCTCAGGTGATCCATCAGGAGTCTATCTTCCAATGGTGAGGCTTCTAAGAGTTGTGTGCCTGGTGGAATTATTCCCAGGAGTGCGTGTCTAATCTGCATATAACGGAAAGTTTCCATCTGCGCTAGTCCGTAAGGGACCTGTAGCTGCGCGAATGTGACTACTTCACCTTTTTTCCACATGTCCTCCACCTTTGAGATTCCTATCAAATACCACTTTCGAAAACCTCTGGTATTGTGTAGTTTACTTAACCTTTTGGTTTCCCATAGTGGCGTGGCCTGCGTTATTACCCCTTCCCAGCCCAGCGCATGTTGTGCCTCAATGCAGACTTGGATGGTGTGCGCCGTTGGACCTGTGAAAGCAGTCCTTTTAGACTTGTTGTTTAGTGCCCCCATAATCCCTTTGGCCTCCAGGAGGTGCCTATCCATGCGGAACACTGGGTCTTCTTGAGGTGTGTGTAGCCATTTATTTATTACAGTGAGCTGTGACGCCCAGTAATATACTTTTATATCAGGGAGGGAAATGCCACAGTCATACCAGCCCTTCACAAGTTTATGCATGGCGATACGGGCAGTTTTTCCGTCCCACAGCAGATTGCAGCAGTAAACGCCGAAGTGACCAAAGTATGCTGGGGAAACCGGAAATGGAGAGTTCTGCAGGACATACAGGAATCTGGGGAGCGCCATCATCTTAAAGAGGGTTGCCCTTCCCAGTAGTGTGAGTGGTAGTGATCGCCAGTGTTTGACATTGCGTCAGAATCGCGCCAGGGGCTGCATTACGTTTTCAGCTATAAACTGCGCGTTTTCGTACGTTATATATATGCCTAGGTATTCGAAGACCTTATGTGCCATCTGGATTTCGCAGTCTCATGGAAGCCTCGGCGGCGGACCGTGAAGCACATGGAGGAGCAATTATGCCCAATTTATGGTATAGCCGGAGACCCACCCATATGCAGCACATATCCAATAGGCATTTAATAGAACGTGCCGGGAACGCCAGGTACAGTAGTACATCACCCGCATATAGCGAAATGCGGTCTTTCCATCCCATAGGCCGTTTCAACCCACGGATAACCGGATCCTGTGAAAACCATGCCACCATTGGCTCTAACACCAGCGCAAAGAGGAGAGGTGACAGCCCTGTCTTGTCTCACTGCCTAGCAGGAAGTCTGACGAAATGCGACCGTTTGCAACAACCTGTGCCAGCGGTTTTGTGTACAGTAACTGCACCCATGTGCAGAATTTTGGGCCGAATCTCAAGTGGCGGAGGACCGCGAAGAGGAAGGGCCATTCGACGAGGTCAAATGCCATACACTCATCAAGGGACGGAATGACCGCCAGTGGGCCTCTTTTGACATTACAATGTCACGTCCTGTTTGACAGGTCTGCTAGGCTTACATATAACATATGAGGCAAACTTCAGAGGCAGGAATATCTGATCTGTCCGTTTCTAAGCTTTCTTGTCACAGCTTTTAACACTCTTCTTTTAATGAGCGCTGTGTGATAAGCCATGATAAGAGTGGTCTTTTATTATCTCAAATGTCAATGGCATCATATTGGCTTGCCTCAGCCTGAATCTTGTCCACAAGTGCTGAGAAAGATACTTTTGCTAAGATAACTCTGCGGGGACACCGGGGAGGGCCTTGGTGCCCGGACACTATGGACTTTTAAAAACAAGTCACTCATGTAGTCGTCCTTTCATCGTTGTACGAGTCAAAACAATAAAATATGTTGCCTCCTTCTGTGACTTCTTCACATTTTTATTCTTATATAGTGAGTCTTGGATGGTGTTGCATGTCTTCACATTTCACAGATACTGCAGCACTACTGGAGTTAATCAGTCCCAAGTCACATGCTCCGCACTTGTTGCCTCTTCATTGGTGCTTACCTTGTATCCTATGGCTTTTATATTCTTTATCAAGGCCGTTCATATCACAAGCAACTTCTGTTGTACTTGCCTGAAATGGATCTGTTTAGGCCTGACTTAGCTGGAGCTCCAGTTCTGTGTCGCTAATGATTCAACTTTAGAAACACCAGAATTAAACCATTAACATAGGTTTTGTTTTTATGTTATCATTTGTTGATCTCAAAGGTCATGGAACGTGGAGATCATTTATGAGACCCCGTACCTTGATTTAGCAGTTATCCACGACGCTACACTAAATTTACGGTGAGCTATTGACCGATAAATTGAGCTGTGCAAGTTCTCCCGTGCTATTGCAATCCCAAATTCTAATTTAGTTATATATGGGTTTCTTTCTTTATATAGAAAACATACACTCTATATAGTCCTGAGGAATATCCCATATTGATGAAACAAATATCTTGCGTGACAAGGAGGGGTCCAAATGTCGACGTATACGAGTATTGAAAGGTCGTAGTCAGTGCCAAATGAGAGACTGAAATTAATTGTCATGTCCGACACTAGACTGCCTTTAATTTAGGGTGTGACATTATATGTACCAAAATAATTTTTACATGTGATTATTATTTTTTCTGTATCTTAATGTGTTGTGATTTATATATGTAATCATTTATACACTGTATTTGTATTGTGCTTTTTGTATTGATTGTGAAATATATGTTGTGTGTGTACATACTATGCCTTGAATATATATGAATTATTTGAATGGTTTATCTATGATTATTTAAGTTAATTGGGAGTTCTTTGTAAATCATTGCTTTCTCATTGAATGGGTCTAATATACATAAGGTACAACCTAAACATTTTCTTATGGTAGAGGTAGCAGAACCATTGTTTATTGCACGCAGCAAAACAAGCATTGGCAACGTCAAAGATCTTGCCTTTGAAAGGTGGTAGTCTGACGTTTTGCTTTCTGAATGATTGTTGGCAATGCCGAACAGCAAAGGCAAAAGGAAATTAAAATTGTTGTAGCCAATGCTGAACGGCACTAAAAAAAAATGTAAACTCAAAATGACTGACCCCAGCATAATGGCATTTGTGTGTCACCAGGCATGTAAGCGTATGAGCCATGAAGCAGGGGAGGGCATTTTGTTTTACTTTAATTTACTGTTCTAATATCGTGTATGCCCATCTTGGAGTGGTAATTTAAAAAAGTATAGAAGGAGCAGCCAGGTAGAAAATTGCAGCTGCTGCAGATATATAACGATGATGAAGAAAGCAACAGATGAGGCGGGGTAATCAACTACATGGAGAGCATGGGGGCAAAGTCAGTGGGTGAAGAAGTACACAGACGAGAGAGAGGCAGAATGCACAGTCATGAAGTGCTAAGTGAAAAATCGAGCATGTAGCTCCCGGATGCCCTGTGTTTAATGATACAAGTTGTCTAACAAAAAGGCAGTAAATTCAAATATTAAAACTTAAATACTATGCAACTGATCAGCTTAGCTTATGTAACGCATGATGCTTTAATTCAACAACCGCAAGTGATAAACAGAGATTACATTTCCAATATCAGACATGACTCGTTCATTACCGTTTCTTTCTCCTCACAACACTGTGCCAATGGTCAGCATTTACCCACAATTCAGGATATGTCTGCACTAGAGTTTTAAATCTACCCACATTTCTTGAACTATATGCACTCTGCACCAACAAGAGAGACCATCAGTGGTTCACTAGCACGTGCGGCTCCTTGCACACTTATCAGGGCCATTATAATCTCAAGTGCAGAAGCACCTTTATCTTCTGCTAATTAGGCGCAACAAGTTTATATTATGCTACTTGATATTTTTAAATAGTAAAACAAAAAACAAACATCCTATAAACAGTAAATCTTCCACAGACCTGTGTGCACTAATGCCATCAGCCCGGTCGTCTCCCGCGCATGTTGTTTACATGGGCGGCACAATGTGGGCTGGCAGTGACCCATTTAGCATCAGCAAGATACCATCAGACAGGAACTTGCACTCGCCTGGAGGAGCGGCTATGACTCGCCGGCAGCTGAAAAGTGAAAGCAGCTGCAGCGTCCGAGAGTGTTGTGCTCGCGCTAGTGTGAAATCTGATACAACAGATGACACACTGCACGCTGCTGCTCGTAACCGCAAGCCGTAGGCCTTTTCACACGCACAAGCATGTGAAAAGCCCAGAGCGATTCCAAGAGGTCGTTTTCCGAGAGTAGCGCATGCGCTGCTCTAGGCTCGACCTAAAAAGGATACCACAAATAATTCTATTTTTACCTACGCTGAGCTCTCCAATCAAGCGTTTTATTCCCCAAAAATTACCCTTGATGAGATTCAGATGTGGATTAGTGCTGCCAATATTCTTCCAATCATTCACACAAGGAATGTCACCTGTACACAGTGGTGTGCCATTAGATCTCCTCGCCAGTCGGTTCTTAGACTAAGGAGATATCACATTTTACCATGCCTTTGAGGATTGCCTTCTTCTTGAATTGCTCTGGCAAAATCTGTGTGCACTTGGATTCTCTCGAAGCTTAATACATATACTAGTTGTATTACATCTCAATACCTCTGTGCAGATCCCAAAATCTGATTCATTCATTATTAAGCTTAGAATGTCATCCATCTGGGTGCTCAACCTCTGTACATGTAGCCACAATTTTTTTTAATACCTGTAGGGGTGAAGATGGCCTCTGTTAGACAGTGGAAAGGTTACAACAGATTTTGGATTCCAAGTCTAACTAAGCAGAGCACAATGATTTAAATGATAAGGTTAGGAGGAAAATTCAGATTTTTGGCAAAAGAACATTAAAAGACTGATAAATGGAAGTCTATTGAAACAAGTCAGTACCTACAGAGATCTTGGAATTACTTTTGATATCCGATTAACATGGGGAATATTCATTAATGATAAGTACTCTGCTCTTGTGCCTTTTGATGCTCTCCATTGTTTTAATTAGAAGGATAGTCGTAACAGTCTGGCAGTCATTCGCATGTCCTCACTTTGCGAACATCACTCCAACTTTGAAATATAGTTAAACTTATCAAGTACCATTTCATGAAGTCACCAGCTGACAAACTTAATAGCCCATCTAGAGGACCCTTTAAGGCCTAGGGAAGAACACAAATAGACTGGAGCTAGACTTAAGATAACTTTACAATCGAGCTGAACTAGTTATCTAAATCTCTTGGTTTTTGAAGTAGAGGAGGCCTTTGCCAAATTCTTTGGATTACTTGCTCCAAAGTGAATTGATTAGTACCAAAAGAGGGCAGTCTAAGTCATATTGTGACTTCAGTATTAATTGGCTATGAGCTCTTGAGCTTAGTTTTTTATAACTTCACAGTAACTATTTGCATGTTTATGCTGCAGACTAAGTTTGCAATCAATAAATCATCAATTGAGGTCGAGCTGTAATCATTACATTGTAAAAACCATACTATAAATATTGTTCTTACCATAGGGACAATTCATGTATTAAGCAATATGAGATACTGAAATGCCTAATAAAAATGCAAAAGCTGATGCACTTTAAGGGACTGATTACGATGTTGGTCGGAAAGGTTTCCAACCGACTCCTTATCGGAAACGGTTCTCACCGACTGGCGGGCGGAGGTTCGGACCAATTATGATGCTTCCGAACACTGTTCGGAAAGTCTCTCATTGACTTCAATGGGAACCTGACTGGTACGTCAGTTTCCTGACCGGAGTGAGAGACATCACGGACGTTTCCAAATCACCCGTGACGAAGGGTCATGACATAAGACCCGAAATGCATTGGGTATTGGAATGGTTTAATAATATTTTGAAGGTGAATTCATAAGAAGATTGAGATTATAAATCAAACATACGATTGAATAAACACGTCTTTTCAAAATGAATGGATTTTGTTTAAAAATTCTTTAAACTTGGATGGAAAAGAGTGAAGAAACTCGTCAGTTTCAAGCATAAACGAGCGCACGCCTTAGTGAGAAGGGGACCCTTCACACACCAAGTTTTTGTTTATCCAAGGCACGTATGGACAGCGTGCGTCAGACGTAGCGCCAAGAATAAAATAAGATTAATTTATGAAATTTGAAGAAACGAGTGCAAAGGGACTATTTATGCTTCTGAAGAAAGAACTATGCCACCCAAGGCCAATTATAATAAGACTTCTCTAGTAACATCTTACCATTTAAACTCTATTTTAATCCTTTAACATTTTACCTAATTTTAAAAAAATATACGAATTTTCGAAATTTGAGCTTTTATAACAAATTTGTAAAAGGTTTTTATTAACCATATACAATTTAGAAAAAGTTTGAAGTGTGAGTCGGAATGGCTGAACGGTTATCTTTCCATCATAATTGGTCGGTCAGAAAGATTTCCGGCTCTGTTGTAAACATAGGTTGAGACACGATTTAGGAAAACCTGAATGCTGTTCGGAGACTTTCCGACCGGTATCGTAATCAGGCCCTTCGCACTAATCTTTTCCTCTCTTAAAATAGTACGAGTCTGTTTAGGGTTAACAGTGAAAGTCTTTGTTGACTATGTAAGCTTTCCAAAGACGCTTGAACATGGTTTCGTATATTCACCAATTATTATTTTATTATTAAAAATGATAGTTTAAATTACAATGAACTTAGCTTTTATACTGAATGATAGGTTTTATGTTGTCTTAGCAATTACAGTGATAGCTTTATTCAAAATGTTGATCGCAATGTATTATGTGTATGCTTTTATTTTTTTAATGAAAATAAATAGGATACTACATTTACTACTTGTGAGATGACTCATATTATTAAAGAAAAGTTGCAAAATAAGAAACAATACAGTACTCCTCCTAGTACTACAGGATATGTCAATGGTGCAGTACTTAACTGAGCAGGAAAAGTTATTATTTGTATCCCATCATTTTAAAACAGGTGGTGTACTCCACTCTACCCATCAATATAGGAAAGTGACATGTCCCATCCTACCCTTGCAAGAGAAGATAGGGGCATGCTCTGTACAAGAATGTAAATCCCTACTGCCTGCTGTGGCGTAACAAACCTCCTGCAGTCATGTTTTCTGGCTCATGCGAACAGATCCTACATATGCCCGCCTCCGAAACATGGATGCACTGCGTCCAAGCAGCCGAGGTGTGAAAATTCACAACCTGTTCAGCCAGACCTTCTTACATTCTTGCAACTCATGAATATCATCTACAAGTTCTCTGAAGCTCAGCTAGGCACCTGCTTGTTCTCTTCGTGGAAATACTATCAGGTGATTCATTTAAAGCCCCAGTATGCAGTTGGGTATATATTGGAGTACCACCTTGTGCTTGATAGCCTGACTTCATAGGTGATGCATGGGAGATCCCCCTTGTCGGTAACAATAAGATTCAGAAAATTATTTTTTTTCAATAAACACCGACTCATCTGTAAACGCGAAAAAGTCTTTTTTGACAGCTCCAACATAACCTTAAGGGGAGGCAGTGAGATACTCCATCCGTTCTTGTGGGAGAGAACAAGGACATGCGCCATCGTCATCTAACTAGCATAACTACAAAAGGGAGGACAGACAGTTTTTTATATGTATTTATCAATGAGCAGGAAACCTCCCATTTTGCTCCATCTGCATTCTGTTCCATCTCCTCCAAAGCAGCAAAAAGCCCCAACCTACATCAGACATGCAGAGCTCACATGAGACTGTGTATACGTTTACAATAGAAAATACGGTACGTACCTGAGTGTCCCGTTCTCGCCTTTGTCCAAGCTGGTGAAACGACTGTACAACCGAGTGATCTGACTGTGGGAAACTGGGGAGAAAAACAAGCACAGTCACATCAGCCAAACCGCACACACATCAGAAAGATTTTGTTGTTGGGAGAAATATTCAACGGGGGCAAAAAAGTGCTAAACTGGTGACATAATTACATAAATTATTGCATAATAAGTCTAAAGTGCTGCTGTACAGACACAGCTTTAATTCAGGCGATCGACAGAGATTACATCATGCCCGTTAACACAAACAAGCCTTGTACTGCACAAATCATTGCAAGGATCAAGATGCAAAATTTTAATTACAAGTTATTTTTGCACCATGGTTGCACCACATGGCATGGCATTAGAGGGCAGATATTGCTGCACCTGACACTGCTGCTCTGTCAACTACAGTGACATCTGGATCGTGATCCACAGACTTGGCAAGGATCTTCAGCAATTATCTGACTGTGAACAGGTCCCTACTAAATGAAAATGCATGCAAGACTAACCCCCTAGCCATCTCTTATGGTCTAAAGCACAACAGGAAACTCTTTGATGAAAACAAGTCAATATCAAAAGTAAATTGAATTTCTTAGTGCAGTAAGTGGCAAGGATACCAATCATGCATTGACAACGGAGATTGAACACATTCTATTGATCAATGGCTTGTTTCCCAGGGCCGAGAACTAGGACCCCTATGACACCAAGCCTTGATCACCCTTCCTGCCACGTTACTCTCAGCACAACTGCCAAATATCAATGTGTGCCAAGAACACAATGGCAGTCTCAGACAAGCCTGAATCAACAATGAAGAGGTACACAATGGACATATGTCTCAGACGCCTGACATGAGAGGAAAATACTTGTGATGCGGAATCACTTTGCAAAATCTACTTTAAAAAACAAACAAAAAAAAAACAAAAAAACTCCCCGACAAAAAGCAGCCATAACCCAAACAAACAAACGGCAGACACTGCACGTAGGCTTTAAAGCCTCTGGTTACTTGCCTTCTGTGCACAAAAAAAAACAGGTCAGTCAGACTACACTGGGGAACTTGGCATAGAAAACCACAATTACACAAGAGGCTTGTATTAGGGAAATAAGATACAGAAGGGTCAACTATGCCAATGCAAGGACGCCAAGCACATATTTACCACTATTATTCCCACAAGGACTTAAGTATTGATCTTTCACACCTTCAACTTTAATACAAGAAATGTACTTCTAAAAAAACGATCTGCATTTCTAGAACTGCCTTGATTCCGAGTTAGGTGTTAAATGTATGTCTACATTTCCTCCTCCTTTTAAGCCTTTCAGTGTCGGTACTGCAGGAAACTTATAAAGGCAAAAGTTATGATGATATCAAAATTCTATACTCCACCCTTCACTGTTAATTTACTTGCAAGAGAAGAGAAATATAAAATACCCATGTTATCAGAAACCCCAGACCAACACAATGGTGGCCAACAGCGATTGCACAACTACTATGACTTCACAAAGATCCGAATCTAATGAAAACAGGTCACCATAAGGGTATTAAATAACATGCTGTAGTGTTTTGATATTTGTATAGAGCATTGCTGCTATAAGAAACATAGCCAGTACACTATGTAGCAATTCCTTAGGATACCGAAGCATTATTCATAAATGACATTAAAATATTAGGTTGTGAAGTACTTCTGATCAAATGAAACCCCTTTCCTAAATTCTTTTGTAATGCCTTTTTGGGTGCAATATCCGAGCTGTCGTTCAGACATTAGTACATACTTGGGACACTTAAACATTTGGTTTGACAAACCAAACAGGTCAAAATCAAATGCAATTTTAAATCAGGCTAGGCCAAACACTATCTCACATTACAACTGGACCGATGCACATAGTCAGGTCAAACATTAGACACCATTACTTAAAACATCGACCTACTAATGGTTAACGGAGAACTTGGAAACTTACCTTAACACAAACGCACAACAGGAAATAATAAATAGAGTAAATATTTTGTTGCGGAGATTTAACAATTTGGCAAAATAATTTCGCCAAAGTAAGCCAAAATGGAAAAGTACATTGGATGAATGAAGAGTTAAAAACTATAATAGCACAAATTCCAAAATGTCAAACCATCTGGCACAAATTGAAGAACTCTCTTGGCAAAAGCGGTCTACAAAGATTACACCAAATGTATAAATAAAACATCACGAAGACAAAGAAAATCCACTATACAAGCGCAACCTGTACCCCCAAATGCCCAACTAAGGACCTCCTTCAGACCACCTGAATTCTGCAACATAAAAGTCGACCAAGTAACATATCCTCAATCTCAAGACTTCAGTAACAAACTCGTGACAAAGGACATTACCAATGCCGGCTCCTTTGATTAATTTCTAGCACACTGAAGAAATAGCTATCACATTGGTGAGGTTCCTAAGATGATCACTCAAGAAAAAAAAACCTCAGTCTATCCATCTTCGAGGAATTAACAATCGTTGAATCTCATGATTTTGTGAAAGCCAAAGAGCCTGGCACCTGCCCTTCAGATCAATGCATCCCACAAATATTCAACAATTCCTGCTATTAATCTGAGTTGTTATCCCTGCAATGAACTGAACATATTCAATAACTCTTCATACAAAGGCCTCTTTCGACAGGAATTAAACAAAGCATATATAAGTCCTCTAAATTCTGGAGGACAAAGTGGACCCAGAAGACACTAATAACTACAGACTAATATCAAACCGACTGTTAGAAAGCAAAATATTTGAAAGAGGAAAAATTAAAGATTCGCAATTTCTAGATGACTATCTATTCTAAAACTACCATACAGTATGCCACTGGAGAAGAATCGGCTCTAATCGCCAGATGGCACAAAGTAACAAGCATTAAAAATGCAATAGGTCTTGCCTTTGATTAAGTTAAATCCATTTGCTTTGCTAATGGTATTGTATAGCAAAGCAAATGGCTTTAACTTAATGAAAGGCGAGACCTATTGTATTTTAATGCTTGTTGCTCACAGGGTGTCATGGCACTCTGACCTTTGCGGGACATGCATGGAACCAAACATTTTAGAACACTGTCTATTGACTTCTTCAGGTGTGGGTTTACTCATTAAACAAAAGTATAGACCACAGAACTCAATGGTTCTAACTTGATTGACCTGTCGGCGCTACTGTCATTTGAACCCGAGGCTGTAGAATGCACACATATATCGGAAATAAGATAAACTTCTTCAGAGATCCCTAGCAGTTGCAGTGGTAGCCGCATTCATATAGTGCTTACTACCTCTGAAGAGGAGTTGAGGAGCTTTAAGCCAGACAACATGCTGCTCCCGAACCACAGATTAGATGCTAACTCACTGAGTATTGGAATTGGTCTCGTGCACTCAAGGATGTCATTCACTTCACTTACACCAGGGTCTTTGCGATGCAGTGGCAGTGAGGCTAGGCATTTTGAGGGGTTTTAAGAAAATGCATGGTATTGGTATTTTGCTAAAAAAGACACAAAAAAACGCAAATAACGAACAGGTTCGCGCAGTCACTTATACTCTTGCAAAACTCGTAGTAAACATATTCATAAATCATAAAGATTGTTAGAAAGGTACCAAAGAGGAGTTGTAGCGACACTACAATCTGCTACAAGGCTAAGCACAAAGGCTTGGGATGTTGAATGATTCGCCTCCTTGAGCACAGTGCATATAGGGGGATTGGGGGGTCCCCAGCTGACCTTATATATGGTTACGAGCTCAGAGGAACCCATAATGCAATCCTCCCGCCCGCTAAAAATGAGATAACTGCTTTTAATAAAGAAGTAGAAATCTATCCCTATGTGCGGGGGAAGGGAGTGGCGCGATCACAGCAATAGCAATAGTGAAAATAAACAGCGGGAGGCGGCTACGGGGAGATTAAGTGAACTGGGAGAGGAGCCATGCGCCAATGTTCAACACTTACCGAAGACATGAGCAGCAATGGGTGCAGAAGATGAACAAGCACTAAAAACACAAGCAGTAAACAATAACAAAAATAAGCACAGCGTCTACGCAGTGGGCGCCGTCCTGATACATAAGACCAAGGCAGACCCCCCTCCCAAAAAATATTGCGAACAAAGGAATGTAAATTAAACATGTGTCCACCATTGTCCCGGCTGCGGACGTCATCCTGCATGCAGTAGGGGAAACAAGGAGGAGCGTTAACAACCGAAGTGGCTGCCGGCCGGGTGTTTGTGGGGGTGGGGGGCGGAGGGGAGAGCTGCACTCCTTGTGCCCCCACTGCGCCTCGGCTCTTCGTGTCTGCTTCTCGGCTGTACTGAAGAATGTTCCTATCTGCTTGTTAAATAAACAAGCAGATAAGAAAACTCTTCACGACAAGCTGGAAATCAGGCCAGGGTGTCCGGAGGGGCTGTCAGAAAAACGGACAGGGTGGCACCCAGAAACACTCCTTTCCATTGGGAAGCCAGCGTTTATCATAAACGCTGACGCTACCCAATGGAAAAGGGGTCGGCGGGGCTTACAGTACCCTTTTTAGAACAATATCTCTCGCAGAGGCGTGGCAGCAGCTTCGCTGCTCTGCCCATGCCTCTGCAAGACCTAAAAACACTGTTGACAAAAACGGGATTAGCAGCACTAATTCCTCTGGACCTATTGGCAACTTTTGAAACGGTTTTTACCTAAGTAAATTGGTAACCCTGTAATAATTCTTGAGTGGATACCCTACTGCCTCAAAGACAGATCTTCCATATTCCATAGGTCCCGTTTCATCTCCACAATTTACAACATCAAAACAGGAGTGTTCCAAAAAATTCAGTTATCTATGCCCACCTCCTCAACATATACATCAAACCCCTGCAGAGCTAATCACAAGTTTTGATAGTACTTGCTACGAAGCTGGAAAGTCTTAAAGACATAGGAAATTCAAACCTCAACAACTGTCCCAAAGCATAGACCATCAAGTGACACCGAACCATTTTAAAATGATGTTTTAAAAACTGAAATATTCATGAATGGAGAGTTGAAAAATGATGAAACATTAACATTCTGGTTCGTAGAATTAGGACCACCGCCACAAATATCAATCGTAGTAGAAAATCTAGCCATCATAAACGACTCTGCACTCAGCATAAATCCCAAGAGGACAATTGACCAAGTCGACGTTTCACACCATGAGGACTTTTCGAAGTATCTTCTCCACCTGCGATTCCCACAGAAGTTTCAAGTGACTAGATCACTTATCCTTTCAAAACCTGATTACGCATACTGACTGTATAATGGGATCCTACTTTTACCCATAATGCCACTTCAGAACTCAGCCACTAGGCTACTTTTAAATGTAAAGTTATAAACACACCTCTCTCGGTCCTGAAGCTCTTCACTGGTTACCAGTTGCAAGAAGATCCGCGTTCATATCACAGGGCAATAAATGGTAAAGGACCAGGATTTCACTTGATGAAAATAGCTAAATATTCCCAACCTAGGAAATCAGTTTACAGATTAACAGAGCAACTAATCATTCAATTTTACAATAAGAAAACAGAGAGCGACACTTTTTTCTCTCTATAGACCACCGTATTATAGAACTCCTTTCCACAAAAATAAAAAATAAAAAGTCATCAATGACCATCTGCAAATCAGAAGAACTGTTAAAAATAGGTTATTTCCAACTTAATTACTACGGATGTCCCTCATCAAATCTGATGCACAAGAATTTCGGCACCTCTGTCCACAGATAGACGTCCCAGTCACTTGCCAAAGAACTTAGGGAACAGCTTAACAACCTTGGCAGCAGGGTGATATTCAGGGTACTGCATTATATAATCTTTAAAAATGAGTGTCAGCTCACACTGAAATACTCACTTTTTAGGTCGAGGACCTAAAGGCTGCGATTGCGCAGTCTGGGGTCTGAGATTTAATGTCCTTTAGGAGCGCTTTGGAACCCGCCTCCCTGCCCTGTCTCTCCTCCATTGGCTGGCTTCCTAAACGGAGGCCAGCCATTGGAGGAGAGATGCATCACTCCGATTTAGCCCAGTCTTTTTCGGATTTGGGGGCTTAAGTTTTGCTGTTCTTTAGACAGTGACGTTGTCGGTCACTCAAAACAGCAAAACCACGCCCCCGAATCCGAAAAATTCGGAAGCTGGCGGGCGCCATTTTTTCTCGTCTGCGGTGAGGATCGATCGTCTTATGCCGCAGGACCCTGCCGCCGCCTCTTCTACCCAGTCCCCCACCCTCCTGTCCCCTGGGCGCCTGGAGATCACTGCTGCCGCCGGCTCCGTTTGAAGGTAAAGCACATGATTTTTTTATCTCACGGGTCGGTCTCTTATTTTCTGCCCCGGTCTGTTAAGCTTTCGCGGACTACACTGCATGTCTCGCGCACCTCTCAGCCCTGCAAAATGGTAATGCTGCCAAATCCGCTGTAGGCTGCAACAAACACCGCACCCTCCCCTCCTAGCTTTCCAATAAATTTCAAATGTATTATCTGCCCATTTTTTTGAAGCTGAACACATCAAGGCTATGGGTCCAATTGCGCATATCTACCCTCAGATCTACCCTCAGATTGCACTGTTTACACCGATTGGGTTTAAGAACATCGTCTGCCCCGAAATACAAGAGGCCCCGTCATGCCGCAGGACCCTGCCGCCGCGTCTTCTACCCAGACCCCCACCCTCCTGTCCCCTGGGCGCCCGGAGATCACTGCTGCCGCCGGCTCCGTTTGAAGGTAAAGCACATGATTTTTGGTCTCACGGGTCCGTCTCTTATTTTCTGCCCCGGTCTGTTACTACACTGCATGTCTCGCGCACCTCTCAGCCCTGTGTGCTTCGTCGAAAACCATGAACCATTTCATTCCCGGAGTAATTCATTAGTGGGCGTATTACCACCAGAACAAACTACTGCTTTGGATGTACTCTTAACTGCTATTTGGTTGGCCGTGACAGCAAAATTCCTTAGCTCTTCTTTTGTAGACTCTTCCTAGATGACTGCATGGAGTGAGCCTATTTTTGTCTCCCGTAAATAAGGTTTCCAATATCAGCGGACCGTGCTTCAGATTGTCGCTCGTGCACTAGACTATTTGTCGGCGTGTTTTCATGATTTGGTTTCGGTAGCTTTTGTTGACTGTAACCAAGGGGATCTTCCTTGGTCTGGAAAAGCAAGTCACAAATGTTTAGCGGGGGCAAAGGAGTGGCTGTTTGCCATGTACATGGTGTGTTAGAGCACACATTTCTATTTCTTCCGTGATTACGCAAGAAAGGCAGTCGGTCTGCTCAAAGGGATGTGACATTTTTTTATGCCTGCTTTTACTTATTTATTTGAAAGGTTTTATATAGCGCTGGCTAGACCCGAAGGTATCAGAGCGCTTTACATGAGTATCAGACCATAGTTGCAGGTTACATAATTACGAGATTACACAGTTTCAGAGCATAGTTACATAGTTACATGTTAGGTCGAGAAAAACAATAAGGACATATACGTAAGGGAAAGAGCAGGCATGGGGGAGATTCGGGGGAGAGGGGGTAGGAGCAGGAGAAGACAAAGAATGAAGGAGAAAAGAAGTGGGGGAGGGAGAGAGAGTATGAAAGAGGAGGGAAGGGTGATGGGGGCACAAACCGGAGGACTAGTAAAAGCTGCGTCCTAAGTCCGGTAAGCTGTGATCCCAGGAGAAGTGGAATCATTCCCACATGTCCATTGCATGAGGATCCCTTGACGCAGTGGACTCTCTGAGGAGTCTGAGACTCCAAGGCCTAAATAATGGATCCTTCCCCAACAAGGGGAGAGGGAGTGCTTCGGCAAGGGGGGCCACACCTTAACCTCAATTGTGAGTGGCTCCCTTGATGCTGTGGACTCTCTCAGAGGAATAACTGAGACTCCAGAGTATGAATATTGGATCTTTCCCCAACAGGGGAAGAAGGAATGCTTAGACAAGGGGCACAAGGGACAGTGGGCTAGGCGGCGTAGATACATGTTATGTCGAGAAAAAAATAAAGACATATACATAAGGAAAAAAGCAGGCAAGGGGAAAGGGGCTAGGAGCAGGGGAAGTGGACAAAGAATGAAAGAGGGAAGAGGTAGGGGAGGATGAGAGACAAAGCATGAAAGAGGATGGGGAGGGTGCACAAACCGGTAGACGAGTAAAAGCCACGTCCAAGGTCCAGTAAGATGTGATCCCAGGGGAAATGGTATCAATCCCACATCTCCGTTGCAAGAGGCTCCCTTTAAGCAGTTGACTCTCAGAGGGGTTTCTGAGACTCCAAGGTCTACCTACTGGATCCTTCCCGAACAAGGGGAGAGGGAGTGTTTTGGCAAGGGGTGCCATACCAAACCTCAACTATGAGTGGCTCCCTTGGCGCTGTGGACTCTCTCAAAGGGGTCACTGAGACATGCACTTTGATACGATCGCATGCATGAGATGGTCGATTTTACATTTACTTTACCCCTAATTTATTTATAATTATCACAATTTTACTACATGATTGTGTTAAATCTAATTCTAATTCAAGCAGCTTCCATTAAAGCCAGGTGTTAGAGAAAAGACCATAAAATGGTGGTTCAAGCAACAAGCTTCAAAGGTAATCATTGCGTCAGTGTACCCGACCTTCTGTCTTTTCCTACCAGGTGAAGAACATCTACTCTTTCTTTACGTGTCTTAATACCAACAAGTAAAAGAAGAGTAAGATGTAGAGAAAATGGTACACACAAGTCAGTTGTGCATTGACCAGGAATTGTTGGGTCATGGTTGCTATGTTATAATTTTTAAGAAAAGTGTTGCACATGCCCATAATGACCACTTTGAAGTCCCATCAACCATGCTGTCAAATGAATGAGGTGAAACAAAGGTGCACAGGGAAGCAGAAAGCTGAACTGTACATTTCTCTCACCAGTCAGTTTTTCTCGCTGGTACTTTCCTCTCACCCGCAGTGTGAGCACACACACATCAATGCTCAGCTATTGCCATTGTAAATGACAATGCCATTTATTTATGTTTTAAAAACCAACACATAAATAAAAAAAATTGTCATTTACAATGCCAATAGCTCTAACTTTTGCAAAGGCGAAACCGTTGCATTGTAAATGTGTGGGGGGCTCTCTTTGTGTGTGTTAGGGGGGCTCTCTGAGTGTGTGTGGGGCTCTCTGAGTGTGTGTGGGGCTCTCTGAGTGTGTGTGGGGCTCTCTGAGTGTGTGTGTGTGGGGCTCTCTGAGTGTGTGTGTGTGGGGCTCTCTGAGTGTGTGTGTGTGGGGCTCTCTGAGTGTGTGTGTGGGGCTCTCTGAGTGTGTGTGTGTGTGTGGGGCTCTCTGAGTGTGTGTGGGGCTCTCTGAGTGTGTGTGGGGCTCACTACCTCACTATGTCACAACTGCTCTCTCTCAAAACATCTCTAACTCACTACATCACTCACTCTCTCTCTCACTACCTCACTCTTTCTATCTCACTAACTCACTTTCACTCTCTCTTTCACAACCTCTCTCTCTATCTCACTACATCACATCACTCAATGATTATATCTCACTACCTCACAACATCCCTCTCCCTCACTACCTCACTCTTTCACTACCTCACTCTCTCTATCTCACTACTTCACTCACTATCTACCTCACTCTCTCTCTCACTATATATATATATATATATATATATATATATATATATATATATATATATCTCACTACCTCACTCTCTCTCTGCTAATGCAATAGGAATCACATATGCAAAAAAAAAAAAACTAATGCCAATAGAAATAACAATGCCATTTATTTAGGGATACAAAAAAGAAAAAAAAAATGAGCAATACCAATAGCTCTCCCAATAATATTGCCGAGACCATTGCATTGTAAATGCTTGTTTATGTGTCTTTTGGGGGATTTGCAGGATTCCGAATGCAATCCTTGACAATACACCGTCTTAGAATATAGCCCCTAAACCCGTCCCACTAATACAAACTAGAATTGACTTGGGTAAGGAGGGCAGATCTGTCGAAAGTCCTATCTTCTGAATGCTCTTCTCTCCTCTTTAAAGACTCCTGTTCGAAATTCAGGACCTTAGTTTGCATGCGCTTCAGGTTAAATCTTTCAAATACCAACCCATAAGTCATCATCCATCCTATTTCTTAAAAAACTATAAACAAGTAGGACCGAATTTGTTATTAATCTGTATCCAACTTAAACTACCTACCACCGATCCAACGATACTGCATGAACCGCAAATCTTTCCCAGGGACGACACTTAACTCCTATAAATTATACTACAAACATATTTACCTAAATGCCTGGACCGGCTTCAGAACACATGACTAAAACCAATACCCAAAATCACTGGACTTATGCGGCAAGAAAATGCTAATTAAGCTGCATAATGTGCCACATTTTATGACAGCATCCGTTTATTATTCTGACATTTTACACGTTAACATCGTTTGGACAAAGGTTTCGTCTAATTCGTATTAGTTTAACACCCAAATACAGAAATATGTAAATGAGAGGTGAAGAGCCAACCTTTACGAATGCCTTCTGTTGCACAGCAACGAGTGCAATCACATTTTTGGTAACTTTTGATCCGTTTGCGCTAGACACATTTTTTTGTAACCATCTACAAATGATGCAGCGGATGATGCATTATTGTGGCAACTCCCAAATTATGCCGCTATCGTAGAATCGCAGTATTCCAGTGGCCATGTCAATAACGACCAAATCAAGCACTAACACTGGAGCAACGGGGTACTTGCCAAAAAGTGCTCCAATGACTCCTATGTAAATGCTAACACAATACAATCCAATACAACCTGGCATGCTCAGCACGCTGTGTCGTCTTTGTTCTAATCAAATCGGTTCCGTGCGCCCAAGGTCACGGAATAAGTGCGGAATGTGCGTGCTAAAGGCCAAGGTGAAGCTGCAGGCGAGGGGTGCGGTCAGACGAGACAGCAGACGCTGTGAGCACACGCCAAGGTTACCCCGGGATAGAAGCAAGTCTCCTGCTGAGGGCACACGGGGAAGCTGCACGAAGGCATCACGGAAGCTGGCAAGAAAATCACATCAGCAGCTCCAACAACACATGCCAGAGGGAGCGAGGGCGCGGCTGTCTAGTGCAAAGGTTACCGAACACTTTCATCGGCGCGCTCCATGGTGAAAGCACGAGCGGGGCCCTTAACGGAGGCAATGAATTACTAATGTCTGCATCTGGTCACTGCTTTACTTAGTTTCCGCCATGCGTTTCCTCGACCACGCTGGAAACAATTTTACGCGGTTTTCGCGCTCTAATCTCTCTGCCCGTCTCATATTTTGGATGGGCACGTTACGAGGGGGGTAGATTGCTGCTAGACTAGTGAAAGGCCCTTGCTGTGGAGTCGGTGTCCACTCCAGGTAAACACCCGGTACTTGAAGCACTACAGCAGCGCCAATGTTGATTCTGGCAGGGCGATCGCCCGCCGCCTGATTGGCAAATCTGTTTAGTGGGCAGTAGTCCATACAATGCGAAATACAGGTGTGGATTGGTAGACAATGGTCCCGCAATCTCTTCGCACACGGACTCCCAGACACCGATTGCTCTGCGAATCAACAGTCACTCACAGGTGACCAAACAACAATGGAGAGGGTCCCATCTTGTCCCATGTCCTTCAAAGTCACCCTCTTCCTTTTCCTGGGTGCCCATTAAGGCTTTAACTAAGAACACACAGAGCTCAGAAGTCGAGCTTCGATTTTTAATGGCTTGGAGTACTTCAAAGGTGGAACTTGAAGCCACAACTATATGCGAGCACTGTTCCGGAAATAGGGGATCTGATGTACACAACTGTGCATCTACTGAAAGAAGCAACGGCGCACAAACATCACACATCGCTAAAGCCACATTACTTCACCTTTCTGTTTCGTGTTTTCACAGCTCAGGGACAGACAGGACGATTACAACGCGAGACATAAACGGTGAACACCCGTTACATTTGTCGATGGTGGCAACACCTTCTGCGGGACTTCAAATGTCATAATTGTGCAGAAGAGCTCAGCTTCGGTCCGAAGGGTTGCTGCACCCATGCCAGATCTTCAATGTAACCAAATGTCGATGCAACATGACGGAAGTTTACATTTATGGTAAGTGTAACTTCTGTGTCCGCACTGAAAATATGCCATGGACAAAGTCAAAACCAACATTCCACGCCCCTGAGGTGAAATATGCCGAAATTCCTACAAGGTATACACTGTTCTGAGGAGAAAAATTACCTATAGTTTATGACTCCTCAAATTTGGCGAACCATCAAGCAACACATTAAAGGCCGACATTTGTGCAAAAACATGAACATAAATTCTTATCACAGTGTAGACCTGGAACATGACATTATGTTCTAGTTCGTAGGAGAAAGTCAGCAAATACGTTAAGTCTCTTTAGGAGGACAGATTTAACTGGAGCAACTGAGCTATTATTCCATTTACACCACCACTCCAGGCCATGCAGGCTTCTGTTGAGATGGCAGAAGGGGGCAGAAAGGTGCGCGAGGGTGAAGGTCTGGGCAGCATGTTTTACATTAGGGAGTAGGGCACCGTGTCAGAAGAGGGGAATAAAGTGCACATAATCTGTACGTCACGAGAAAACGTCAAGGCAGCATTAACATTCAGTGAATTTATGGAATGCAAAAATAAAATAAAGTACCAGAACAAGTAATGGTAAATAAACTTTGAGAATTGGAGAAATTACGAGTTTCTGTCCTTAGGCTCAACTGTTTCCAACCCAAATTGGTTGTAAGATACGGTTGTTGCTATACTATCCCAGACAGCTACAAACTAATACATCTCGATAGGAGAAAAAAAATAGGCGGGGGCATTGCTATAGCTTTTAAACACCCCTTAAATGTGACCTGGGTCTCATCCATAAGTAACAACTCTATAGAGCTAGGGAATTTTAAAATAAGCATATCTGCTACAGACAGCTGGAATGGAGCATTGATTTACCGCCCTCCTGGATCAAAGAGTAATTTTAGTGAGCTACTGACAGAATAAATAGCCATGCATGTCTTGGCTTCTAATACATTTCTTCTGATAGGGGACTTTAACTACTGTGGGGAAGATTACACTAACCCAGAAGTTAGGAAACTCCTAACAAATTTAGAACCACTAGGTCTTGTTCAAAGAGTTAACGGCCCAACCCACTTGGCCGGACACACATTGGATCTGATCTTTTCAAATATAGACCAGATGGTCTTCCAGCCCCCCCTTCCCCTTACCTGGACTGATCATTTTGTAATATCTTTTAACATCCAATTCCTGTATGCTAAGGGTCTCACTGCAAATAGACGGAGACATGAAGCAAGCAGACCCTGGCATAAACTTACTCTTGAAGCCTTCAACGAGGCCTTCCACCCCAAGCTACCAAACAATAACCCCGAGGTGTCTGAATTGCTGGAAAGCTTTAACTCTGCCCTTAAGATGGCGCTGGATGCAACAATTCTATTTAAAAATAATGGCCCCAGCCACCGGCGACCATCAGCCCCTTGGTATACGCCAGAACTAAAAGCAGAAAAAAACAAATGCAAAACATTAGAGAGACTCTGGCGGAGAAAGAAAGCTTCTGGACAGGGAACAGTATGAACAGGCCCAGTGTCCATACCATCAGAACATCAAAACTGCTAGGCGGACATTTATTATTAACCAAATTGAACTAGCCAACAACTCTCCAATAGTCCTTTTCAGTATAGTTCGGGATTTTATTTCCCCACAAGAATGCAGACAATCTCCCATGGAATCTCAGGAGCTCTGCAATTCGTTGGAGAATTACTTTCAGGAAAAAATATCCCATATCTACGCAAAACTCCAGACTGCCTCTCTCCAGGGATCAAAGACCATTACCACGACAGGAGACTAAGGAAAAATAACTCTTTGCACACTAGATTGCTTTCATCCTATCTCCTTAGAGGAAGTATACATTTCCTTGGCCACATCCAAATCCGCCCCCCCCCCCAAACCTCCCCCCTCCCAGATCTATGCCCACCAAAGACATTATCTCTTCTGGCCACCTGATGCGCCCCCATGATCCAAAAGTTATTTAACTGTTCTAAAAAACGCAGGAACCTTTCCGGCAGAGTGGAAGGAAGCATATGTCCGGCCCATATTAATAAAAGCCACAATGGACAAACAGTCACTCTGCAACTATTGCCCGATCTCCCTGCTACCACTCCTGGGAACAACTAGAAGGTATAATAAACAAGCAGCTGGGATCCTTTCCTGAACTCAATAACATTCTGGACCCCTCACAATCGGGATTCCGACCAGGTTTCAGTACAGAGACCGCACTCTTGGCCGTAACTTATTCATTGAGATTAGAGATGGATGCAGGAAGGCCCATGGCACTGATATTATTGGATCTGTCTGCAGCCTTTCACACCATCTCTCACTTAAGGCTTATGGAAAGACTGCAGGCAATCAGTGTCCAGGGGACAACACCAAAATGGCTGCAGAACTTTCTGCTAGATAGACAGTAGATGATCATCCTAGGTCTATACTCCTCAGGCAAAACGCGCTTGGACAAGGGTGTACCACAGGGCTCATGTTTGAGTCCCAACCTATTCAACATTTATATGGCCGGCTAGCAAAGATGGCTTTGAGATAATATCATACGCCGATGGTAGCCAGCTGATGTTTACTATGGCCAAGATTTGAATCTGGAGAAAAAACGTTTCTCATCAGGAATGCTAGCAATTTACAACTGGATGACTGAGAACTGCCTCCAGTTAAATCAAGAAAAAACTGAGATTATGCTTCTTGGAAAAGCCACAGCCATCTGGTCGGAATGACTGGTGGCCATACCAATTGGGTGCTATCCCCGTGCCCAAACAAACGGTAACAAATCTAGGAATAAAATTAGACCAAGTTTTAACAATGAAAGATCAGATTGCAGCTACTACCAGCTCCTGCTACTATAGTATGTGCCTTTTGTGCAGAATGTTCCCACTTCTCCCCACAAATGTCCGTAGAACCCTGGTTCAAGCTATGATGATAAGCAGACTGGACAATGGGAATGCTCTCCTGGCTGAAGTTAGTGAAACTTTGCTCACTAGACTCCAGGTGGTCCAGAACACCGCAGCCAGACTTATACGGAATCGTTCCACAGGCACTCCCTCAGCACCTCTACTGAGAGAACTGCATTGGCTACTGTGAAGAAACGCTCCTGTTTTTAAATCTGTTGCCTCACGTACAATACCCTAAGAGGCAAAGGCCCCCGCTATCTCCAAAACAAACTGGAAATCTACACCCCAGCCGCAATCTTAGATCTAGCACCCAAGCCATGCTGTGTGTGCCTCGAATTCGTCACACTCGCACCGGCGGAAAGGCCTTCTCCTATGTTGCCCCTGGGTGCTGGAATAAATTACCTACAACCCTTCGTGAGACCCCCACATATAGCAAACTCAGGAAATTGCTAAAAGCATATCTATACTAACCTCCTTTGGTCTGCTCCATCCGTCAGGATGCAAAATTCCGCCAAGATGCCCCGGGGTGAGACGTGCTCTATAGAAAATGCCTTTAACATAACATTAAGAATACCATTACTTGTCCTAATACTTTCCTTTATCACTGTATCAATGGGTAATGGTTTTCCCATTTCTAAGAACAAGTGACATCGGAATCATGCTCTCATAAACGCAGGAAGGTAAAATAACTGGATCCAGCACCCCTTCAAATGTCTTCATAACTTGTGGAATGCCCCCGCTGTTTTGGTTTGCAAAACATTATTGTGCCTAGCAAGATTACAGACTATATAAGAAGACCAATTTATGCAATACAAATGCCGCATTACAGAGTCGCAAACTACAGCAGGATGACCTAGGTGATAAGCAGCAAAGAGGCTGGTTGGCAACAAAACATTTGACGGTACAGTTAGTTGCACGCTCGTTCTGACAGAGACCCAAGCCATGAGCCCAACCCGCAAGCGCCAGCTCCTCCTTTTAAGAATATGACGCTTCCAACCAGATCGGTTCTAGGCAATGCATCCAGAATGTGGACGATATCCCTCGTCTGAGGAGGAATGCTCCGCTCCCTCTCTCTCGTCTTGGCAGTTACTCTCCCTTTCTGATCAAGTGTGCAGTAGACAACATGCAACAGACTTTCTGCATCAAGATGATATGCAACACATTCTAAAGGTGGAAGGGTGGAACCCCTCCCTGGCCGACAAAGGCCACTTCTCCCTAACTGTCCATCTTAAATAACTAATGGCTCCTCGATCCTTTGTACGTTTTCTACAGCATAGCCTAATCAACATATTAACTTATTTGTATAAGAAACAATGTGACTTCTTGCTATCACGGTCATTAGAATATAAGAAATGTGCAGCTGCAAGTGGGACACTCCAACTAAAACAGACTGAGGGTGTTCTTCCTCAGTCCAAGGTAGCAAGCTGTTGGAACTCCCTGTCCAATAAATTAGGACAGTAGAAACCCACTTTGCTGTTCGAAAGGTAGTAAAAACATGGCTCTTCCAAATTTTGTCTCCCATGTGATCAAAAAAAAAAACTCCAAGAAAACACCCATCGACCATGAAACTAGTGAACTACAATGCAAAACTGGGCAACACTTACCGAAAAACTCAACTACTTTTCAGGTAAAATACGGCTACATGATCACCTCTCTCTCATGTGTCTTTAAATATGAGCACACAAACTAGCTGCGTTCGCCGTGACATGACCAGACCAAGTCACAGGATCCCACTCATTTTACTCAACTTTTCCCAGATAGTCCGTAATCAGGGCCACTGGAATTATTTGACCGTGTCGTTTTTTACATAATCAGATTTGCTGCATAATCCATCATCTGCAACAAAAAATTGTTTTTAGCACAAAGGGTTCAAAACTTACAAAAAAATACAATGTCTCGTGCTGCTGCACAGTGGAAGGGCCTTTGCAATAGCTGAATGGTCACCTTTCTGTGGTTTATTGCTATATTTAGGTGTTAAACTGGAACTGAGGTGCAACCAATGCCCAGTGTTAAAATGACAAAATAATGATTATTATCACAAAATGGTGGCATCACGCTACATCATTTGCCTTTTTTGTGGCATAATTTACTCAACTGTCGCATAATTTAGCCCTCCCGTGCCACATAATTCTAGTAGTCCTGGTCATACACCCCCACACACATCTACAAACAAACACTACTTTCTCTGGACAGATTATCATACCTTAATAGTGTTAGTTGTGCTCCATAGTAATGTCATATATGTCCCATATGAGCCTACAACATATTTTTTCCTTAACTTGCTGCCAAAGTCCGGAATTAAAGATTGGTATTTCAGAATTATACAGACATCATGTCAATATTTTAAAAGCCCCAATCAGCCCATTTCTGTTGATTCCGGGACATTAACAAAAGTCAAGCTACACGAAACAAAATGAAAAAGTTCTCAGCATCCTACAAAAGGAAAACAATGCCAACATTCTAATATAGTCTTTAGCTTGACCAAGGTAATGAGCCTCAGAAAAACGATATCTTCCTGAGAAACCAACTCTTCGCCCCCAGTAAAAAATAATAATAAAAAAAAATATAATATATATATATATATATATATATATATATATATATATATATGTATATGTTTTTAAAAGAGCGCATTCCGAAGGATCAGGAGAACCCTTGACACCGATCCCACCGACATACGCAGGGGCAGGGAATAGAATACTGCAGTTCATGCTTCGTTGTTTCTTAAGTCGATATAAAGATTGCAGTGGGAGGTGGTGATCTACTCTGTTTATATATGTATACAAACAGTGTGTATATATATAAATACACTCATAAATACAGGGTAGCTCACCACCTCTCACTGCAATAGTGGGAGGTGATCTACCCTGTTTTATATATTTATACACACGCAGTGTGTGTATATACCCACACACTCTTATAAATACAGGGTAGATCATCACCTCCCACTGCAATCTTTATATTGACTTAAGAAACAACGGAGCATGAACTGGAGTATTATATTCCCTGCGTACGTCGGTGGAATCGGTGTTCTGAGCCTCTAGCCTCTGGGTACTGCTGAAAGGACAGGTGGGACCCTCGCTCTCCGTCCACGGTGTCTCCGATGTCCTCTAACTCTCCACATGGGACTCACTGAGACCAATTTTAATACACCCTACGCCTCTCCAGGTACAGCACCCCTCATCACAAGAAGCGCCACGAGCTGTTCCCAGCACCTGCCTTCCTGTGCTCTCATGCATCCCACTCCCATCGGCTACTCCAAATATCAAGTTCTACCTCCTCCACCAGGAGACACCGTCACCGTGAGGGCCAGCACGGGGTGACGTACGCTGGGTCTAAACCCTGTGAAGCCCATGGGGCGGGGATGGCGGGCTGTCCATGGACCGGGGTTGGTGGTCGCTCACCGGAGCCCAGGGGGGAGCAGAGGCTGGAACCCCAGCAGTAAGGAGAGAGGGACCGATTAATTCCTGGGAATCCCTGGAGGGGGGTTTAGGGGTTGACATTGGCCGAAGACCGGTGGGGAGGGGGTAGAATTAATTAAAGCCAGGTGAAACGGTTATATGAGGCTGCGACAGGCCTCGCACACTCACATCCGGTCTCCTTCTTGATCTCCTCGATCTCCTCATCCCTCAGCAGGGTGGACGCCCGGGAGCCCATGTCAATTTGTTGAGGACTCTCCTTCAGGACCCTGGACCGGAGAAGGGAGAGCTAGACCCAAGCATACAGCTATCGCTACCGGGAAAACCCACAGGACGCTACAGCCAATCAGGAACCTCACTCGGTCTCTTCAGCGTCAAACCCACTCCTACCGCTTGGCCAATCGATGTGGGAAGCGCTGCTGCTTTGACATTTGACCAATCAACAAAGCAGAACCTTTTGTCTCGCAGCCAAAGAGCCGCCTTTTTATTAACAAATCAGCAGACGGGGAGGTACTTAACAGCTCTGGCATCCGAAACAACTAGTCAGAGCGGATTACAACAACAGACCATTTTCTAAACACTAGACCGCCTAATTTAGAGGAATTGAAAGTCGCCATGTTGGTAGAAGAACTAGTTAAAGCTTTATTACATTTTATGATTACGCATTATGGCCAACAAAACAAAACACAATTTACAATACCAGTTCATAAGCAAACAGAATAACAAGGTAATTGAAAACATGTAAATGACCACACCACACACGGAGCTCTTTAAAACCCTCTTTATTAACAAGCATTGGAAATGCAATAGATCTCGCACTTCTTTGAGTGAGAGCTTCTGGCATTACAAAAAGCATTGAGTTTTACCCATGTGTTATGGGATATATATATGTGGTGTAAATATGTGAGTTGAATTAGTTGTATGGTGTGTAGTAGATTTGTGTGGTGGAATTACAGTTGTTTGGTGTGCTGTGGAATTAGTGGATAGTAATTATGTGAGCATTGAGTGGAGCTGAATTATTTGGAGTGGAATTATGTGGTGTGGATTGAAAATTTGTGGATGTTAATTGTGCGCCATGAAACTGTATTGATAGCTTTATATTTTTTTGTAACAATAGAAAGAAATTACTAGGAGATTTGTTTTAGATTTGGGTGTTAAAAAATGAAAAACTGATCTTTGGACAAATAAGTGGATCCATGTTTGTAAAAAGCAAAACATTAGGGAAATGCTGAAGCACAATGATAAAAACAAGCGTGCAAATATGAGATGATGGTAATGTAGTAGATACACTGTTGCTTTGATGATTGGAATGAATTAACTAACACTAAATATACAATATTGAGGTAGCGAACATCAAACTTATTTGTAGAGCAATATAGCAAAATACTCCGTTTTGAATATAAATTAACACTTCCATCCCTAAATAAATTTAAATACTTGTTTCTGTCAACGTCACACTTGTTTGTTTTACCAATATTTTTTTTAAATATTGCGTTCTCTATGTTCTTTGGAGCACGCTGAAAGGCCGTTTTTTGTAATGTACTTATGCTGTTAAAAGTACCTAACATCTATTTGAAACAGTGCATATCTTTCCATTTAATTAACGTAATGCAATAAGTTAAATACAAACCTGTGCAACCTTCCTAGTGCTAGTTAACCCCTTCCATGCTCATGACGAGCTCAGCTCGTCATGCAGCACACTGCTCCTGTGCTGATGACAAGGTGAGCTCGTCATGAATAATGGAGTAAATGAAAAGTCAGCCCAGAGGGGGAATTGCCTTAGCACTAATGTGGTTAAGGACTTTTAACAGCGTAAAAGCATACACACCAATAATGTCTACTTTTTATCGCGCTCTAACTTCGGACCTGCTCCATGAACAGAAATTAACGGTGTAGGGGGGAGGAGCCAAGCTCGCGTCCGAGATGGCCGCGTTTTAGCTCGGCTCCGATCACTCTCCTGTCTGCAACAAATATCCTGTACTTTATCCTGCCCCGGGAAGTATTCCACGATGTGCAGTGGACCGACGATAACTCACAGGCACTTACCGTTTGCTCCGGTGATTCCTGGGTGTCACGGATCCTGAGTTGCGCCCCTGTCTGCTTCGGGGCCTCCGGAGCGGCCGGGCCTGGCGCTCCTTGGCGGTGCCCGGGCTGGACGGGGCGCGGTGGCCGGCCCTTGGTGGTGGTGTGGAGTCGGTCGGAGGGGCCGATGTGCTAATAGACCGATTGCGGCCTCCCGGGCCTGGTCCGGCGGTCCTGCGGCCTGGTGTTGGGGAGCTGACTTCCATGGACGGGGTTAACCGTACATCTGGCTCGTCTCCCCTTTGTTCTCCGGCCCGGCCATTTTGAGTTCCTCCGCCCGGACTCGGAGAACGGTGCCGGCGGCGTGTGGGGTGCCGGCGCATCGCCTTCTTCTGGTGGCTCCCCTTCCTGCCCTGGTGGCACTTCCGCTGGTGGTTGCCGGTGTCCTGTTTTGCCCCGCTGATACCCGGGCGAGGGTCGGTGTTCGCAGCGGCCCCGCCGGGCTCCTAAGATGGCGGCCGGCCCCATGATTCTCGGCCTTGCGGGGACCGGCGATGCGGGTCCGCCGCGCGGCACGTTTGCTGAATACTGTAAAGGTGAGCCTACGCTTCGCGACATCCTCGCCGCCCTGCGCTCCTGGGGGGCACCCATGACCGCACCGACCGCTATCCTGGAGGGGGGTCCCTTTGTTGGGCCTGCCGGACCCCCCTCGGTTTGTGCGGCTTCATCTCTGTTGTGTGCTGCTGGAACTTTCCTTGGGGTCGTGGACCTGGAGGCTGCTGTTGGTGTGGATGTACGGGGGTCCGCTGCCCTTCTTCGTCCTGTGCCTCCTTCTGCTCCGGAGGTTCCCCGGCTGGATCTCGTCTGGACCGACCTCGATGGGTCTCCTTTTCCTCTTTTGCCTCACATGGCCGTACGAAGATCCTGTGATGGTGCCGCTGGACCGGCTTTCTCCGTATTCTCATCGGAACTTTGCCTGCTTTGCCTGAAGTGGTTACTGTACTTTTTGGATCATCCGGGTCACGATCGCTACAACTTGAGTGTATTTTTGATTCGACTCCCTGTTATTCATCTCCTGTTTTATGTGATCTGGTTCCTGGTGCGCTGGACGATTACAGTTTGCGAAAAACGAGGACAGGGTTGAGCTGATCTTGCCTCTGTGGACTGTTATTTTGTGGTATGGTTGGGTGATCCGTTCATAATTGTATGATTATGTTTGATACGTCTTTACGTTCCTGGAGCTTATCCGTGTGTTTATTATCTTCCCGTGGGCTCTGAGTATTTTCGGGCGGGGGGGTGGGAGCTGAAGGGGTTTTGATTATGTGGCTCCTCTCCCGCTGTTTTTCCCTGTTTTCCCTTCCCCCCCTTTTTAATCTAAGTGATTCTTTCTTTCTTATATTTCTCTATATTTCGGGTTCTAATTAGGGCAACAGGCACGCTGCTGGGGGGTAGGCCATAGCCTTCTGCAGGGGTGCAGGGTGGGCGGTGCGGGGTGGTGGGGGGGTCTGTTTATTGTATCTTTCCCTGTTCCTCTTTTTGGTTCTATGGCTCTTATGTATCCCCTAATTTCGTGGCGCGGTGTCGGCACGTAGCCCCCCGGGGTGTTTGTGCTGGCATGGCCCTTTTGGTATGTCTGCTGTCACGGTTTACTACGCATTCATTTCTCCTGTTGCCACTAGTTCCATGTGCCGAATTAGTATTGGGTGCTTTGTTAGCCGTGGGGGGCGTGCACTGACGCTGCGCCCTCACTTTCCCCCTCCCCTTTTTTGATGTCCTCTTCCTCCCCTTTTTTCCCTTTCCCCACCCCATTTTCTTTTCCTCCCTTGGGTTGTTGCAACGGAGGGCTTTTAGTTTTGTAAGCGTATTTTTCGCTGTTTTATTATTATGTGCCCTGGTAGTGGTGGGTGGGTGCTGAGCAGCGATTGCGATTGTTCTTGATGTGGGACTCACGTTCTGCCTTTGCCAAAATGTATTGTTCTGTTGGTCTTTTCCTGTATTCGAGACTTCGGCTTGCTCACGGCCCACCACGGCCCTCTGGACTTTACAGATTGTCATTATCCTGTGACACCCTTTTTTCCTGTTATAAAATTAACCTACTTTTATCCTGTCCGTGATGGCGACTTAGAGACTTGTTGCCTTTGCCTTTCATATGAGCTATTTAGAAATCCTGTTGTCTCTCCTGTATTGCCTCGTATGTCTCTTTATTGTGGTGGCCGGCCCGGTGGGTTGTAGGCCCGTATCTGTGCGCGCCTTCTGTACAATAAAGGTTTAAAAAAAAAAAAAAAAAAAAATTAACGGTGTAAATATAGACCTACAACTGGGTGAGCTTTTAGGTCCTACAGCTGCAACAGGCAGACAGAGGAAACCGTGAGGCAGGAGGGAGAGGGACATGCTGTGAGAGACGTGGCTTGTGCTCAGACAGTAGTGCTACGTAGCACACCCCGTAACAGGCATTGACACACACAAGAGCAGGCACTAGAGAAGGGTAAGTAGCGTGCATCGCTGGCAGGCTCTCATGACGGTACTGCAAGTTGCGCTAGGAGGAAGCAAAAATAAATTAAATCGAAAGCCTCGCAACCTTCATAATGCTAGTTAAGCACTTTTAACAGTGTAAAAGCATACATAAGAATAATGTCTGCTTTTTATCGCGCTCTAACATCGGACCAGCTTTGTGGAAAGAAATTAACTGTGTAACTAGAGACCCCCCCATTCAGCTGCGTTTCTGGCATAATAGAGGTTTTCACCATGGCCACGTGCAATCCCTACTGTGTTGGGACTTCTAAGCAAGCACACCTACAACTGGGAGAGCGTTTAGGTCCTACAGCTGCAGCAGGCAGACAGAGGAAACCATAAGACAGGATGGACAGGGACATGCTGTGAGAGACATGGCTTGTGCTCATGCAGTAGTGCTACGTAGCACACCCCATAACAAGCATTGACGAACACTAGACCAGGCACTAGAGAGGGGTAGGTAGCGTGCATCAGGCAGGTTGCAGGACAGTACCGCAAGCAGCGGTAGGAGGAAGTGATAATGAGCCGTTTCTCACTTGCACCACGTCATTTCTCTTTTGTGGGGACAACAAACTCTGTGCACTGGTTAAGGGTAGACTACCCCTTTCGCAGGCCACAACCCTAGCAAGTAGCCTGAGCATGATACCCACCTTCCAGAACTCCCTGCAGCGTCTCCAGTGCTGTAGTACTGATTTGGCCACAAAGAAGGGCAGCAGGGGTGCGTTTTATCAGCGGTAAGATAAAACAATGAAGGAACACAAGTATATGCCTGCTTTGGCCCCAAGTGGACTACTAAGTGTGCGATGATCGGGAGCACTCAAGTCAATCCATGCTTTTGCCCCAGGGAAACTGCTGAGTGAACACATGATGGGAGCGTTTGAATGCTGTTTTCCAGACAAAAAAATATTTAAATTTAAGAACCCCACCAGAAAAAAAACAAAAAGAAAGTTACCCGCACAAAGCCCGGCATCCATGAACGGTGTGAGAAATGCAGAATGCCTACAAACGAACTCCTGTTGGGTGAATGCTAGAGGAAGTAAAGCGAACCGGGGCAGAAACACTCCATCACAACATGAGCCAAGGCAGGAAAATAAAAAAAGAGTTCTCCACACAAAAGATAAACAATCAAAGCATAACTAAACTATGGTTGGTCAGTGCTCCTTGGCAGAAAATGGGAATAATGTATCAGGAGAACCGTCTGATAAAGAGCCAGGAAAGAAGAGCAACGCAGGAGTGAACCTATGGCAAGCAGCAGGCGGTATTATACTCCGCACTGTGATTGCAGCAGGTCTTGCAGACAGCACATGCGCGTTACCTAGGCTCAACCTAAAAAGCATAGATGCCAAGGTTTCAGATTGCATATGTGTGACATTTCCATTTTTTCAGTGTACTTATGAGTGTCATTCAACGACTATGAGTAACACTTTGTCACGAGCAAACTAAAGCAATGAAGAGCAGGGAAACATATAAATATTAGAAATTACACCCATTTGAGCAACCAGAAACTCACATTTTACTGCACCAGCTGGAAGAAAATTATAAGAAAAAAAATCACAAAAAGCTGGTGTTTTCTCCCTCATTAGTACATACTACAAACAGAAGGTATAATGAAGAGAGCACTTTAAACATGCTTTAGAGCTGCACATGATGATCCCTGACTGATACATAAAATCAACAAAAACACAAAAGTTATGTCATACAGATGGCTTTGTGCAGACATGAATAAATGTTACAAGCTGGTATTTATTTAGTGTTTGCAACTCCTACCTTAAACAGTGTGGATTCGACCGACCAGAGAGGCAGAGAAAAACATTTATTACAGTGGTGATCATGATGCTGGCACTCATGATTCTCCAACTCAGGCAGCATTCAGAATCATGCCGGAAGCCACCAAAAGGAAAGGTCACTGTCAGTTACACCAAGGGTGGGTGGCACCAGTTCCTGGAATAACAGCAATATTGAAGGCGCCACCTTCATGTAGTCTACTGACTAGCACTGAAGGAACTACCGTCCATGTGACAGACAGGCTGCCATGGCGGGGTCTCAGCAGCTAATAAATACAATTAGCGTCACATAACATGCTGCTTCAGGGAGGTTTCTGACACATTCCCTCAGCACGTGCACTAACAGAGTAATGCACGCCATAGAAGTGCAGTAGAGTTAGTGGCACAGGCAAGCTGTAAAGCGCGCCTTCTTGGGAATCCGTGGGTGCGATGAGAGATCATCAGGCCTTACCTCCGGTCCCTCATCTCCTCTGATTAACCCCTCCCATGCTGGTGACGGAACTGCTCCGTCACCAGCCTCTGTCGCGCTGTGCTGGTGACGGAGCGGTTCCGTCACGGCCCGCTCGGCGCGCCTGTGCGGTGCTGATTCCGCGCCTGCGCTGGACATTCCATTGAGCGGGCAGGGCCATGACGGAACTGCTCCGTCACAAGCACAGCTCGCCCGAGGCTCGTGACGGAGCGGTTCCGTCACGAGCATGGGAGCGCCGTGCGGCCCCCCTCCCCCTAGCGCTGCGGCGGAATTGCCGCCGCAGCGAAGGGGTTAAGGCTGTTCTTTTTGTGAGGAAATGCTGAGCGGCGAGTTGGGTTGCACCTGAGAGAGCTCGCTTATCTGCTAAGTAACTTCAAAACACCATTGTGGCTGCACACATACATGCTATTCAACAACACACACAGCTGAGCACAGCACCAGCAGTGACACTGTACAGTCACAGTATGCATTTAAATACCTCTCTTTTTGACAGGTTATGTGTAGTTTTTTCTCCTAAAGCAGTGGTTGTGCCGCATGCTGAGTTGTTGATTAAATATTGCACTACACATGCGGAGAAACAAAGACAACTGTCCCAGTTCTCTGACGCCGCACTGCTGTACCCAGCGGTCAAAGTCTCTACCTGCATAGTTCAACTAGCTCAGTGCCAGTACGCGCTGAAATGCATGGTAATGCATTTTAGTGCGGTGATGCGGACCACTACATTTAAATGCATTATTCTAACGCCTGATGCGTGGTACTTGGCAGGCCTGTTTATTCTGCATGCAACCGTGAACTGAACGCACTATCAAAAACTTTTTTGACCACACTTAGACACACCCAGTTACCTCCCAACTGATTACAAAAAATTGTTAGGAGTTTCCTAAGGACCACAAGGGTTCTACTGCTCACTACACTCATAGCTGCCAAGATTTCATATTGCTTATGTGTGACATTTTTATAATTTCAATAACTATGAGTGACACTTTCTCATGAGCAAAATCAAGCAATGAAGAGGAGAGTAACATATTAATATCAGAAATTATACCCATTTCAGTAACAAGAAACTCTAAAAAGATCTTAAAACTGCTACAAAGAACCAGAAATGATCATAGGTGCCACGTTTTCAGATTGCTTGTGCGTGCCATTACCATGGATTATGTGTACTTATGAGTGACATTCAGTGACCAAATGCTTGACACTTAGAGTGACACTTTTGTGCGAGTCAAACCAAGCAATGATGTGCATGGAAACAGATAAATAGCAGAAATGACACCCTTTTGAGCAGTGAGAAGTTCTAAAAAGATCTCAAACTGCTGCTAAACCCAGAAATAGAAGGTCACTAACTTACTGTCTCTTAAGCAGGCACAGCTTAAATATGGCAGAATTAGTCAGAAAAGCTCTGCAGAAGCTCAGTGCCACATGGTGCAGTAGCTCAGCGCTACAAGCAGAAAATGCACTGGCTACTTTTGGGAAATGTGGGCAGTCATCCATGAGTCAGAGGGAAGCTTTAAGATGTGACTAATGCATTTCAGTGCAGTGATGAATACATCAGCACTAAAATGCATTAGTCTAAACCCTGATACGTGGTACTTTGCAGGGCTGTGTGTAAATGCCCAATAGAATAAAAGGTGTGTCCAGCCTAACTACTATCAGATGTATTTTGTACTTTTTCATTATCATCCTGTTCAAATAGGATACAAGACAGATGGTTTTAAAACATTATAAAGCAGAAATACAGAAAGGCCTCTCAAGCAACAAAAAAATGGATTCTGCAAGACACTGACACATGTGACAGGTGTCAAACCCCTGGAGCTGACTTTCTGCTTCTTGCATGGGAGTGTATGGAGATATACGCGTACTGGCTGCTGGTCTTTGAGGGTTTGTCCTCGATGGTGAATGAGTGGATTGAGCCGACACCGCTGATGGCTTTGTTGGGGTATGTTGTACCATTACGAGCGGAGCACTGTAAGTTTGTAGCTTTGGCACTGTTACTAGCTAAGAGAAGAGTGGCATGTCGTTGGGGCAGGGGAAGAGAACCCAAATTCAAAGTGTGGATTAACAATCTAATATATTGTCAGGAACAACTTGCATCTTATGCGGAACTGTTACCTGTTGCATCCAGACCGAGGGATATATGGGCCCCACTGCAATGTTACTTATTATCGCGCTCTCAGACAGAACCCCCACAGACTGATGGGCTTACTTACACACCATAGAGCACATCGCGCGCTAGCGTTTGCTATAACAGGTGACCCTGGTGGAGGTGAACTGTCGGGACGCTGAGTTGGATGGGTGGTGATAGCAACTGTTTATTTTACTCAGATATGACCGAAATGGGATACGGTGGAGTGCTGTGGCAATGTGCATATTATTGCTGTATGATGTACATAATCCCCCTCCCTTCTCTTTTCTGTACCCTAATAAGCCGCAGCACATTTGGCCATGTACCTGATTTGGGTAGCGAGATGATGGAAATATTAAAGGTGGGTTAGTTGTTGTCTCTGAGAAGATTGCTAAAGACCGCTGACTGCGGCTCTGTAAAAATGTCACATCAAGTTATTATGAGTATGTATGTGTACCATGTTTGAGAAATATCAATAAAAAGAGTTAAAAAAATGAATTCTGCAATTAAAATAGTGAAACTAAAAAGGTAACACAGCTATTTAACGCTGCACATGGTAGCAGTGAGGCCGAATATTAAATACAAAAGAATAATGTCCTGACTTCTAATAAACAGCCATGCACACACTGTGCCCAGGTGAGCATTCCCTTAGTGTGGCTTTCCCTTACTGTCTAATAACAGGACAAGCTGCCTGATAAGACCGTCAACACTGTTCCAAATTTGTCCCTCAAATATGATACAAGCTAAGAGTGACAAAAGCAGGGCTGGTGATTACTGTGTCTGCCTGCCTTCCTTCCTTCCTTCCTTGTAATGAGCAATCACACCCCAAAATATGCCACAGTGTTACAATCATTTCAATCATTTTGCGGAATTGCATGCTTTACTTGATGCGTTTTCATGTTGGTTTACAGTAGAGTGCCCATAGCGCGCTGGTGCTTCATCTTCATGTATGTATTTATGTATAACACAGCGTCCTAGTAGAGTAGGAGAGTAGTCAAAATAAAAGCAATACATGCCAATAGACTGGAATCACTCAGGTGGGGATTCCAGATTTTTTTAAGCAAATGGCTTTATTTTGGCAGCCTCCCACCTGAAATTGCCTGGGCTTCAATACAATTAATGGGGGAAATACAGCCCAGTAGCGGCTCCTGGAGGGAGTGCTGCGAGGCAGTAAGGCGGGGCGGGGGGTAGTAAAATCTGGCATACGGCCGAAATGAGGTAAGTACATACATAAATAAACAAGCATTGGCATAGCCAATAGGTCTCGCATTAGGAAAGCTTGAGCTATTGGTATTGTAAATAACAATTTTTTTATTTATGTGTTGGTTTTGAAAATAGCGAAATTAATAGCTTTGTCATTTACAATGCCAATAGTTTTAACTTTCGCAAATGTGACACCTATAGCATTTGTAATGCAATATGTGTTGTATTTATGTGACTTAGATGTATTGATATTACAAATAACAGTGGCTTTTATTTTTTTTAAAATAATTAACACTTAAATAAAAGTTATTGTAATTTATAATGGCAATAGCTTAAACTTTTGTAAATAACTTTTGTGAAGATTATGTTCAGTGTATTTTATTGTGACGAAAATCCAAAACAGAAGTGAAATATTAACATCTTTTTGTGACATTTGTAATAAAGCTTGAAACATTGAGAGAACATATTTGAACCAGTTGTTGTTGAATGGTTGCACAGATTGATGCTGTGGTGGCGCTGAGTGATGTTGTGGTGACGACGAGTGATGATGTGGCGTTCAGTGATGCTGTGGTGGCACATAGTGATGTTGTGGTGCACCTGAGTGATGCTGTGGTGGTGCTGAGTGATGCTGTGGTAATGCGATAGATAGACAGATAGAGTGAGTTATATAGATAGAGGGACGGCGATAGATAGATAGAGTGAGGGCGATAGATAGATAGAGTGAGGGCGATAAATAGATAGATAGATAGACTGAGGGCGATAGATGGGTAGACAGATAGACAGAGTGAGGGTGATAGATAGATAGATAGATAGAGTGATGGCGATAGAGTGAGTGCGATAGATAGACAGATAGAGTTAGGGCGATAGATAGATAGATAGACAGGTTAAGTGAGGGCAATAGATAGATAGATAGATAGATAGATAGATAGATAGATAGATAGATAGATAGATAGATAAATTGAACAAGGAACACATAATCGTATTAGAATGGTCACATGTGCAAACGTTTCTATTTATAAAAGTGTATTTATTCAAAACAAACAGTATTTATTTTACTGATTCCTCATGGAAATACGTATTTTTGTATTTCTTAAACCGTTTTATTTTACTCCCTTATTGCCCATAAAACGTGTTCTTTTGTAAAAATCGCCCTTCTCCCCTGGTCTAACAAAAATAGGTGCTGTTAGAAATAACTCCACAAACCACAGAAAAGCTGTGCTTGAAGAATTGTGAACGAAATGCCCTTTTACAGACGTTGTCTGCTACCAGTGGGCGTAAGAATGAAAAAGATGTGTTATTACGAGATGTCACAGAAAGGATTTCTCATGCAATGTTGCACACAGCTGTGGTGCTTTGACGCTGGATCGGCCACCGGTTCCTTAATCTATCTGTTCTCAATGCCTGGTAATGCTGAAAGAACAGGGAAGTTAATCCGTGACAGAACAAAAAGTGGAAGACAAAGAGATGAGCCAGATGCAGCACCTTGGTTTGCTCGACTGACCCCCGGTCTGTTTAAGGGACTACTGTATGTCTTTAGGGTCTGCTGGGGCACTGGCCATGATATCTGTTGATTGCTGACTGCAACAAGCTAGGAGAGGGGGAGGGGACTGAGTATTACAAGCCCCAGATTGCCCAGAAATGCTTACGAGGCAGGAAGGATCAGCAGCGGGCTGATGGGACACTTCTTTAAGAACTCATCTACTGACAGGATTCGACTGGAAACGTGATATAAGCTATTGCTTTTTTTACGAACTAATGTAGCAGACACAAAAGTGCAAAGTTACCAATGTAACACGATAGTAAAAAATAACATCACAAAAGCACAACATTAACAAGACCAGGAATAAACAAATGCACGCTCCGAGGTAATGTGGGGCCGGGTGAGGGGGTGGTCTAAAGAGGCGGGGATTATGAGTCTGCAAGCCAAGCAAAAAAACAAGTATCAAGCAGCAAGCTGGTCCTTTGCAACTAAATCGCCTTGTGCCTCCTTTGAAATTTTTTATGACTGATAAGTATCACAATTTTAGGTCTGCGAAGTTATTTACCCAAACAAAGTCTTACCCAAATTCAGTCCTGGGGCAGCGGTACAGTTGTTATTACACTCAATTGTAAGGCCCATGTGCACTGGGTGCAGGCGCGGGTGGGAGGGGGCGCAGGTAACAGTGAAAGGGGACGAGAGAGAGGCAGAAAACAGGGCGGAGCAAATGCATATGGAGGCAGATTAGAAGAAATGGGAGGGTCAGACACGATGAGGCAAGTAGCGGAGAGTAGATATGGAAAGAAAACTTGTCCAAAACGAGAAAGTAAGAGGCAATGACAGAGTGAGACAAAAGTGCAAGAATGTGAGCAGGTTGGGCTAGAGTAGGGAGATGAGGGAAAAGGCAAGAGAAGTGAAGATCGAAAAAAGAGACCTTGCAGCAAGCCAGATGCGAAACACCGGCTGCGGAGGGAATGACAGCTCTGTTGAGATGAGGTGGGCGGTACAGGGAGGAGGAGCTTTCAGGGGAGACGGTGAGCGTGAGAGTAGACATAGCAGCATTAGGAAGAAGAGGGCGGAGTTCTATGCAAGCCACCCGGAGGGGCCGTACCTTGAGTGAGGATTGCTGCTGGGAGGCTGAGGCGGACGGCAAAGCAAAAGTGATCACGATGACGCGAAGCACGCAGGGGATGCGCGCGCAGCTGCACACGTGCTTGTGCGCGTTCTGGCAAGCTGGTGACCGGGAAGTACCAGTTTTCTAAGTAGTTACTTAATGTCTGCCAGAGCAGCACATGCGTGCTGGCTCAGGCGAGACCTAATAAAACGAATTACATTGAGCATGCTGCATTGACCGTGAAGCCCTGTTTGAGCTGTCAGCTGGCCAGTGAATAATTTGAGAGGTGGTTTCCAGTGCTCGGCAGTTAATTGTCAACACTGCACTTATGACAGTCTGCCACATGGTGACGCTGCTCATCTAATTTAGAGAGGAGCAGAACATGTGTTGTTTATGAATACAATATACCTGAAAAATAAATAATACCTGCCTTCCCAGCCATTCCTTTACCTGTGGGAACCTGTAATAATATGAACTGTCGCAATTGCAGGCGAGAAAGATGGTTAGTAGTTGATTTGGTACCGTTATTTACAGCGATGACAGGGGCAATGGGCAGAGCAAGCTGCAGTGGCCTGCTGGCCAGGGCCCTGGCACTTATTATTTGACAAATTAAGCACTGCAGCTGGCCAGAGTACCTGCTCCAGATGGACAGGCAGGCAGGAACAGGCTGGTGAAACCATGATGTCCCGAGAATGGTGCAGCAGCAGGTGGGCCCACAGAGAGCGGCAACGAGTTTTAAGGTGACGGCACTGGCAGGGCCGTTTCTGCCATTAGGCAAGACTAGGCGGCCGCCTAGGGCGGCAAAAGGGGGAGGGCAGCAAAAATCATGAGTTTGGGACTATCTTATCCATTTTCTTTTTTTATCTAATGCATTAATTCTTCTAGCCTGGAAGACAGGGGGAGAGAGTGATGGTAGTAAAAGGGAGGGGGGGGCAGCATTTTTTAATTCTCGCCTAGGGCGGCAAAACACTTAGAAACAGCCCTGGGCACTGGCCTGAGCCCACTCTGACCACCATGGGCACATGCAGTGTCACTTGTCAGGGAAAGAAAAATATAAATCCAGGCTGGGGCTACTGTGTAGAGTAGACCATTAACTGCAGCGTCACCTTCGTGCAATGACAAATCAGAAGCTGCGGCTGACTGCACTTGCGCTGGGCCTGGTGCACACTTGCTGCTGCTGTTTGTTGCAGAGCCCATTTTGTCTCCGCCTCCTGCTTAGATAGATCGGGCCCTGTGTCACAGAGACTGTGGCTGGTCCTGGCTACAGCAGACTTGTCTTTTTTTCAGCCCTGCTCCGGCTGTTGCGAAAACAACAGTTAATAACTCACCGTAGCCACGATTCCATGAAGACAGCAGCTGTTAGAGCCGAGCCACGCAACTAATTTAAATGCTTGGGGCAGGCAGAAAAACAGCAAGCGCCGGAAGCACTTTTGTTGTTAATCATTATGCAGCGCACATTAAATTAGAAGAAGCTGTAAATGCGTGACTAAGAATTTGTGTGTGGTGAAGAGGACGCCTGCACTAAAATGCGTTAGTCAGGGCTGTACACTACATCTCCTCCTTTGTTAAATAAAAAGTACAGACAACATAGGTGCATTAGAGTTCCTCAATGAGTCGTCTAGGTACTCGTATCACTCTTCCAGATCGAGTCGTACGAGGTGAAGGATTTGCACTGTCAGCTGGCATTGTAGATTTAGACTCAGATGCTTGACTTGGGCACTCAGGTGGACTTGTCTCACCTGTGATGTCTGGAGCCAATGAACATCGAGGCAGATGTTTGAAATGCGTTGATCTCTCGTAATGGACTTTACGGGATGTTGAGCAATCACCATGTGTCCTTTACTTGTTAGTGGAACAGCATCAAACGTAGTGTCAGTCTAGCACTTCTGTTTTTGTTTGATTAGGACTCGGTCTACCTTTTCAAAAACCGTGTTCCCGAGCATATCTGCGCTTATCTGCTTATCGGCACTTTTGCTAGCACGGGCCTCAGTTTGCTGCTGTGAGAAGTGTCTGTGATATGAATCTCATCAGTGTATATCACTCGGCTCGTGGTTCATTGTGATAGCTTTGTCCCAAAGGCTCTCCCAAACAGCAAGGTGACAGGTCTTTCACCTTTTGTAGAATGAGGAGTTGGCAGATAGGCACAAAAGGCTGGACATAAGGCTGACCTGAAATCGATTCCTTCTAGCGTAGCATGCTGAATCACTTTCTTCAAGGTGCCCATTCACCGCTCAATAGTGCCATTTGCCTGTGGCCAGAATGCTGTGCTTTTCTGATGCTTGATGTTCAAGCAACTAAGAAAGTCCTTAAAATCTCCGGTACTGAGGGGTGGTCCATTGTCAGATTTAAGAACGGAGGGAACACCCCACGCTGCGAAAATGTCAAACAGCCTCTCAATAACTTTGTCATGGGTGGTCGATGATAAATCTTACACTAAGAGAAAACGTGAGTACTCATCAATGACTATCAAGAGATGATGACCATTGTTTATGGGTCAAAAGAAATTTTCTGCCACACTTGTTAAGGTCAGACATATTTGGTGGAAACTGTGTTATCTTGGGAGATAAGGAGTTACACAGGTGACATGCTTTCAGTTCCTTATAGACTCGTTCATCAAGGCGAGTAAACTACACTCTGTCTTTGAGGGCTCTCTTGGTCAGGGCTGTACTGGTAACCCAAAGCAGCCCAGGCAATTTTGCCAGACCTTCTTCAAGGGTGGAGGGGGGTGGGGTGGTGGGGTTGTGGGAGTGTGAAGCACTACTGCTTTTGTTACTGGGGGCCGATATTGCAGCACCGCTGCAAAACCTGCCACCAGTAAACAAACCGGCCCTACCACTGTAAAGCCGGCTCCCTCCCTCCCAGCCTCTCCGAAAAACGCCAGATGCCCGACTCAGCCAGTCCAGCCCTTCTCTTGGTGGCTACAATGTCACAATGTCCTTTGTGTGCTAGTTCATTGACTTGTTGCCTTAAGTTCTCAGGCATGACAGTTATCGAACCTCTGAGTACAATACCTTCATGAGTGATGGAAAGTTCTTCCTGAACATTTTTGAATTTTTTATATTCAAAGTCATCTGTGAGAGATCGAGTATGTTTTCTCCATGACTGCGTTGCAATGATATCCTTGAGTGTGAGCATGTCTTCGTCTGTGTTGGTAGCAGCAATGCTCTGCTCAACGTATAGAGTGGCAGGGGTGCTAGACTTTAGGATGAAATTGATTTACTCTTCAGCCGCTTTAGAC
Source organism: Lissotriton helveticus (assembly GCF_964261635.1). Taxonomy (NCBI): domain Eukaryota; kingdom Metazoa; phylum Chordata; class Amphibia; order Caudata; family Salamandridae; genus Lissotriton; species Lissotriton helveticus. The sequence continues at coordinate 128,044,779 of NC_136070.1, read as the reverse complement.
GTTGCACAATGATGCTATAACCGCACTCTTGAGAAGTAATCTGTTGGGTTTTGATCCATCTCCGGCTTATGCACAATAGTGTTACCATACTCTGCAATTACAACCCCCCACCTCTCGATGTGAGTAGGCATCTTGGGCCAGATGTAGGAGCCCAAATACCGGTCGGTAACGGCCGATTTCGGCCGTTACCGACCGGTATTTGGGTATTGTAATGTAGGGGGCTAGAAAATTACAGAATCGGTATATTTACCGATTCGGTAAATTTACCGATTCGGTAAAATACCGAATCGGTAAATATACCGATTCGGTAATTCAATATGTAGGTGGCACAGTTTACAGTGCCACAGGCCCTTAGAAATTCGTTATTTACCACCCAATGTTATTGGGTGGTAAATTACGAATTTCTGTGTACATGCACATGCACATCTGTACACCAAATGGCACACATAAATGCCCTAACCATTCTGCAATCCTTCTTAGGCATGGCCAGCTATTGCTTCAGATACATTTGTGACTTTGCCACAGTGAGTGCCCCATTAAGAGATTTGACAAAGAAGAATAGTCCCTTCCAGTGGTCTTCTGAATGTGATTGAATTTTCAAGAAATCAAACACCCAATTAAAAATGCAATTGAAATGGCTTATTTTTATCCAAATTTACATACTGAGATCATATTAGACACAAGCCAGGTGGGGTTGGGCTCGATTCTTGCTCCCCACAATGGACATCCAAATGCTCAGAGACACATTGTGGCCTACACTAGTAGAAGTTTGTTTCAGATTGAACGTGCCTATTCTCAGCCAGAAAAAGAGAGCCTGGTTGTGTTGGCACACATACATGCCCTAAGGGCATGTATGTGTGCCACATGGCACAGGTGTACATGCACAGATGTGCATGTACACAGAAATTTGTAATTTACCACCCAATAATATTGGGTGGTAAATAACGAATTTCTAAGGGCCTGTGGCACTGTAAACTGTGCCACCTACATATTGCCCTAAGGGCATGTATGTGTGTCACATGGCACACAAGCCAGAAACAGGGGTGCAACAGGGTGTCAAAGTGACACCCTGTCCCCCTTGTAAAATCGGTAATTTTACCGATTCGGTAATTATCGAATCGGTATTTGCTATTGAATCCTATGGGCTTCAAGGCCCATAGGAATCAATGGCAAATACTGATTCGGTAATTACCGAATCGGTAATTACCAAATCTTACCGATTCGGTATTTTTACCGATTTTTTTCCTACATAGCAATTACCGATTAGTAAATACCGAATCGGTAAAATTCGGTATTTACCATTCGGTAATTTGCTATTACCTACATCTAGCCCCTTGTCTTTTGTATTTCCGAAATTAGTGAGCAACGCCTGGTGGTCAGTGACAAGGGTGATCATGTTCACAAGCCCACAACACAACCAGGCTCTCTTTTTCTGGCTGAGAATAGGCACGTTCAATCTGAAACAAACTTCTACTAGTGTAGGCCACAATGTGTCTCTGAGCATTTGGATGTCCATTGTGGGGAGCAAGAATCGAGCCCAACCCCACCTGGCTTGTGTCTAATATGATCTCAGTATGTAAATTTGGATAAAAATAAGCCATTTCAATTGCATTTTTAATTGGGTGTTTGATTTCTTGAAAATTCAATCACATTCAGAAGACCACTGGAAGGGACTATTCTTCTTTGTCAAATCTCTTAATGGGGCACTCACAGTGGCAAAGTCACAAATGTATCTGAAGCAATAGCTGGCCATGCCTAAGAAGGATCGCAGAATGGTTATATCTTGCAGGGGACAAGTGGATGCTAGTGCTTGTACTTTTTCAGGGTCAGGAGTAATGCCATCTTGAGAGAAAAAGTGCCCAAAGAATTTGAGTTTAGTTTTGTGAAACTCACACTTTTCTGCGTTTAAAGTTGGACCTGCAACAGCAAGCAGGATGCATACTTGCATGAGAGCTTTGTCATGCTCCTTTTGTGTGGGCCCAAAACACTATTATATATTCACTGTTGTTAAAAGCATGTGTGATGGGTTAAATTACTCAGCGAATGACATCCTGAAAGATTTCTGCAGCAGACGACATACCAAAACAAAGTCTTTTGTATCTGAACAAACTAACATGAGTTGAAAAGGTAGTACCTACAGTTCTCTTTCAACTTGAGCTGATGGTATAATTTGTTCAAATAACGACAGGAGAAGACTTTGGCACCATTCAGCTGTGTAATCATGTCCGCTATGTGTGGACCTGGATGTCTTTCTCTCTCGATTGCTTTGTTGGCCTGGTGCATATCAACAAATTCACACTGCACCTCCACTGTCCTTTTTGGGCACTACTATGGGTGAAATCCATGGCATCGGACCAGAAGAGCGCTCGACAATGTCATCCTTTATTAATGTTTCTAATTCTTTCTCAAAGGCCTCCTGTAAATGAAAAGCAACCCAACAATGTCGCTGAGCAACATGACAAATGTCCTCAGTAACGTGAAGTTGCACCTTCCTCGTCTTGAGTTTCCCTAATCCATGAAACAATGTTGGGAATTAACTTACTATTTCAGAAATTGCTTTAAGGTTGTAGTTGATCGATAGCAGTCCCAAGTCAGTCAGCAGCAGTGCTGAAACTGAACAGACATGCACTTGACAAAGTTGGAAGGGGTGGGAGCTCACTGCTTTATCTCCCAGCAAGGTTCGCCCCTTAGCATTAAGGTAAATGCAGTTCATGGTACATGCTTACTTGAATATTTACTGAAGTATTCCACCAAAGTTGGTGCACGTTAGTGCTATAAATCTCTAGACACGTATTTCTGGATATCATCCGTCATCAGTAGAGATAAAAAAAATTTAATCTGGGGTTGCTAAGCAGGCTGCCACAATCCTTTCAGGTCTCAGTACCGCCCACAGGCTCTCAGGTGCATCTACTCAATCTCGTCAGCTCAATGGCTCAACCATACCTTTTACCTGAGGGGGCTCTTAGATTTGGTGGGGCCTTGGTGGTCTCTGTGTGCCAGCTCTGCCATGCGATGTACCAGTTCCGCAGGAATCACTATGCAGCTTCCTCTCAGCACCATGCCTTCCGGGGTAAAGCAGAGTTTGTGCCTAATTTTCCATAGTTGCGTCAGTCATTCTTTGTCCGAGCCTCCCCACTGGTTTGCATACTGCAGAAATAGATTTCAGGTCCCCCTTTGTAGAGTCTCCTTGATTTTTATCATCACAGTGTATTTATTAGTTGCCTGACAGATCTTCTGAAGACGCAGAGCCTGTGGGCATGTCCTTTGTGTCATAAGCCTCATGTATTCCTTGGTGGACCTACTGCCATGTTTCATTGTTTTGTCTTCTGCGAGTGCCTGGAGAGTATACCACATCAAACTAATACTGCTGTAATTGTACTACTCAATCCTGTGGGGATGGGTAGGTGCAGAGATTTTGAAGAGATGGATCAGCGGCTGGTGGTCTGTTATTACATGGAGGGGTCGTCCACATAGATATAGATGAAAATGTCTGCACACCTATTTGATAGCTAGTGCTTCTCGCTCTACCTGGCTGTACCTGGGATCTGTTAGTGTAAGCACCCTACTTGCAAATGCCAGCAGTGCCCATCAGCCCAGCTCCACCTCTTAACAAGGACTGCGCTCATTACCACTGGGCTTGTATCCACAAGGAGCTCAATCTTTTCCTAGGAGTCAAAATAAATTATCGTAGTCTTGCTAAGGAGTGACGATTTGATACTTTGGAATGAGCCTTCTTCCTTGGGCCCCCAGAACCACCGATCCGCCCCTCTCATCAGGGCTTGGAGTGGCTCTGCAATGGTCACCAGGTTGAGTATGAACTTGCCACAGTAAATGTAAATGTAAATGTATTGCGATTTATATAGCGCACGTATCACCCGAAGGCATCAAGGCGCTTGCCTTGGGAACCTGTCCTGGTATTCCCCTGTGAGATAACCCCAGCAGGGTATCCACAAGGTGAAAGCCAGGCATCCCGCCGCGAGGGGCTGTAGTGGAGATTAAGCAAGCTATTGCCCAGAGTCGCAGAGTGTGAACCCGTGAGTCGAGTAGGCACCGGAACGAGAATTATCGAGTCCGTGGAATTTTTGAGCCCAAGACCCGGCGAGGCGGGGAATTGAACCCTGGTCCAGGACCGATCTCAGCTTCCGGGTCTGCCGCCTCTAACCCCTGAGCCACACTTCTCCAGTAAGTCACCATCCCAAGGAAGTTGTGGACTTCAGTGGCATTGTGTGGCACAGGTGCCCTATGTATAGGCTAAGACTTCTGGGGGTCAACTTGGATACCGTCTATAGTAAACCCATATCCAAAGAAATCTATGTGTCACTCAAAGACGGAGCGCTTCTCACAATGGATGGTGAGACTGCGATCATGTAGCCATTTCAGAATGGCTCTAAGGCACCCGTGATGTTCTTCGGCCGTGGTGAAGTATTTAAGAATGTCATCACTGACATTCATCACTCCTTGGAGGCCAGATAGGAAGGACCTCACGTATGTAGTTCTGGAACACCTCCAGCGGGGACGATATCCCAAAGCTATGGTGTTTGAACCTTTCAGGCCGAGGTGTGTCGAAAATGTGATATATCGACTGCCCTCAACCAGCAGTAGTTGGTGGTAGCTGGCATTCAGATCAAGCTTCAAGAACCACCTGGCTCCATTGAGATCAGTCGTGATATCGTCCATTGTTGGTGTCATGTGCCTTTTGTGTTTGATAGCTTTATTCGGGGGGCGCATGTCAACACAGATGTGGATCTTGCCAGGTTGCCTGGGCTTTTCAGCAATGACCATTGGAGATACCTTGTGTGTAAACCCAGAGTCCTTATCAATGACATACAGTCTCTCCAATTTTTCCGGCTCCTGCTCAACCAAAGGTTGTAGGTGAAAAGGTACCCTCCTGTTCTGAGGGCCACTGGTTTGACTGACCTATCAATGTGCAGCTTTATCAGCTGTGCACGGAGACTCCCGAACTCTTGAAACAAGCTAGGTAATTGGTTGAGTGACTCATACACTTTGAACTGTTGTACATTTCTGGCAAAATATACTAGCCCTAGGTCCTCTGCCATGTGACATCCAATAAGAGTCTCCGCTTCCCCTTCAATGATGTGAAACTTTGCTGGATTCTCCCTGCTATTGGACCTCACCCTCACCTCCATTGCTCCTCTCAGTAGCAGAGGCGTCTGTCCCCCATAGGTGTAGATCTTGGTCACTGAGGGCACAAGCACCAGCTTGGGGCAGAGGCGGCTGTATTGGTTATAGTACATCACATTCATCGATGTGCCAGTGTCAATGAGAGTCTTAACGATCATGCCGGCAATATCCACTGTGTACGTAGGCTGTGGCCATTGGTGCTTTTTAGGGTGATCTATGAATGATATCAGAAACACATCTTCTTCCTCTGAGAGCACCTCATCTGGTGTATTATTTGGCCATTTGCGCTGCAAATTGGGGCTCTGACACCCATCTTTATTCATGGATAGGTGTTGAACTGCCTTCATTAGTGGTGTGTGTCCTCTGGCTCCTCTGTTTCTTTGGTCTCCTCTGCACACCTTGGCAAAATGGTTGAGTTTGCCACAGTTTGAACATGTTTTATCTTCAGCTGGACAGTTCTCCAAAGGGTGCTTGTCCTTCCCGCAGATCCGACATTGCCCCATGGCATGGGGTGTCGTCTGTCTTGGCCGGGTAGGTCTCTGTTTGGAGGTGACTGCATCTACAGTTCCCACTACTTTGGCCATGTGTCAGTACCACGTCCATTTCTGCAGCCCTTTTTGTGGGAGGTCAGGTGAGCGCACTAAAATGAGGATGCCTTCCAGGCTGATGTTAGGTTGTCTCAGGATTAGGCTGCAGAGCGTCTTTGACCTACACCTTTGAATGATCTGTGTTCCAACTTCTTTCTGCTGGTCATCTGCCGTGCACGTGCTGACCAACTCACAAAGTCATTACATAAAGGGTTGACCCAAAAGTACTGGGACCTGGGTATTCAATGTTGCAGGGAAACGTGGTCCCAGTACACACTCTTAAAAAAACAAAAAACGATTCTTTGTGCTGTACAAAAGGAAATTATACATTGAATTTGTGAGAGATGTTATTTATTCACATCCTCATCAACACACATATATGAACAAACTTTTCATTACACATGAACGTTGTGCCCGGAAGAGAAGGTGAGGTTAGGGTAGTGGGGAAGGTAAGTGGTTTTGTGAGCATTGAAGTAGTGTAGATAGTCCAAAGGGTTCATGTGTAATGAAAAGTGTTTTCATATATGTATATGGGACCACGTTTCCCTACAACGACCAACTCACAAATACTGACATAGAAGGTATAGATCGATTCCCCTTTGCGTTGGTGTGCTTATTGCAGCTTGAAATACTCAAAGTCTGGGTTCAGCTACAGATCAAATTGAGCATTTAGCACCCTCACCGCTTCATCATAGTCATCCTCCGCCCCAGTGTTAGGGATGTGTTCCAAGAGCTTGTAGATCTCTTCTCCTCTGCAGTGAAGCAGAAGGGACTGCTTAATGACATTATTAGTTTCTTGGGTTGCCATGTAATAATTGTTCAACCTACCCACCCACGTCTTCCATCTGGGGGCAGCTGTAGCAGGATTACAGCTTGCTGACTGATTGTAAGGCCCCCACCAAAGGACAGTGTGTGACATCGGCATACAATGTGACCAGACGCAGGTTGGTTGGGTTAAGTAGAAGTTTAATGGGGTTAAGACAACTAAGACAATAGCGACCCCAGCCACAGCAATGGCCCCGGCGGTTGACAGCTTCCATGTGTCCCCAGGCGCTCGTCTTGAAACGCTGGTCGCGGTGACATTCTGTGTGATGTCACCGCGAGCCGCTCCATTGTCTGCAGAGCTGCCGGGGGAGGAAGGAGTGGAAGATACCACACATCCCCCTTCCCTGCGGAATGAAACATAAGAATAGAACAAGAGAACAAAGTGATACATGAAAATTACATCATCACATACTGTTCAAAATGTCTGGGTGGTCTGATCACTCTCCGGCTAGTCCTACCACCTGGGTAAGAGATCGGCCACAGTTTCCTGGGAGGGAAGCCCATGTTCCCCTTGAAGTCACCCTGACTCTCACTGCCTCTACCTGAACCTTGACCGGGTGGGCGAAACCTCACTACTCTTCCCAGGTTCCAAATCTTTCCTTCCTGGGTCTTTACGGCATTCTTGAACAATTTGGTGATCTTGGTGGGCCTACTATATCCTGACCCCCTTGCCCTGCCAGTGGGTGTCCTGATCTTAATGTCATCCCCTACTTTGAACCCGGCCTCCTGTGTAGAGTTGAGCCTGTCAAATCTTTCTTTCCTCTCAACCATGGCTTCTTCCTGCCTCACTAATCCTTTCGCTTCTTTGGAGTGATCTGACCAACCCTTATGCCACCCCATCCACCCTGGGGACAGTTTGGTGTTGGGTATTCTTCCTCGGAGCAATTTGAACGGGGCGACCCCGTCGTCTGGTGCGGGGTGAACCTATACGCTTCTATACGCCTCCATACTTCTTCTTTCCAATTCATGCCGCTGGCCTTGGCTAACTGGATACTCTCCTTGAGGGTCTTGTTAAAACGCTCTACCATGCCATTGGTCTCAGGGTGATACAGGGCACAACGCTTGTGTGTGATTCCTCTTTCCTCAAGGAAGCCCTCCATCTCCTTCGAACACAGTTGCACCCCATTGTCCGTGAGTAGACTGCTGGGTAACCCTTCCCTTTCAAACAATCCTTGAAGGAACTCGATGACGATCTTAGTTGTGATTTCGCTCACCAACTTCACTTCCGGCCACCTGGAGTACAAATCCATGAGTACCAGAATGTACGGCGTGCGCACCTCTCCCGTCAAGGGACCTACGATGTCCAACGCCAACTCTTCCCAGGGTCCCGATGGCGGTGGCCTGCACACCATTGGAGCTCGTCTTGGAACGCTGGTCGCGGTGACATTCTGTGTGATGTCACCGCGAGCCGCTCCATTGCCTGCAGAGCTGCCGGGGGAGGAAGGAGTGGAAGATACCACACAGTGCGGGTGCACGGGTTCTACTGGAGAGCGAATAGCATTGACATTGTCTGCCATGTGACCTCTCTCTGGTACAGGAGAGAGGACCGTACATCTCACAGACGATCACAGCAGGGCGTCTTGGCACACCGGCGATGCAGGGTGACTGTTGTCCACTGTTCAGATTCTGCAAGGTCCACCTCTAGGGATGAGAGAGCAGTCAGGCTGGCGTGCTGGTGGAAGTCACCCCAAACAACCCCCTGAAACTACGCCCCTGGGCGAGCCAACAGATTACCACGGCGAGCTGAGCCAGAGCCGAGCCAACAGTCAAGCTTGGCTCTAAGTGTGCCCGAGCGGAGCACTGGAAATGTTTGCAATGTAAATCGTGCAAAAAACCTCACTTAAAATATAATAAAATATCTCTAGAATTCAAAGTAGCAAGCAGAAGCTTTAACATTAATACCTCACATTATATCAGTGCAAGCTACTTATTGAAAGTGATTTTTTAAATATTTACTTAGAAGCATGACTACTCCCACCCCAAGCCCTGGCAACAATGCTATTAGTGAACTGATATGATATGATAAAAAACATTTAATGTAGCGCACGAATCCCTCCAGAAGGAGTATCTCGGCGCTGCACTGCTGAGAAAGGGAGACATTTCTAGAATAACCAAGTCTTCAGCTCCTTCCTGAAGGAGGTAAAGTCTGAGCAAGAGCGAGGACTGAGGGAGAGTTTGTTCCAGTGATAGAGAGTGGTGTAGGTAAACAATCTGCCCCCCCCACCCCCCTGTTTGAGGTCCGTATGTGAGGGATAGCCAGAAGAGACCTATACGAGGACTTAAGGCATCTGAAGGGCTGATATGGTTTTAAACGGATGGACAAGTAGGCAGGCTGGCTTTATGAATTGCCTTATGTGTCAAACAGCAAAGTTTAAAGATGACATGTTTTCTAATTGGCAGCCAATGAAGCTTCTGAAGAATAGGGGAAGAGCGGGAGTGAGAAGGAAGATTGCAGATTAGTCTAGCGTTAGTGTTCTGGACCACCTGCAACTTGGTCAGCAAGGTGGCATTTACTGATGGTAGCTGAGCATTCTCGTAGTCCAGGTGACTGATGATGAGAGCCTGGACACGAGTTTTCAGAGCTCTGTCGGGGAGCCATGGGAGGGCCTTTTTAAGAAGCTTCATAGTGGAAAGCAGGTGCCGCAAGTGGCATTAACTTGGTCCTTCGTGAAGAGTGATTGGTCGCACTTCACTCCGAGATTATTTACTGCCTGCTTAGGAGAAGGGCAGGGCCAAGTTCAAGTTCAAGTTCAGGTATTTATATAGCGCACTACTCACCCAGAGGGTCTCAAGGCGCTTGGGGAGAGGGGTTCATTTTATGTCGAATAGCCAGGTTTTAAGTTTTTTTCTGAAGGAGATGTGGTTTTGAGTAAGGCGGAGGTGAGTGGGGAGTGAGTTCCAGGTCTTGGCCGCCAGGAAGGAGAAGGATCTGCCACCCATGGTGGATGTTCGGATGCGCGGGACTGCGGCGAGGGCTTGATTGGACGATCTTAGTTGGCGGGTGGGTGTGTAGAAGGACAGTCGAGTGTTGAGGCATTCGGGTCCTAGTTTGTAGAGGGCCTTGTGTGCGTGGGTGAGAAGACGGAACGTAATTCTCTTGTTGACGGGAAGCCAGTGGAGGTCTTTTAGGTGTCCGGTGATGTGATCTTGGCGAGGGATGTCCAATATGAGTCTCGCTGATGCGTTTTGGATGCGTTGGAGTTTTTTCCGTAATTTTGCTGTGATTCCGGCGTATAGTGTGTTACCATAGTCCAGTCGACTCGTGACCAGTGCGTGGGTGACGGTCTTTCTTGTCTCGAGGGGGATCCAGCGGAAGATCTTTTTGAGAATACGAAGTACGTTGAAGCAGGAGGATGAGACTGCGTTGACTTGTCTAGACATCGAGAGAGAGGAGTCAAGGATGAAGCCAAGGTTACGTGCGAGGTCTGTGGGTATGGGTGCTGTGCCCGGAGCGGAAGGCCACCAAGAGTCGTCCCAGGCAGAGGGGGAAGATCCTAGGATGAGCACCTCCGTTTTGTCTGAGTTGAGTTTTAGGCGGCTATGTTTCATCCATTCGGCTACTTCTTTCATGCCTTCGTGAAGATTGGTTTTGGCGGTGTTAGGGTCTTTAGTGAGGGAAAGGATTAACTGGGTGTCGTCGGCGTAAGAGATGATGTTAAGATTATGTTGGCGCGCGATGGATGCGAGTGGTCTCATGTAAACGTTGAAGAGGGTGGGACTGAGTGATGATCCTTGTGGTACGCCACAGATGACTTCAGTGGCCTCTGAGTTGAATGGGGGGAGTCGGACTCTTTGAGTTCTCCCGGCGAGGAATGAGATGATCCAGTCCAAGGCTTTTCCTTGTAAGCCAATGTTGCTGAGGCGTTGTATAAGGGTGCTGTGGCAGACTGTGTCGAAGGCGGCGGAGAGGTCGAGTAGAATGAGGGCCGCTGTTTCTCCGTTATCCAGTAGTGTTCGGATGTCGTCTGTCGCTGCAATGAGGGCGGTTTCGGTGCTGTGTTTGGCTCGAAATCCGGACTGAGAGGGATCGAGGGAGTTGTTGGATTCAAGGAAGGCGGTGAGCTGGCTGTTGACAGCTTTCTCAATGACTTTGGCGGGGAAAGGGAGGAGGGATATGGGTCGGTAGTTTTAAGTTCAGAGGGGTCTGCTGTGGGTTTCTTCAAGAGGGCGCTGAGTTCGGCGTGTTTCCAGCTTTCAGGGAAGGTGGCAGAGTTGAACGAGCAGTTGATGACGTCACGAAGATGGGGTGCGATGATGGAGTCAGCTTTGTTGAAGATGTGGTGGGGGCAGGGGTCGGTTGGCGAGCCAGAGTGGATTGAGTTCATTAGGCGGATAGTGTCTTCAGTGGTGATTGGGTTCCAGGCGCTGAGGTTGTTACTTGGCGGTGTAGGATCTGAGGGGAGTGGGGAGGGTAGTTCGCAGGAAGTGTTCTCGAAGCTGTTGTGAATGTTGGCGATTTTGTTGTAGAAGAAGGAGGATAACGCATCGCAGAGGTCTTGGGAGGGAGTGATGTCGTTAGATGCTGCGGTGGGGTTGGTAAATTCTTTGACGATGTTGAAAAGTTCCTTGCTGTTGTGGGCGTTGTTGTCGAGACGATCCTTGAATGCTGATTTCTTGGTGGATCGAATCAGTTGGTGGTGTTTGCGGGTGGCTGCCTTGAGGGTGGCCATGTTGTCGGTGGTTGGGTTTTTTCTCCATGTTTTCTTTAGGGTGCGGCATAGCTTCTTTAATTTTTTAAGGTCATCATTGAACCAGGGAGCCTTATTGCTGCTTGATTTGATCTGGTGCTTTTTCAGGGGTGCTAGTTCGTCAGCGCTGTGGGTGATCCATTGCTTGAGTTTGGTGGCCGCTTGGTTTGGGTCCAATGAGAGGGTGGGGGGGTTTTGGTTGAGTGATGTGAGGAGTTGGTCGGCGGTGATTTTGTTCCAGTTTCTCCAAGGAATAGGTTGTGGGCGGTTGTGGGACAAGGTGGTTTTGTAGCTGAAGTGAACACAGCTGTGGTCCGTCCAATGGAGAGCTGTGGTGCGATCAAAGGAAATGTGCTTGCTGGAGGTGAAGATAGGGTCGAGCGTGTGTCCGGCTACATGGGTGGGGGTGACAACAAGTTGTTTGAGTCCGAGATTGGCCAGGTTGTCCAGAAGGGAGGTGGTGTTACTGTCGTGTTTGTTTTCAAGGTGGAAGTTGAGGTCTCCTAATAGAATGTAGTTCTCGGAGGTGAGGGCATGTGGGCTGATGAAGTCAGTGATGTCTTCGCTGAATTGTTTACGGGTTCCTGGAGGCCTGTAGATGAGGGTGCCTCTAAGTGTGGTCCTAGGGTCGGTGTGGATCTGGAAGTGGAGATGTTCGGCGGTTGCAAGAGTTTCGTCGGAGCTGGTCGTGATTTTGATGGTGTTCCTATGGATGATGGCGATTCCTCCTCCTGTTTGATTGGTGCGGTCTTTTCGGATGATCTTGTAAGCGTCCGGTATGGCTATGGCGATGTCGGGTGCTGATGATGTGTTCATCCAAGTCTCTGTAAGGAAGGCGATGTCCGGAGACGCAGTGGCGAGTAGGTCCCAGAGTTCAGTTGCGTGTCTGCGGACCGAGCGGGTGTTCAGCAGGATGCACTTCAGGTGGTTAGAGTCGGAGCTGTGTTTGGAGGAAGTGGATTTGGTGTGGGTCCTGAAGCAGGTGAACTTGCAGGTGTGGCAAGCGAATGGACCGTGGGTACGTCCTGGGGCGGCTACGCAGCATTGTGGTGTGCGTCTGGGGTTGAGGGTGAGGAGAGTTGCGGCATCGTATGTGAATCTAGTGGGCTTGGTACGGCGGGGGCCTGGGGGTCTGGCGCTGGGCGCGGTCCAGGCGCGGACGGGCGTAGGCGGGCTTACCTTTGGCGCACCTTCGGCGTGACCGCAGCGCGTGACCGCTGCGCGGGAGGGCATCTGTCATACATGGATAGTGGAAGGGGAGGGGCGAGGGAGGGTCAGCAGGGAGGCGGGGTGGAGATCAGGGGAAGGAGGCAGGACAACAACAAACAAAATGGCTGCAAGCAGTCAATCTGAAAACAACACTGGGGCACAATGTAGGCGAGCGCGATGTGAATGGCGTTCAGGCAAATACAGTATACTATAACAGGCACTAATACAATTTCAGGCAGTAAAGTACAAGAATTGCAGTCGCACAAGCGCACTTTGGTCGTCAAGCGTAACGGTTTAAACGTCCTCGGCAAATTTAAACAAAAATGCGCGGCGGGCGGGCAATGTAATGCTACGCTCTAGCTAGAAGAATGTTGGATTGTGCAGGCTCAGGCAGAGTGCCAGGTCGGATCTTAGTGGTAACGATACCGCTTCTAGGAGGCTGGGAGCAGCGTGTGGAGCGGCCGCTTCTGCTGAGAGCAGGACTTCTGCTGAAGTTGAGACGGCCACCAGTCGGAAGACCAAATCTCACACGCTTTCCCAAAAAGCATGATCTCAGACTTGTTGGTGTTTAATTGGATAGAGTTACTAGCCAGTTTTAAGGAAACATAAGACTCAGCCAACGCGTTTTGTACTCAACCGAGTCCGTGGGACTGCCATGCTTGCATACTTTATACAGATCTCCGTTGTTTTGCATGATTTGGCCCTGGGAATTCCCAGGTGTCCCTGTTTATCACACTGGGGCACTCACATTGGACCACATCGACCTGTCTTTTCACATATGTTGCTTTACTTGACTTAAGCCCTGATGAATACCTCGGTTGAAAATGAAACGCGTTGGCTGAGTTTTATGTTTCCTTAAAACTTGAATAAATCATTTGGAGAATAAAGACTTTTCAAAATACAAGAGTTTCTTGGACTTCTTTGCCTGCCCACACCCACTTGCAGCTACATCTTTCTTGATCTGGAACACAGTGGCATCACGTGACGGCTGGTGCCGGGGTCTCAGTGCACAGGAACTTTGATATTGGGAAACTATTGTGTGGGGCAGAACCCTCAGTCGGCTGTTTAAGCCTAGCTCTACATGACTGAATCTAGATAACAGGGAAAAAAGTGTATATAAATGAAAAGGAGAATGATCTTGTTTTCCCATTTTTTAGATGGGAAACAGCCATTACAACGCAGCTGTTCCCACACATGCCATTACAGTCAGTCAAATTAGCTTTATTCGAGCCAAAACTCATAAAAGCAAAATAAAAAATGAGCGTTCCATTATTAATATGAGTACGTTAACATTAACAATGACTAAAACACTTTCTGTTACAATTAAAAAATGATTTGTCATCATATAAAAGTTTTTTTTTTTTTAAATAGAAAGAGGATAAAAAAGCATTTTGACAGCACTATACCGGAAATTTAGTGAAATAGGCGACGATCGGTAATGGTGCACAATTAAAAAGACAGACATCAAATTCATATTATCACAATTAATGCTGGCAAAGTCCCATCGGTGGGATCTGTATCTTTCTCAACGTCTAAATACACGTATAATACATAATTTCATGTGTGCACCAAGGATAAACCGATTAATCACAGCAAAAAAAATGTCCTAGTGGCCCAAGCCCACCCCAGATATTTGGCAACTGCTACTGAGATAACCGGTAAAGTGCTAGTGCAAATTAATCGTAATGCCGCCGCACTATCTCTAGTGCCTAGCGATATGAACATATCTTTTAGCCAGACTAGTCATTACAACGCACACATTACAACGCATGCTCCATCGTAACCTTTACTATGCATTTTTTTATTACGCATATGCTTTTACCACTCATTCCTTTACAATTAATCTCGTTGTAAAGGTATGTATGGTAAAGGCATATGTGTAGTAGTAAGGGCATATGCGTGGAAACAGGCCGTTAGTAGGCAACCCTCGTCATTAGAGGAAATGTAGAGACTCAAGTCATGTCTCCTCCGCTTCCTCACAACGATGTGCACCGTCCCTCAGGTGAGCGGCATGTAAGAGGAGAGAGGTAAGGGGGCTTGGGCCTGGGGGCTACTATTTTGGGGGTTTGGGTTAAAGAAGGGCTGAGAGACAGGAGAGGTGTACAGGGGTGGGGTTTTAGGGTTTAGGGCAGGGGAAGAGGTGGATGAAAGAAGAGTAAAGTAGTGAGAAGAAGGGACGAGTACAAATATGATAGAAGGACTGATTGGAGATGAGTAAGAGAGGGATGTGTCATAACGTAGAGAAGTTGATGAAGATGTGTTAGAGGGAGATTATATTTATTTATTATTTCGGACAGGTTGTGTGCCATTATCAAAGAAGTCCTTAAACCAATGTATCGCCCTGCCATGAAGACCAGCCTCATAAAGGTTGCAAATTAGAATGACCAGTGTTACCTGCATCTAAAGCGCTCCTGATGGTATCGGTGACAGCCAAGATAGAAGTCTCAATACTGTGCAACTCTCTGAAATGCGGCTGGGAGCGGTCGAAGATCTTTTGCTCCTCAAGAAAAGATAAGAGCTGTTTATTAACATATCTTTTGAGGGCTTTTGCAAGTAAAGGTAACAGCAAAACCAGTCTGTAGTTGGAGAGAATATCGAGGTTAGCCGAGGTTTTTTTTAAGAAGTGGAGCTACTTGGGCACACTCCCATTCCCTAGGTATTGTGGGCGTTGCCGAGGAGAGATTGAACATATCCCTGCCAGACAGTGCGCTGAGCTGGCTGTTGTCCCAGAAAGGCATAAATCTTCAGGGGAGCCAGATTTGGCAAGAGCGAGCATCTCCTGCACTTGAGCTACAGAACCGCACTCAAAAACGCACAGGCTAGCCATTGAGCTGATTTGTAAAAGATAAACGCACATTCAGACAATTTTTAAATTTCATTCAATTTTATTGCTAGACAGTTGCACTGCTGTTGTATTAATCAAAGTTCCTCTTCCGTACCTTTTTTAATTCATATATGTATACGTGAGTCATAAGGTTTTAACATTTTGTAATGATTTTAAGTAATCAAACAATTATTATATTATTTTATTTTATTTAAAGATTTGTAAAGCGCCTGGTGACCCGGAGGCATCCCCGCGCTGTGAGAGCTTGAATTGGCCAAGAGGGGAGAAACAACTTATTTAGGGAAAAGCAGAGTTTTGAGCAGCTTGCGAAAGCGCAGGTAGCAGGGTTCCAACCGCACAGTGCGGGGAAGCGAATTCCAGCGTGTGGCTGCCTTTACGGAGAAGCGACGGCCTCCAGTCCGTACCCTCCTAAACTTGGGGACATTTGCCAGCCGCTCGTTATCCGAGCGCAGAGATCTCGAGGCTTTGTACGGGGTAACCATATCTCCTAGGATCAAAGGGCCTTGTCCATTGAGGAGCTTGTGAGCGATGCACATTGCCTTAAACTCGATCCTCTCACGCACTGGCAGCCAGTGGAGAGCCTTAAGCGCTGGTCTGGCAGAGGTTCTGGAGGGGAGACCCATCAGAATCCGGGCAGCCGCATTTTGGGTTCGTTGTAGCTTGCCCAGAGTAGCTTCAGGGGCTCCTAAATAGACAGCATTACTGTAGTCCAGTCGTGCAAGGACCAGCCCTTGAACCAGGAGTTTCCTAGATTGAAGGGGAAGCAGAGGAAGGATCTTGCGGACTGACCGCATGAGTCCAAAGCAGGTTCCAGCTATTTTAGTTGCCTGGGTTTTCATTGACAAGTCCGGTTCGAGCCAGACCCCCAGACTCTTAATTTCTTTCTTGGGGGCGGGCACCTCACCCATAGTATCGGGCCAAACAGATGATGGAATTGCTGACCACTTCTTGCCCATCAGCATAACTTCTGTTTTGGACCCATTAAGTTTGAGTGAGGACTCGCACATCCAGAGATGGATTTTCTGGAGGCAGTGCAAGAGATTATCTGGGCATTGATCGAGATGTGAGAGAGAGACGATCAATTGTGTGTCGTCCACGTAACTCACAATCTTGATGCCGAAGGGGGCAACTACGTCCTCCAGAGGGGCCATATAGGCGATAAAAAGAGTGGGACTAAGTGAGGAACCCTGGGGGACCCCACTTGTCAAAGGAAAAGAGTCAGAACCGGAGTTGCCATCCCAGACCTGGAACGAGCGGCCCGTCAGGAATGACTCTATCCAGGCCAACGCAGTGCCCCCGAGTCCCGCCCTGGCCAGCCGGTGGAGCAGGACACGGTGGTTCACCGTGTCAAAGGCTGCACTAAGGTCCAGGAGGATCACTGCCACTGACCCCCCCGAATCCAAAAGGCACCTTGCCTCCTCGATGACGGCGAGGAGGGCAGTGTCCGTACCTTGGCCAGGTCGAAACCCCGTTTGGGAACGTCGCAGCAGATTGTTAGATTCCAGAAACTGGGATAGCTGGACGTTAACCAGTTTTTCAGCAATTTTGCTGATGCCCGGGAGGAGCGAGATCGGCCTGTAGTTGGCCATATCGGCGGGGTCCAATTGTTTTTTTTTGAGGAGGGCTTTTACTACCGCCCCCTTCCAACTAGGAGGGACGGAGCCTTGGGACAGTGAGGCATTGATTAACTCCAGAACTGGAGGAACAATCGCGATCAATAAACTTGAAACAAGTCTAGATCAGAGCACCAGGGTGCAGATGCCTTTTCCTTTTCAAATCGTTCAGGACTGGCTAAAAGTTCTTCTAAATTGGGCTAACCTAAGCTTCAAAAAAGGCAGGTAAGCCGTCACAGAGATTTTGGGAAGCAACAATGGTGGAGGCAGAAGCATGAGGTTTCATAAAGCCATTTAGTGCTTTATATAACTCTGTAGTGGAATTGCCCGCATTGGCAATCTTGGAGGTAAGATGTGCTTTGTGTGCTGCCTTGATCATGTTATGATATATACCTAGCCTAGTAAGATGAATAAGGATGACCAAGGATATAGCAGGAGAATGATGAGCAAAGTGGGCGATGGTAATAGGGTGATTAATAGATCTGAACTGGGAAAGGGACAGGAGGAGACTAGAGGGAGAGGAGTTGAGAATGGTGAAGGTCGTGGAAGAGATTGATAAAGGATTAGGATGATGAGAAACAAAGTTAATCAGAGAGGAGCATTATGAGCAAATGCTAGATTGTGTTGGTGCAGAGAAGGCGTGTTAAGAGGCAGCCGCGGCCACTGCAGGTAAGAGCGGTGAGGCCAGGTGAGGGGGGATTTCGAGAGACGACCACAAGGGAAAATTAAATAAATAATGAATTTTCCCTCGTGGTCGTCTCTCAAAATTCCCCCTCACCTGGATCCACCACTCTTATCTGCAGTGACCGCGGCTGTTAAGAGGAGAGTGGTAGAACAGAAGGGAGAGGGGAGTGATGGGTAGGGAGGGTGATGGAGACAGAGAGGGTGAGGGGATAGAATAGACCAGAGGAAGAAAAGAAGAAGAGGAGGCAACATGCCAGTCACAATTTAGAAAAGAATGTTCAGCCTTGAGACACTCACATGAGCTGTACACTTCCACTTTGTCCCCCTTAAAATACTTTCTACTGAAAGTATTGACAGATGAATATTGGTTGAAAAACTAACAACCAAATTACCAATTCAGTTGTAATCCTCAGAATGAGTGCTCTTGTCACGTTGTGCAACTAAGGGAAGAAACAGCCTCACATTTGATGTTAGGCTGGTTGCCAACTTTGATTGCTCTTTTAATTGTTATTACATTTATTTTGAGTGAATTGGCAGCAGTAGGATCATCAAAAAGTCGCACATCCCTTTACAATCTCTTTGAAATAGGCAGGTCCCTCAAGTGTTTGTAGATCTTCTGCATGCACACACTGTATGATCCAGGCCTTGGTGGTGCTGCTGTTTGAAATGTTGAGAGCTGACAGTGGAGAACAGGTACAGAGCACCAGGATAACAAAGTCCATTACGCATAACCACACAAGCACAACCGTTTGTGCAGAAAAAGTTCAAGATTCCTTTACGTACACACGATTATTAGGCAGCAGCAGTGAAGGTAATGCTGGCAGACGTGGTTGAGGTGGAGAGATTCAAGGTTGAGATCGATGGAGAGAGAGGAGGTTGTGTATCAAAGTGGGGATGGTGATGCAGGGAGAGGAGAGGGAGATAGGCAGGAGTGTGCAGGGGGAGAGGAGGGTGAGGGAAAGAGAGGAAAGATACTGGGGAAGACAGAGAGTAAGGTGAAGAGAAGAAGCAGGCGGGTGAGGGAGAATGAGAGAAAGGCATGGCAGAGAACGAAAGGTGTAGCGAGGGAGAAGAATGAAGTGGAGACAGAGGAATAAGGAGGAAGACGAAGCAGAGTGAGAGAATAGTGAGGTAAAGAGGGAGGAGATTGAGGCAGAAAATGGATGGAAGAAAGGTTATGGTGAGGTGGCGAGAGAGAGAAAGGAGAGGCCACTGCTGGGAGACAAGAGGATGAGAATGCAAAAGATGGATGCTATGGAGAAAGAGGATGGTGAGGTGATGAGAGATGACAATGAGGCAGGAAGTTGCAGAAGGTGAGAAGAGCAAGGTGAGGTGGAGGCAGAGGAAGGTGAGACACAGAGTACAGACGTTTAGAGAATGTAGGGTGTGGGGGAGAGAAAGGAGGGTGAGACAGAGAGAAAGAAGAGTGACATAAAGAAAGCAAAAGAGATAAAGAATGTAATTACGAAACAAGCCCTTAGAGATAGAGGTAAAACTAGTAAACACAACCACCACAGTATGCTGAGTAAGCAGCATATCACCCTGCAAGAATATCCAGCATGCCTTACCCAGGTCTCTACACCCAGAAGATGCTACGCAAATCCCTTAATCATCATGGCCCACCCATGCTTCCTCATGACCCTCCCACATTCTGGATCCTGGAGCCGGGCCTGTCCCCTCCCCAATGATGATCACACTGTGGCTGACGGTGAGCACTGTAACTTCACAGGGAGCAGAGAGAACTAGTGGCTCACCCGGTATGTAACGTTTACAACGAAATTTTTACAATGCACTACCATTACAACGCAGGCATTACCACGCATACCATTACAACGCAGGCATTACCACGCATACCATTACAACGCATTGCGCTGGGGGGGCGCTCTAGGATAGGGGATAAGTTAAATTTTCTATCCAAAACCTTCCCTAGTGTCCACGGGGACTGGAGTTGGAATAGAAAATTATACTTACCACTATCCAGCACCTCAAAGCGCTATGCGTTGTAACGGTATTCGTTGTAAATACCGCGTTGTAAAGGTATGCGTGGTAAAAGTATGCGTTGTAACGTCATACATCCGGCTCACCCTCGGCTGAACACCATCAAGTAGTGATGCTGTACAACATGATGGTGTAAAGCCCTAGCACGACCGAACTGGGAACTTAAAGCAGCCGTGGCAATTTGGCGGACCAGTTGTGGGAGGTGGGGGTGGGGAGGTGAATGCACAAGTGTGCACTGCTGCTTTTGTTACTGGGGGCCGATATTGCAGTGCTGCTGCAAAACCAGCCCCCGCTGCTGAAAAACCAGCCCCCACCCTGCCAGCCTCCTGGGAAAACGCCTGTTGCCCACTACGCCCAGCCTGGCCCTGTGCCTGGGTGGCTCTTGCAAGTAAACTGTGGTAAATGCCTCTGACTTCCATGCCATGCTTGAGTGATCTTCAGCGCACAGCACTGTGACGCTTGGGTGCCTGCAACTTACAACTGTAAATCGGCCACTCATGCGCATGTTGGTGCTGTAAGAAATGTCCTGGTTGCAGGGGCGAATCCCTAATCAAGCAGCACCCACAATCCTTGTCAAGGTGTAGTCACAAGCACACCCCAAGTTAACCAGTTCTCAACCCCCTAAGCAGTCAGGCTTTATTTAGAGGCAATGTGTAAAGTATTTATGCAGCACTTCAAACAGTAAGAAAGTAACAACACAACACACGGTAAATCCCACAGCAATTTAGAAAAATACATTTCAATATATAAATCAAAACCAAAATGACAAAAGTCCAGCCAGTAGAATTGGAGATATGCAATTTGAAAGATTTCAGTGAATATATCTACAAAAAGCACAAAGCGCCAACTGTGGATATCTAGTTGTGCTAGAGCCGGGCAAAGTCACAAGTTCAGGCCGATCATGTTGGAGCACAGGCCAGCTACAGGAACCCAGTTAGGCCCACTGAACAAGAGTACCTTAAATCCTGGTTGCGGAGCGCTGCGAGGGCCCCTGTCGAGAGTGCGTTGACGATGTGATGTTGGACGGAGATGTGTCACGCACCTGCGGTTCTGGAGAGCTGTCATACTGTGATGTGAGGTCCATTCTGCATCGTCGTCAAAGGAGGCCTTCAACAACGGGTTTTGCGATAAGAAGCCCTGCATCAAGGATGAGTCATGCATCGGCTGGCTTAGAAGAAGCTGCGGAGCTTAAGATGAGGACTCCTGCATCATTGTCAAGGATGCCGTTGACGAGGGACTTGCCATGCAAGGGTCTGTGTTGGGGATGCTTCGCGCTGATGAGGCTGCGTGCTGCAAAGGCGATGCGAAGTCCTTGCGTCGGGAAAGTCCACGCAGTAGAGGCAATGAATCAGTTCTTCTGGGTCTGCAGGTGAACTGGCAGAGCACCTTCAACCCACTTGCAAGGGCCCAGTACGGGGGTGGCACCACTTGGCATGGTAGGACTCACAGATGGAGAGTCCAGGTGCTGGTTAAAAGAGACAAGCCCTGGAGTCACTCTAGTGGTTTTGGGCACAGATTCCAGGTCCAATCATTGTGACCCAGGCAAGAGGGCAGCAGGTCAGCACAGCAGGGCAGCAGTCCAGAAGAGTGGTAGTCCTTTCAGCAGCACAACAGTCCTTTTCCCTGGCAGAGTCTTCCATAGGTCCAGAGGTGTACTGGAATGTTGGTGTTTGAGGTCCAATATTTACAACTCATGCTTTCTTTGAAGTGGGAGAACCTTCTAAAGGATTCCCTTTGACGTGCTCTGGTTTTGTGCCTCCCCTACCCTGTCTCCAGGCTAACTACAGGAGTTATGCAATAATTTGTGTGAAGGCAAGACACACCCAATTCAGGTGTAAGTGTGGCAGTGCCCAGCTCGGCCTCCATTCTGCCAGCAATGGCCCATCCAGGCACACCTAAGCTCTCTATTATGGGTCACTGTCTGGGAGGAATACACAAAAACCAACTTCCAACTACACCTAGTCATGTGACCAAGAGAGATGCTGCAAGCACTAATTGGTTAAGGCATTCTAAAAGTGGCAGAATTGTCATTTGAAATCCTACTTTATCATAAAAGTGGAGTTTTCATTACAATTCCAAAGACACCAAACATGAACTATTTCCTGTTCCCATTTGAAAGTTATCCCTATTAAATGCTATAAGGTAACCCAAATTGTATCCTGTGGGAGTGGAAGGCCTTGCAATAGTAAATACGAATGTACGAATTTTACACTCTCAGGACATGTAAACTTAACAGTACATGTCCTACTTTTTTTTAATACATTGCACCCTGCCATGTGCCCTGTTTAAGGTATACCCTACGGGTACTTATATGTTTTAAAAAGGCAGGGTTAGGGCGGGCAAAAGATTCATTTTGTCAGGTCAAAATGGCAGTTTAAAACTGCACACACAGCCTGCAATGGCAGGCCTGAGACAAATGTTCATGATTACTTTGGTGGGTGGCACAACGAGCGCTGCAGGCCCACTAGTAGCATTTAATTTACAGGCCCTGGGTACATGTAGCACCACTTTACTAGGGACCTATAAGTAAAATAAATATGCAAATTGGGGATAAGCCAATGTTCCAATGTACCAAGGAGTGAGCATACACACTTTAGGAATCCTACGGCCAACAAAAACAAGATAAGAAAAATATGGAAGAGTAAGGCAAAAAAGGAGGCAGCAGGAACTCGGGTTTCGCTCACAAAATTAAATGCAATGAGAGAAAATGTTGTCACTCAATTTGCCTAACAAGCTAAAAATCAAAAGGCAGTTTTATGGGTTCTGCTTGAACCTGAGTGATGCATCAAAGAAAGCAGTGGCTGAAGTGGGCTCACCAATCTGCCCCATTCTCTTCAAATTCGATGTGGGCTGATTCAGGATGTGAATGACAGTCCAGCACACCAATGGTTGAAGGGACTGACCCAAAGCCTTTTAATGTAATATATTTATATTATTATAGTGTGTTAATAATTACAAGAGAGCTGGAGACACAGCTAAAGCTGTCTGAAGCAAGGCCTAAAAATGGCTTGTTAAATAGCAATTATGGGGTAACATTACTCATCTGTTTTGCTGCAAATGGCAGATGTTTCTATTTCACAAAAAGTTAAGAAGCCTCTGAAGCATGAAAGGCTGAATTGCCTTAACTAGATTTTACCAGTGACCTGCAAGTGACATGCTGATCTCTGCAGAAGGGACAATCAATCCACTGAGCTCTTGTAAGTGTACATCTGTACAGCAAGTTAAAAGCTCACTTTTATTTGTAAATATTTGTAATGATTTTAATTATAACAAAAACCTGTGCACATCGAGAAACATCTTCAACAATCGAGTGGCAGAATGGAATTAATTATGGAACACATTAGTACCAATGGGCATGGGCTGCTAATTACATGGTGACTGTCTGGATTAAGAACTCCCTTGATACTTTGATCCACATCAATACTCTAAAAAAAAGGGATGCAAGGGATACACTGCACCTTAGTTTGACGAATCTCTAATCTCCATGAAAAAGGGGTGCAAAAACCTGGAAAGAAACTGGAGACTTAAATACAGCATAATGTAAAATGTGCTTATCGGGCAGCACCCGGCAGGTAAACAGTCATAATATCGATTCCAAAATATGGAATGGACATAATATCGAAGTAAAAATATAGAATGGACAAAATATCGAATGGACACAATATAGTGGTTAAAAATATCGAATTTAAGGTAAGTAATATCGATTTTCAAAATATAGAAGTCAAAATATCGAAGTATACAATATAGGCATTAAATATATCGATTTTTTAATAATATCAATTTTTTAAAAGTGTTTTGTATGTTAGTATATGTGTGAAACGTGTATATTAATTTTTGTAATGTATGTTTAATGTATTTTAAGTAATTAATTTTATGTTATTTAATTTTTGCGTAATTTAATTCTGTAGCGGGTTGTGGGTTTATAGGGGAATAGGGTGGGAAGTAATTTAATTGTAATTAATTAAATATTTGTATTCATTTATTGGTATTCATTTTGAATTTATTGTTATTTTTTAATTGGTAATTAATTTATATTAATTGCTAATTCATTAGTATTAATTGATTAATTGTTAATTATGTTAATTTTCTAAATTTATTTTCTGTAGCGGGTTGTGGGTTTATAGGGGAATAGGGTGGGAAGTAATTTAATTGTAATTAAGTAAATAATTTTTTCCATTTATTGGTATTGATTTTAAATTTATTGTTAATAAATTTTTAATTGGTAATTAATTTCTATTAAATGGCAATTAATTTTTATTAATTGGTAATTATTTTGTATTAATTACATATTTGATAACTATGATAATTGTATTAATGTATTTTCTGTAGTGGGATGTGGGTTTATAGGTGAATAGGGTGGGAAGTAATGTAATTGTAATTAATTACATATTAAAAATACTTTTGGTGTATTGATAATTAATTTACTGTTAATTTTTGATTGGTATTAATTTTTATTATTAATTAGTTTTTGTTATTGAAAATTAATTAGTTGTTAAATAATTATGAATAGATTATTACTTTTTAATAACTAATATGTAGTTGCATTTCTAATTAATTATTACATAATATTAAATTGGTTATTAATTTGAATTAATGTTTTATTGGTATTGATATTTAATTTATTTTTAATAATATATTAAATCATTACTTTCCCTACTGTTAAACTCACTGGAGTGGGAATAGTAATTTTCACCCTCCCGCTATCCAACGCTTTCCCTACTGTTGCACTCTCTGGAGTGGGAATAGTATTTTTTACCCCTATGCTATCCAACGCTTTCCCTACTGTTGCACTCTCTGGAGTGGGAATAGTAATTTTTACCCCTACGCTATCCAAAGCTTTCCCTACTGTTGCACTATCTGGAGTGGGAATAGTAATTTTCACACTCCCGCTATCCAACGCTTTCCCTACTGTTGCACTCTCTGGAGTGGGAATAGTATTTTTTACCCCTACGCTATCCAACGCTTTCCCTACTGTTGCACTCTCTGGAGTGGGAATAGTAATTTTTACCCCTACGCTATCCAAAGATTTCCCTACTGTTGCACTCTCTGGAGTGGGAATAGTAATTTTCACACTCCCGCTATCCAACGCTTTCCCTACTGTTGCACTCTCTGGAGTGGGAATAGTATTTTTTACCCCTACGCTATCCAATGTTTCCCTACTGTTGCACTCTCTGGAGTGGGAATAGTAATTTTTACCCCTACGCTATCAAATGCTTTCCCTACTGTTGTACTCTCTGGAGTAGAAATAGTAATTTTTACCCTTCCAATATCCAACGCTTTCCCTACTGTTGCACTCTCTGGAGTTGGAATAGTAATTTTTACCCCTACGCTATCCATCGCTTTCCCTACTGTTGCACGCTCTGGAGTTGGAATAGTACATTTTACCCTCCCGCTATCCAACGCTTTCCCTACTGTTGCACTCTCTGGAGTGGGAATAGTAATTTTTACCCTTATGCTATCCAACGCTTTCCCTACTGTTGTACTCACTGGAGTGGGAATAGTATTTTTTACCCCTACGCTATCCAACGCTTTCCCTACTGTTGCACTCTCTGGAGTGGGAATAGTAATTTTTACCCCTATGCTATCCAAAGCTTTCCCTACTGTTGCACTCTCTGGAGTGGGAATAGTATTTTTTTACCCCTACGCTATCCAACGCTTTCCCTACTGTTGCACTCACTGGAGTGGGAATAGTATTTTTTACCCCTACGCTATCCAACGCTTTCCCTACTGTTGCACTCACTGGAGTGGTAATATTAAATGTTCCCCTCCTGCTATCCTACGGTAAAATATTGTACATTTTTTATTAATAATTTAAATAAATTATATCTTAATTTTAAGGTTATTTAAGTATTTTTAAGTATGTTTTAGTTAATTATATTTATTATTTCATTAATTTTAAATTACTTTTAAGACATTTAAAAAAATTCAATATTTTGACTGACTATATTTTTTACAGACTATATTTTGGATTCGATATTTTTGTACTAACCTGTTTGTAGATAGGAATTCGATATTTTGGCATTCTATATTTTGGTGACTATATTTTGGTAAGTCTATATTTTGTCATTCTATATTATGTCAGTGATCCCACCCGGCACTATCATCTAGAGATAATAAAAAGGTGCAAGCCGCTTTTTATGAAGAACTACTGGGCGAGGTGGCTAACGCTCTTAGGGAGCTATTTCGTATTGTAAAATCTCTAACTGCTCCTAAAAGCAGAAACACACTGCCTAGGCCCTCAAAAGAACGCTATAATCAATTAGCAGCCTATTTTCTAAATAAGGCGGCCGACATATACAGTGAATTACATAAGAGTAGGGAAGTCTTAGACACTGGTCCAGAAACACCGCCATTGCTAGAAGAGACAAACCGGCTTCAGATCTTCCCCTCAACCAGGATGAATCATTCTCACACCTATTTGAGAAACTGAAATCAGGCTCCCCTCTAGGTCTGGCCCCTTCCCACTTTCTGTCAATGGGTAGTCAAGAAATCCTCTCTATCATTCGGAAACTATTTCATTTGTCAGTATCCACAGGCATCGTCCACGAGAATTAATCGAATCTTGACCCTGCCGGCTGTTGCCTCTTAGCCCCCAATAATGACCAGGAGCCAGGAGTAAGGTAAGGTCACTTCTTTATTCGTTCGTGCCTACCTTGAACTGGCTCTCCGCCTCCCATTTCCGGCGTTCCCCTCGCCTTTCCTGTTCCGCCTGCCCTGTCTGCATCCAGGGTCAGGCAGTGACGATACGACACCTCCCCCCTTTGTACAATGAGTCTTACTGTCTCTCAGATTTCTTCGATGAGGCGGACTGGCCGTCTGACATGTCACCGAGGGCGACCAAGCTATGATGGCGTCCGGATTCGGTGGCTCGCATCTTCTTCGCATCTCACCGGACTGGAATGATCTCTGTCACTGATCTCACTTTGACTCACTGAATCAGTGGTAAACTCACATGATCGAGCCTCATCAAGGTTGTTGAAGTTACACTTCTTGAAGTATGAAATGTTGCGAGTGATCCGTTTGTGATCTGCCTCTGCTGTCATCATTGTCCCTTTCCAGCTGCTGACTCTCAAGGGATGAGCAAGGTAGCGACTATCCGCTTTCATACCTCGATCACGCCGGACTATCACCCAATTTCCTTCCTGGATATCTGTATGTTTCGCGTGTCTGCGTTGGTCGGCATAAGTTTTCATTTTTAGTTTCTTGTCATTGTCCAGTCTGACTAAGGTGTCATGATCAATGTTCACAGCTTGAGGGTGTAAGGCACAATCTAGTGTAGGCAGCCGTGTGCGAGGAACTCGCCCTAGCATCAGGGTGGCAGGGCATTGACTTGTGGTGCTGTGGGGCGTAGTGCGATATGCTCGCAGTACCTCATTTAAGGCTTGCTGTATGTCTCGATGAGCTAGTTCTGCTTGTTGGATCGCCTTTTTGAGAGTTCCCATAAAACGCTCTACCATGCCGTTAGCTTGGGGCCATAACGGTGTGATCTTCTTGTGCTTAAAGTTGAGGTGTTTTGCAAAGTCTGTGAATTCATGACCATTGAACGGTGGTCCATTGTCAGATTTTACTCTCAGTGGAATGCCCCATGCTGCAAAGGTTTAATCAAGAACTGGGATTACTGCAGTTGCTTTAGTAGAGGTCACTAGATGCGCAATCGGGAAGCGGGAGTACTCATCCATGATGACGATAATGTACTTGCCCGATTTTAAAGGGCCAAAGAAGTCAATGGCTATCTGCTGCCATACTCCCTCTGGTAGCTCCGACATTTGCAGAGGAGCTGGCGGTTCTTCACGGCTCACCAGTTGGCATGAGACACAGTCTTTGAGGGTAGCTTCCACCATCTGATCGAGAGACAGGAACCAGACGCGCTCCTGTAGAGCCTTCTTGGTGGCACTTATTCCTCTGTGGCCTTCATGGGCGAGGTTAATCACTCCTTGCCGTAGTCTTTGTGGAATCACTATCCTCCCCCCTCTCAACAATAACCCATCCGTACTGATGGACAGTTCTTTTTGGATGTGTCGGAATGCTACAAGTTCTTGGGTGTACTGGGTAGAGTTCTGGGGGTTGTCTTTGACATGTCTCCATGAGTTGTCGCGTATGCGGGTCATAACGTCTTGGAAGACGGGGTCTTGGCTGGATGCTTCACGGATCGCCTCCAGAGGCACTGTGGGCGGACAGGCGGTGCCAATGACGAAGTGGATGTACTCCTCAGCCAATGAGCATCGTGCAGCGGTGTGTGTCTGGGGGTGTCTGGACATGTAATCCGCTGGATTCTCCGACTTCCCCGGCTTGTGGATGATAGAGTAAACATAGTCTTGAAGATGCAGTCCCCACCGTTCAATGCGTGGGGGCATTTTAGCTTTGGGGTTACCAAATATGGTGACAAGAGCTTGGTGGTCCGTAATAAGGGTGAAATGTTTGCCATATATAAAAATATGAAAATATTCTCAAGCCCAGACTACCGTTAGGCTCTCCTTTTCAGGTTGAGAGTATGCCTTCTCAGTGTCAGTGAGGCTGCGGCTGGCATAGGCGATGATGTGGCGCTGGTCTGAGTCCTCATGATATTGAGCCAAGATGGCGCCCAGACCTACTGGGCTGGCGTCAACAGTAATTTCAGTCTTTTTCTTAGTGTCGAAGTAGGCTAAATTGATGGCGGAACTGACAGCTTTCTTGATTTTGTCAAAGGAGTGATCACAAGCAGGTGTCCACAGAAATTGTTGGCCTTGACGGGTGAGTTCTCTGAGGGGATAGCTGATGGTGGCGTAATCCCTGATGTAGCGTGCACAGTAACTTGCCATCCCCAGAAATGATCGAAGGTCGCTGACGTCTCACGGCGTCGGGGTATCAGTGAGAGCGGATACCTTTTCTGGATCCGGCTTCATGCAATGTGTCCATAGAACTTCAAGGTCGATCTGTGGAATTCGCACTTGTCTGGGTTCAGAGTTAAGTTGGCGTTCAGCAGCGCATGGCATATCCTGTCCAGAGCGGTGTCATGCTCAGTCTGGTCTTTCCCGAACACAAGGATATCATCGCTATAGTTGAAAGCGTTTGGGATCCCTTGGATGACTCACCGGATGGCCTCTTGGAAGATCTCGGCCGCCGACGATATGCCAAAGTTCAGGCGTTTGTATTGGAAAAGTCCTTGATGGGTCGTGAAGGTCGTAATGTAGCGTGACTTTTCGTGCAATTCCAGCTGATGATAACCCTTATTGAGGTCAAGCTTCGAGAAGACAGTGGCACCATTGAGACAGGCGATCATGTCGCTAATGTGTGGTCCTGGATTGCGCTCCCTCTCAATGGCCGTGTTGGGCGCGCGCATGTCTACACACAGGCGTACTTTGTTGTCCAGCCCCTTTTTAGGCACTACCACCACGGGTGATACCCAAGGGGTGGGCCCTGATGTGCGTTCAATGATGTCCGTCTTCAGCAATTCTTGGAGTTCATCATCCACTGCCTGTTGTAAGTGAAAAGGCACTTTCCTGTGGTGTTGCGCCACTGGGGTCACCTGTTCATCAATATGTAGCTTCACTTTGAATTGGTTGACTTTTCCTAGTCCTTTGAAGAGGTTTGGAAATTTACAGACAATGTCAGGCGCATCCTCTGTCATGTAAAGGAGTTCCACAAGTCTCAGACGCTCTGCTGTTGGCAGACTAATTAGGCAGTCGGCAAGGTCTGGGCCTTCGACTACATGAATGTAGGCTGGAATTTGTCGATCCTTGTAGGAGAGAGTCGTACAGAAACGGTCTAAGCATGATAGTGGTTTCCGGGACATCCAGGTATATACTCGGACAGCCGCCGGCTCGAGTTTTGGCCTTGGCTTCATATTTTGGTATTCCAGAGCACAGATGAAATTCAGAGACGCTCCTGAGTCCAGCATAAACTTGGCAGGGTGATCTCCTATTCGAATATCCAGCTTCGGGTATCTTTTCAGCCGGTCTGGATCTGACACCATACAGATGTATTCGTCACTATCTTGTGATACGGGTGTGGGTGATGATAATTCGCTGGATGACGATCTTCGTGAACGATATGAGCTGGCAGAGCGAACGTTCGATCTGGAGGAGCTGGAAGAGCGCCCCTCTCTTCCTTTTACTGCTCGAGAGTGGTGTTGTGTGCTTGACTGCGAGGTGGACGATCTTCGCTCTGATGGTCGAGTTTGACAGGCTACTTCAAAATGGTTCTCTCTTCCGCAACGATGACATCGTTGACCAATGGCTGGACATTGTCCCGAGTGGGGGTATTCTTGGCCGCACCGATAACACGCTGGTGCCGTCTTGCTGTTCTTGGTGTGTCGTGGCTCCGGACGTGATGACGTCCTTTGTGAGGTCGTGAAGCGTGTAGGTTTGCGTGACTTGTGATGGTCCGAGCGGTGCTTGTTCTCCTTGTGTGCTTGCATTCTAAATGCTTGTTCCTTCTTTTCAGTCTTGTTGACCTCCATTTTCCTTGCGTGGTCTTCTGCCTGGTCATTGATCCGTGTCATCTCCTCGATCTCCTCGAGAGTATAGTGTTTCTTTAAGAGTCGCCGACGCAGGGATTAGGATTGGCAGCCTTCGATTATGCGTAGTCGCAACGCATCTTCAGTGGTGAAAGCGTCCAACTCACAATGTCGGGCTAGGCGCCTGATGCGCACGATGAAGTCACACATGTGTTCATCCTTTTCTTGGGACGCTAGATTAAACGTGTAACGCTCATAGTCCAGGTTGCGTTTATGCAGAAACCTCCGATCAAGGGCTCCCTTTACGTCGTCAAAGGATGTAGTATTTTTGGCAGCCAATTCTTTGATGATCTGCGCTATGTCTTTTCCCACTAAGTTTCTCAAGGCTATTAGTTTTTAGCTTAGAGTCCTGCACTTGGAACCCGGTCATGTAGTCCTCAAAATCTTCTGCCCAGCTTTTCCACTTCGGTCCAATGCTGTTCCCAGACGTCAACTCTAGGGGCTCTGGTGGCCGCAGATATGGCACCCCCATGAGCACTTGAGGAGTTGGTACAAGAGGTGGTGGGGCTGGAGCTGCTGTTCCTGCAGCTCCTGCTCCTGGAGCGCCTGTCGAGTCAGAGTTGGACATTGTGGCATAGATCTAGGTAGTTATCTGGCCGCTTCTTGATTTAGTTGGCTGTTTTATATGCATAATCTGGTGTCTCCTGACTTCAAAATGGCCGACCCAAAATGCTCAGTGAATGTCTATGGCTGGCGCCTGACTTCAAGATGGCCGCCGCTCGTGACAACTGTGTTTAACTTATAAGTTGCAGTATCTTTCTCTCTTATATTTCGCCCTTAAAATTACTTTTGCCGGTTATTCTAGCGCTCGGGACTCACCCCCACGCACTCTGTTGCAGCTGATAGTGTCCGGGCCATCCTCCGGTCTCTTTCGCGATTTTGCGCTCTTTTCGAGCCCAAGTAGGCAGGTCTCTGTGTCTGCAGACTCGATGCGCCGATCTGGTGCAGCGCGGGCGATTTCCAAGGTGGTGAAGCCGTCGCGCTTCTAGGGAGCTTCGGACGCGGCGTGTGGAGCGTTCTTTGCTTTTTTGCGCTCTTTCTCGCAGCGCCGACACCAGGCTGCAGGCTCGCTGTTTCTGGGCTGCGCACGAGCAGCAGGGACTTCTGAGGCGTGAGGGGTTTGAAACATCCCACCGTCGTCGCCACTGTTGCCTCTTAGCCCCCAATAATGACCAGGAGCCAGGAGTAAGGTAAGGTCACTTCTTTATTCGTTCGTGCCTACCTTGAGCTGGCTCGCCGCCTCCCATTTCCGGCGTTCCCCTCGCCTTTCCTGTTACGCCTGCCCTGTCTGCATCCAGGGTCAGGCAGTGACGATACGACACCGGCCCAGGGACCTTTAGGCCTATATCGCTGCTTCCGGTGTTTGGGAAGGTTTTAAAGAAACATATCAATCAGCATCTGTCTAAGCATCTAGAAGACAATTTGCTTCTGGACGACTCCCAGGATGGATTCCTTCTAAAGCATAGTACGGAGTCAGTGCTACTGGTGGTAACTGAGGAGGTAAAACTAATTCCAGACAAGGAAGGAGCGTCGGCCATTATCCTCCTCGACCTGAGTGCCGCATTCGATACAGTTCATCATGAGACCTTTGCACTCAGGTTGAGGGAAATCAGCGTAAAGAGTACTAGTTTAGAATGGCTTGTATCTTTTTTTAAAGAAAGGTCATTCCAGATTTGTGAACCTCCCTGCTACTCTGAGACGCTCCCTTTGAAATGTGGGGTTCATCACTCAGCCCTACTCTTTTTAACATCTATGTTAGCAATAAACGAGAGAGGGACCCTAAAAAAATTTAATGAGTTTTGAAGACATCAGGGAATAAACAAAACCAAAACACAAAACATTGTAGGGTACCGATGAGTAAATATGCATGTATACTTACTCATAGTTACCCAACAATTTTATTGTGCTTGTTTTATTGAATGTGTGGTATGTCTTATGCATTACATATGAAGAAAAAGAAGAAAAATGCATAGAAAAATATGTAGATCTATGTACTTTGAAAAATACATTAACTAAAAACGTTTTTATAAAAATATTCTTGGTCTGTGCGAACTTCTAACTAATGGACTTATTGCCAATATTAGATTTAACTGTGTGAGGGGAGTTTTTGTGTGTATTGGTTATTATCTATGTTAGACCATGGGCCTCCATTGTCAAAGAATTTGCAGTGTCTTTTGTGTCCTATGCTGACGACACAAGCTTGTTGTCTCCCTCTCGTTAAGTGAGGGTTCTCAGTCCCAGTTAGGCCCATGCCTTGAGAAAGTGGCTAACTGGATTGCAAGGTGCTCATTGAAATTAAATGGGGACAAAACAAAACAGATGGTCCTGGGAAACAAGCCTTCCCCAGTGTCATTGTTGGGTTGGTCAGATAGTCTAGGGACCGTACCCATTCCGTCCTCCCCTATACAAAGCTTGGGTATGTGGCTGGATAGTTCTCTTTCGATGTATGCCCTAGCCAAAAACGAGTTTCTGTTTTGTCATGTTGAGGACGCTGAGGAAAATATTGACTCTACTACCAATGTCATGCAGAAGAGTGGTAGTCCAGGCAGTGATTTCATCATGCCAAAATTACGCAAATTCCCTATATCTAGGCGGCTCCCCCAAATCAATTAAAAAAAGACTCCAGGTGCTTCAAAACGCGGCGGCCAGAACCATCTACAAGATACCCAAAAGTTCCTCCACTAAGAAAGCCTGGACCTCTTTACACCGGCTTCCCGTGGATCACAGAATTATGGGTCAGGCACTGTGTCTGACATACAGAGCAATAAATGGGAAGGAGCCCTGTATGGTTAGAGCCTCACTGGCCTCCTGCGCTCTGAGTAGGATGCTAAGATCTTCTAACCCTGGTATCTGGACAGTTCCACGTATTCAAGAGGCCAAATGGGTTAGAAGGTCTTTCTCTTACCTCTCTCCTAAACTGTGAAACACAATGCCAATCCGTTTGAGAACTGAATTGGATGAGGTTAGATTTACAAATCAAGACAAGAATCCAAATACAAGGAAAGGATGGAAGTATTTGCATTTATATGTAGTAGTGATTGCTCTCACACCTGGGGGTGGGGGGGAATAGGAGGAGTAAGTGTAGCCAGGCAGTAAATCAATGTATTCACAAGAACCAGGCACGCAAGCACCCTTCACACATTTAGAACTCCTTTTCACAAAAATATAGGCCCCAAGTAGCGCCCAAAGTCTTGTAAAGGTACCCAAAATTTTCATCAGCTTCAAGAATCAACGGTCACTTTCAGAGCCAATAAACCTAGGTCAGGATTTACGCTACTCATGCTAGGCCCAATTGGTGACACGGGCATTACGAGTAATATTATTTACTTCGCACACACATAGGTATGCCAGTAGGTGGCCCTGCTGTACATCTAATGGAAGGCAGATGATGACCGTTAATTTAATTTAAGTTTGTCATATTTCTTATTCGCAGTAATGTCAACAGTGTGAGTGCCTACACTACACGGGTTCTAGAGCACACTGAAAAATGACAAAAACTCATCTGCTTTTGAATCATATCGGAGTACGTTATGGGTGGCGTAACTCCAAACAACGCGTCCAAAACTGCGTAGAAGTGCCAGCACGTTACAATACCTCCTTCTACAATATTTTTAGAATTAACTCTATTCATATGCTTGCTAAATAATACAAATAATGCAACAAACAAAAAAAATAAGCGTTGACAAATCCAGTAGGTAAGGTGTTCTAACCATCCCATTTCCCGTCTCCAGTCCCTGCTGCCTGAAAGAAGGATTGCAGTTTGATTCCTAACGAACCATTAGCTAGGAGTGACATTAGAAACAAAACAATAACGATTGCTTTCTGTAATCAATGTATGTGAGGTAAACAATGATGTGTGAAAGCTCGGTGTATTTTTGAGATGCAAAACATTCCCAGGCTTGTCCGCGCTTCAGAGTCTTGTAAAGTGCACGTGAAAAGCACAGGCAGAAAGACATCAAAATAAGACAACTGAAGCAAAATAACCTTCAACTGTGTTTTGTATAATTGTTACCAAAGGTTGCCACATCCCTGTGGAACTGAAGCTTGATGTGCAGCGAAACCTATTTCCGCATCTTTGTGTTGAAAGCTTGTGCTTTTATTCGTGGAGAAGGATCTCGAAGGTGCCCCGGATTTATGATCCTATGAGGAGGATTGTTCATGTTGCGAGTAGATGCCATGTTCTTGATTCAGGAGCAGCCTTTATTTAACACATCGTAGGGTGATCGTGAAGGAGTGTAAATATTCAGTAGACGGGAAATTCCAGGCACGTGTGGGGGGTTCTTTCAAAGGTACAAGATGTTCCTTCAGGAGAGAGAGTTTGTACTTAGGAAAGATCACAAGTCCCTGAATAATAACCCAACTGATTTTCGGGCAATGTTTCTGCACGACTATATAGGCTGGCTGCAAAAATAAAAGAATAGGTTTGAAAGCAGAATATATTCAAGGTGGAAAGAATGTGTCTCTGAATTACTTGCCACGTGAACTCAATTTAATCAGAATAGCTACATGTCAGTTGCCCAAGTAGATCTCGTGGTGTCATTTGAGCAAATGAGCAAGTGGGTTGCACGCGGAATATCGATCCTAGAATATCAATGGGACACAATATCCAGGATAAAGTATGGAAATCAAAACATCGACTGGTAAGTCTAGATTTTCTATACCTAACGCCGCTTTTTGCTTCAACATTCAACATTCCAATATTTGTGTTTCTGTTTCTCCCTTTTTAATTTAAAACATTTTACCCTCAGTGAGAGTAATGTTCTAATAGCCTTCTAGCCCTTTTGCCTCAGTCTATACCAGTTGTTAAAGGCCCTCTCCCTCATTATGGGCTCGAGCTGCAGGCGAGGTCCTATAACTTGGGCTCAAGGCCTTTAACTACTGGTATAACCCTTGGCAGCGGACTTAGGGCCATATGTATCAAGGTACCAGTTAGCGAATCTGTAATAGCGATTTTTAAGAAATCACTAATTCAGAATCGCTAACTGGTATGTATGTAGGAAATTGCAAAAAAAATTGCGATTCCTTAAAAATCGCTAATTGTAGTGCGATTCCCCGATAGCGATTTTTTAAGTTAAAAAATCGCAATTTCGCAATTCCTTAACGGAAAAAAATTGCAAAATTGCGAATTTTGCGAATCTGTTAATCTGAAACTCAGGTGCAGTTTGACATCACAACCAGGAAGTGTGACTACCAATGCTTCACAGCCCATAGGAATCAATGGGAAATACCGATTCGGTATTTACCGAATCGGTAAATACCGAATTTTACCGATTCGGTAATTCCACATCTGGAATTACCTACATCTCCCCCCCTCTATTTTACCACTTCTTAAATACTGAATCGGTAAAATTCGGTATTTAAGAAGTGGTAAAATAGATTTACCTACATCTAGGGCACAGTGCCTACCAGAAGGAATTGCTCTTTCTTCAGGCAGCCTCAACCAGAAAAGAAGGTGTGAAAGTTGCATCCAGCAATTGACATGCATCCACCAGTGATGCCCCCTGTCTTTCCTTTGGGTTGCTGTGGGGTAGAACATTAACCTATATGTTGAAATAGGAATGATACAGTGTGGGATCCAGGTAAGGATTAATACCTAAATACATTGGTGTGTTTTCAGGATCCTGAAGCATCTGATCCTTGTATGTTACATATTCTCAATTAAAATAAATTGTCTAGGCTGTGCCCTACCTGGAATAAATCCCAATTATTCACTCTCGTGTCATGAACACTCACTGACTAACTTAAAAAATTGTGTAATCAGAAAAACTTAGGATCAAGCCAGCTACTTCAAATGTAATATGCACTGTCTATTGTACTACATTTGGGAATTAGGGAATTTTGAAGGAAGCCATCCTTCTCCATGACAGGTAGAGTGACGGTCATTAAGAGAAAGATTTTGCCCATATGTCTGTATGGATTTCAGGGGACATTCTGCCGGATTCCCAAAAAGAAGGTTCTGGGAGGTGAACGGTATGCTGACATTGCTTGTGCACACACAAATGTGCACAGAAGGCTCTAAACAACCTAGGAACCGCCTGTATTCACCACAGCCTGAATTTTCACCAACCATCGAGAAGACTACACTCTGCCTCCCTTTCACTTGCCCATACTCCCCGCATCTACCGAAGCAGAAGTGGAGGACACTCCTTTTTCCACATCACAGCAAAGACCTGGGACAGCCTCCCCATGCACTTCCAGACCATCACTTCACTCCCGGAATTCCACATGACCCTCAAGACCTGACTGTTCAAATAAGCCTCTTGGGCCTGAAAGCGCCTAGATACCCTATCGGGTGATTAGCTGATGTGAGAAGCTGGCCTGGTATATGATGTTCACTTATTTAAGTGGGCACCTTGCACCAATCCAGACAACCCTTATGGTGATTTAAGAGGTCTTGAAAAATCTTAGAAAGCTCTCTAAGTGGTAGCTGTGGAGAGCAGCCTTCAGGCTTAGTCCAGAAGGAATGTAAAGCAGCTTGTGTTACCAGACTGCAATCTTACAGTATAGATTAAGTGAAAAAGAACCACACAAGGTATTTATAAAAATATGTATTTATTATAGAATACTCTATCACATTTAGATATCTCCTACATGGAGATAAACATAATGCACATAATACTTTGCATAGAAATACAGTAAGTAACCTGAAATGCACAGTGGGCCCCAGGGGGGACCAAACCATATACTAAGAAAGTGGTATAAGAACCACAACTCGGGTAAAGACAAGGTAGAGAGTATGTAGAAGTGCTGGGACTCAAGGAACCACCCAAGGTGAGTAGATAGGAACCCCACAGAGAGCGAGTGCAGTGTGGTAACACGACCGCATGCTCCGTACAACTCTACGTGTAAGTCACTGTTGGAATTTAAAAGATTAAGGACCCTTCCTAGTGGACCTTGAAGAAACCCTGTGGAAGACAGAAGGTTGGAGAGCCACTCCACCCGTGGATACCCTAGTACCCACGTTACCTACGCTAGGGAAGCCAGGTGCAAACATGTGTAGTGGTGTTGGAAACCGCCGTAGAACCCAATGGAGGACTTCAGGAAATTGCTGCTGCTGTAGAAGGAGAAAGTGTCCGGTGAAATCCGAAGGTGGATTCTAGATGAGAGGTACCTGCAAGCAGAAGGGACAGAGTCTATGTCACTCAGGAGTGACCAGGAGACTTGGAAGACGAATGCCCTCCGATGTCGGGTGTTGCAGGATGGTTGACAATGACCTTGACTCTGCAGCTGTGAGGACCAGACGGTGCTGAGAAAGACCAGAATCCATGTACAAGCTGTCCCATGAAGGGTGTTGAGTGCTGAGTGGTCGGTGTCCGGCGGGAGCACCGACATGCCCTTACAAATGCAACCAAGGCAGGAATGGAAGAAGGAGCAATGTGCAATCAGGGGAGCCCAAAAGAAACAAAGGTGACCCTCAAATGGACCCACAGGCCAGAAGCACTGGAGTCGCGAGATGACCTCAAGCAGCTCACCAAAAGATGCAGGCCACGATGCACAAGATGCAGTGTGGCTGAAGATTCTAGTCACTGGAGGTGCTTGAGGTTGGGGCTACTTGGAGCCCAAAGATCTTCTTGGAAGGAAGTCAACAAGCCTTTGCAACTGCAAGTTGACATGGGGCACATGGGTTTGGTTATTGCAACCCCCATGAGGGATACTGGCTTCAAACATGGTGAGAGGGGAGGGCAAGCCTCAGAAGCTGTGGAAAACCACCACCTGTGTTGCAGAATCTTACAGAGTCCGGAGGAGCTCAGTATCAGGAGACCGGCCGGCTTAGTTTCGGTACTTGCGAATGCAGGGGAGTAACTCCTTCACTCCAAGGGAGATTCCTTCATGTGTCTTTGAAGCCCACAGGCCTTGGAAGGTTCTTGTATGGTGCACAGGCACAGACGATGCAGCAGACTGGAAGGGAGACGAAGTCGAGCCCAAACGAAGTCCAGAGTGCCCAGACGGTAGAAGAAGAAGTGGTGTCTGATCTGAATCTTATCCCACAATGAATCTAGGGACCTACACACCAGTAAGCCCTAAAGTACCCTAAGGAAAGCGTTGGGACAATTCCGGGGACCCGCCTAGGGGAGGGTCTGGACAGGGGGTTGTTACTCCCATGTCCTTAGTCCGGCTTTGTGCCAGGACTGGTTTGAACTGGACTATGCATGGGGACACCAAATGTGCCCCTCTTGCAGACTGAGTGGTGCTGGCAGGCACCCCCACCCTACCCCAATACACTAAATCCTGTCTGGGAGGTGGTCACACCTCACTGTTACGGGATGCCTGTTGTTCTGCCTTCCCCTGATCAAGCTTGTCTCAGCATCAGGAGGGCAGAATTGTGTCTCTGGTCAGCAGGAATCATTTTGTGCTGACCGGGTCAAGAAGGCTGGTACAGGGAACACTGAGAGCCTAACGGAGGGACCTTCCAGTGCTTGGAATCGTACCTCCCACACCATTTATGGTATGGGGGTATGATTCCAACATGTTTGATACCAAACATAATAGGATTAGCTGCAGCCGTTTTCGAGATGGTCATCGCATAATTACGTGGTGACCCTCTATATAGTATATGGCTGCTTCACTGTCAACCCGGGAGAATAGACTCCATAGGCTGTAGGGGTGTCCTGCTCATGCAGGGGCACCCTCTCACTTAGAACCCAGCACCCTGCCTTCAGGATTGCAAAGGCCTGCTATAGGGGTGACTTGTATGTTTTAAGTGCAGTGACCCTAGATATAGGAAACCTATATCTTTAATAAGTAAGTGGTGCTAGCCTCTAGCAATGGCAGGCCTCTGGGTCTATTTTGAATGATCTCTCATGGGTGGCATACTGTATGCTCCTGGGTACCTTAGTACTATGTATTAGGGACTTATAAGGGTATCCCAGTATACAGCAGATAGACTGGGGTCCTGATTAGCAGGATTCCAGTCAGACTAGTCAAAAACAGCTTAGCACCAGGCAAAAAAGTGGGGGTAACTATGCAGAAGGATCCTACCTTCCTACAGACGCGCTTTATAAATCCTGATTGATTGATTTGTCTCGCTGTGTGCCCATCCCGGTGTCAAGTTGTGTAGCCTAAAATCTCTGTATGAGATGTGAGGACTCGTGGTACCAGATATAGAATGTTATTATTTGTTGTCACAATTACAGTACCTACCAGCTGGCTATAAACTTCGATTATTGCAGCATTGACATGGTGACAGGGGTCTTAAATATTTGTTTTTAAACAAAATAACCAATGAAAGTGGTGTGTCATATCTAATTTCCCTTAGGCCACAGATATGAGACTGGACAACTCAGAATCTTTTGAAGAAGATGACTTTTGCATGCCACAACCTTTGTGGGCACTATGTGAGTGCTTAAACTATACCTAGAAATTGGGTAACTAAGTAAAGCATCTAACACAATGGGATGCTTATATGAGAGGGAAACTATATGTGCATTTAGAGAACTGAGAACATTGACTGGGGTTAGAGCGGGGCATTTCTTGCTATATGCTATTCTAATGACAGTGGTATGTGACACCTGGGAGGGATTTCTTGGGAGACCACTACGATCTAGTACATTGTTGGAACTTGTATCATTACTACAGGGTGGTCGGGCAGTGTATAAAGCACTCTTTAGAAATTGCCCAATTTGGGAATTGAGTGCTAGGACCAAATGGAATTGAAACTGCAAAATACAGCTCACGGATGCTGAATGGAACCCGCCCATGACCCATATCAAAAAAAGCATTGAGCAATTCCAGATTTCACCTTTTTGTTTTTAAGTTCCTGCATGGGGCGTGTTATACATCAGCTATTATACAAAACATATTTCCCACTACATCAGCGACATGCCCAAGGTGCAAATCTGAAAGAGGTCATATGTAACACATGGTTTAGGATTGCAGAGTAGTACTTGTGGTCTCGAGTAGGATAGTTGTAGTCAACATAGTTTATGTGGAAAAATAAACACATGCAGTACAATTGTATTTATAATGCTCCCAGAATGCTCCCTGATTATATGCAAATACATGCGTAAGCATGTAAAAAAAAATTGGTGATGGTTTGCTTTCGAAATAAAGGAACATGGAAAAAAACAGACACTTGACAAAAAGAGGTTTGCTAAACTATTGTGCAACTTTAAACATCATTTCTCAGAGTCATCATTTAGTAAAACATGGTTGATGCATGCCAAAATTAAAGGAAAAAAAAGATTAATAATGGAGAATCCATGTAAAACCATTATGGGCAACTTGAAAATAAATTAAGGATCCAGTTCTTAAAGAAAGTCACAAAAGTACATCAGCAGGTCCTTGCATTTGTGCCGATTTAGAACTTTCTTTAAACGTAGATGATTCTGAAGACTAAGCAGCTAACTTTTGGAGTCTGTGGTGAATTCCAGATCATTGGTGGCAGAGGCCTATTTATGACCTATGAGGGTTTGTTTTTCCTAATTTACTCCTCTCAGTTGGAACGGTCTGTTTTTAACAGAGTACTAGAGCTGTCATGTCATTTTCTAGGTCGGCTCATGCTTGTTAGAGTCACATCTACTGTTGAGTCTGGTAAAACTATTTTTTGGACATTTGTGATTGTGGCATTCCTATCTATTTGTATTATCCTTACCAATCCCTTCCTGTTGTACAGCTATGTCAACTCTGCAAACTCCATCAACAACTGTCTGTAAGTTACTACCCCCTGAGAGAATCACTGAGGTTCCAAAAGAGAGTTCTGTCCGATGTTAACATTTCTCTCACTTATCCCTTTCCTGTTTTCGCCACAGTTCTGTAGCCGACAGCAAGTTATATTTTGCTCTCAGCATGGAGACTCAGGGCAGCACAGCATAGGTTTTTGGCATGTCCACAAACTCGGACACTGACAGTTTGCAGGCCATCTAAATGGACCTGTCAGGAACCCCATTCAAATGATGGCGAGTGCCATTACCAAGATTCACAAGGTATTAAAAAAACGCTAGGAAGGAACAAGCATTTTTTACTCACTCTTATAAATCAGATTTTGCCAGCTTTTTCATCTTCCTTGTTTACATATATTTGCAAACAGTAAATCCAGCTCCTGATACTATCACGGTTTCCAAAAGTAATGGTTCGTCAGAAACACAAGTTGAGTACACAATTTCATCTAGCAGCTTTTTGGATTTGGACACACCAGAGAAATTCAGTGGTGACCTCCATAAATTTGAGAATTTCATGGTTCAATGTCAGTTACACTTTTTTGCTAAACTCACATAATTCAATACAGGCATAGAGAATGTTACTTTTTTTGTCCTATTTGAGTAAGTAAAACTTAATGTGGGTCACATCTTCAATTTTGAACCAAAGCCTAAGCATAAGAGATTGGGGTCAGTTTATTTTCGATTCACCACAATCTTCAGAAAAGAATATGGCACCTCATGAGCTCATATATGTCTAGTCAAACTCATGCAGGGTAATCAAGACCACCTGTATTCTTCATGGCAAAAGCAAATTATGAATTCTGCCCATTGATTGATTACTGGGGAGTGAGCGCTATCACAGTCAGACATTGATACCCATTTCCTCTTATATATGTATTGTTGGATTTAGGAAATATTTTAAAGATTGTGTCAAAGCTAGATCCACACAGAGCATGTTAGAATATGTGAAGATGATGAATGGAAGACAACATTTAATTATTGTTATGGCCACTTTGAAATGTAGTCTTACAGTTTGGCCTTTTTAATGCACCCACTGCCCTCCAACACTTCATCAACAACATCTTGGAGAGGGACTCAATGTATTCATGCTGGAATACTCGTTGACACATTGGTAATAAGTATGTGAAGTCCTGTCCCACTATAAAAGCACTCAATATACGCAAAACTAGTAAAGTGTCTTTTTGCGGGTACCCAGTATAACCTTCTGGCAATTTGAGATCTCAAACAAAGGTCTTAATAGAGATCTGTTGAAGGTGACAGTAGTTCTGGAATTGCCCACGTCCAAGATGATGAAGGATGTTCAGCAA
The DNA here is from genome assembly GCF_964261635.1 of Lissotriton helveticus. Classification (NCBI taxonomy): domain Eukaryota; kingdom Metazoa; phylum Chordata; class Amphibia; order Caudata; family Salamandridae; genus Lissotriton; species Lissotriton helveticus. Next base: position 128,002,728 of record NC_136070.1, on the reverse strand, counting down.
TTCCATGGTTTTGCCAACTTTTACAGTCAGTTAATTCAGAATTTCTCTCCTATCACTCAACCTACAATGCAACACACCAGAAAGGGAGTGAAATTCTGTTGGGGAGACAAAAATACCAAGCCTTTCCAACTCTTAAAACACAGTTCACTTCAGCACCGATCCTCTGCCATTCAAATCAATTACTTCCTTTCATTCTGAAAACCGATGACTCCTCATTTGCCATTGGTGTTGTTCTTTCCCAGTGATATATTGACATACAGGAGGAACATCCAGTAGCTTATCATTCCAGAACGTTGGCTGTGGCCAAGAAGGACTATACAATTTATAACAGGGAATTAGGGAACAACAAAGAGGTGTTTGCACATTGGAGACTAATTCTGCAAGTGACTTTACATCAGATCACAATCTGGACAGACCTTGAAAATCTGCTTTACCTAAATGCTATGAAATATTCGAACACCTGACAGGCACAATGGACTTAAGTCTTCTCTCACTTTGAATCTCAAATAACCTATAGACCTGGTATGACACATGCAAAGGCAGGTGCTCTTGCTGGACAGACAGATAAAATGGAAAAGATACAACAGATACAACAGATATGTTCACTAAGATTTTAGCAATTCTTCTTCTTCATCATCTAAAGACTTATTAGAATTAGTGAAGGAATCACAATTTGGAATCTCTAGTCAGCAATGGATTCAATTCGAGTCGGAACAAATAAGCATGAAACATGGATTATTGTACCATGGTGACGCCTTATTCCTTCCCAGTCAATCAATACAAAACATAGTATTAAGATAATGCAAGGGGGAGAAAAAGTGTTCAGTAACTTTTGGTGGTCTAATCTTAGAACTTCATTCATAGACTACATAATGAATTGTGTAATTTGTGAATAGGGTCTCCTAAAAATTCTCTAGTTTGAACCCTGCAACCTCTTCCCACTCCAAAACAACATTTGAATATGAAATGGATATAAGACGATCTTAGTGGCCATCGACTACTTCACTAAAATAGGTCACTTCATCCCTTTGAAGAAACTGCTCAGTACCATAGAATCTGCAGGAATATTTTTCATTCATTCATTCATTCATATTTTTCGATTACATGGACTTTCAGAAATGATCATAATAGATCTAAGAACTCAGTTCACAGCTCATTTTTGGCAAGAACTGATTTTATGAAGAAAGTAGGTATGAAGCATTTTAAGTCCACAAGTTACCATCCACAAACAGATAATGAAACTGAAAGTCTGAACAAACTTTAGGAACAGTGTCTTAGATGCTTCCTTATGAACCATCAAGCTTATTGGAATTGCTGGATTCTCATTGCAGAGAAGCTTACAATAACACTTTGCACTCTTCTCGTGGATAATCTTCTTTTTAGGTCGACGTCTTGGGGACATTCGGAAAGCTTCCCTGGGAATGCATTCCGCCCATTGCTTTCCATTGGCTTTGTGCTTTGTAACTCACATTTGTTCGCTTTTTATTTTCTGGATTTATTTGTTCTCATTGTCCTGCTTGAGTTTGTCCCTTCCGTGGCTAATATCCTATTTACGGTATCCTTCCACCAGTGCTCGATTTCTGAAAAAAGGCCTTTAAATCATGGTCTTATCTTGTCACATTTGCTGTGCATTTAAAAACAGAGACCAAATGTCAGACTCTGCCTTTCGGGGGAGCTTGGTATTCACTTTTCTTTCTCTGACTTTGAAAGTGGAAGGATTTATGTGACAATCATGCTGACTACTGGGCGTGTGCTGGACAGAAAGCTGTAAAATGTTATTTTGTTTTCTAGCACGCAGTCTTGAAATGTCTGTAAATGAACTGTACAGATAATTCAGAATAAATCAGAATTAGACACGCATAAATTAAGCAAATTTTTGGGGTAATCGTGTAATGGAAGCAAATATATTAATATAATCAAAAAAACATTACAATAGGTGATGACAGTTCCAAACATTATTGTTTGTGTGTAGTATTATTTTATCAGTAAAACTGTATGTCTGTGCAAATGTAATGGTAATTTCAATTAAAGATGTGTTGTCTGTAATGGCAGTGTGCTGACACACCATGCATACTCCACTTTATCACACTTCACTCAATTATGATTCACTTCACGCCACTGCACTCTACTTTGCACCACTCCCCACTATACCACCCCACATTGCACTCTACTCTGCACCACTTCACTCTAGGCAATTTCACTCTATGCTATGTTACATCCACTTATAGTGCGCTCGGATACTCATGAGTGTCCCGGCGCGAAGCCAAAGGGGTGCTAAGAGAGGCTATCAAGCAAAAAAATGGATCTTCAATATCCTTTTGAACACAGCTGGGTCCTGGATAGACTGCAAGGCAAAGGGAAGGGCATTCCAGGCCGCACTAGCCATCACCACAAAAGAGCTACCCCCTAGCCTCTGAAACTTGAAACACGGGACCCGGGCAAAATGAAGGGACATGGATCAGAGAGCTCACGAAGGAACATAGAAAGAGAAGCGTCTCTGAAGATAGAGAGGGCCACACCCATGGAGAGTCCGATGGTCCAGAACCAAAGATTTAAATGTAACCCTGTCCGCCAATAGCAGTCTGGCCGCAGTATTCTGAACCACCTGTAACCTTTTGAGCAGGTAGCCAGGGACGCCAGAATAAAGGGCATTGGCGTAATCCAGGCGTGACAAGATCAAAGCGCATGTAACTGCAGAAACGGCAGCCGGCCAATTTCTTAATAAGTGTTGAAAAAGAAAGACTATCATCAAACCATACACCCAGGTTTTTTACGGGCTGTCCGGTGGTTAGGGGCAGTGGAGAGTCAGGCGGCCACAGTTGCTCTCGGAAGTCAGACGGAAACTTGCCAAATAACAGGATCTCAGACTTCTGTTCATTGCACTTAAGCTGTGCATCCGCCAACCATTTAAAAATGGAGGCCAGGCCCTGTTGGGCAGCTAAAACAGAGTCTGTTGCTTTATCCCAGGTAAAGAGAAACTGGGTATCGTCCGCATAGGCCATCACCTTAGTCCCAAGCTCCTCTGCCAGATATATCAATGGCGTGACATAGATGTTGAAGAGGAGAGGGCTAAGGGAGGAACCCTGTGGGACTCCAGTAGTAACCAGCTGAGGGGAGGAGGAAAAAGGAGGGAGCCAAATCTGCTCAACACGCTCCTCCAGAAAAGACCTAAGCCAGCCCCAAACGGCACCCGATATACCAATCCCTGCTAGTCGGGAGCGTGTCGAACGCCGCCGAGAGATCCAGCAAGATTAATACCGCTCTCCCGCCGGCGTTGAGGCACTCCCGAATGGCCTCCGTCACCTCTACTAAGGCAGTCTCAGTGCTGTGAGAGGCTCGAAACCCTGATTGAGCTGTATGCAGGAGTGCCTCATTCTCCTATGTTTCTCTACTCTACTTTGCACCACTGTACTCTATGCCAATGCACTCTACACCACTCTTCTCTACTATGCATTAGTGCACTCTTCACCACTGCACTCTACACCAGTCCAGCCTATGCCACTCCACTCTACCTTGTACCACTCCACTCTATACCAGTGCACCCTATGCCAAGCCACTCTATGGCACTCTAATCTAGTCTGCACCACTGCACTCAGTGCTACTGCACTCTACTCCACTCTATGCCATTCCACTCTACCCTGCACCACTCCACTTTACTGCGCACCAATCCACTCTACTCCACTTCACTCTAATCTGAAACAATCCACTCTGCGCCACTCCACTCTCTGCCACAACATCTAAACTGCACCACTCCATTTTATGCCACTCTACTTTACTCTCCATCACTCTACTTTACTCTGTGCTACTCGGTTCTACTCTGCACCACAATACTCTATGCCACTGCTCTTTACTCTAACCACTCCATGCCAATGCACTTTACAACACATTACTCAAAACCAATGCACTCTACACCAATCTAGTCTGTACTCTACCCCACTATACTATACTATCTCTACGCCGCTGTACACTGCACTACTCTACACGACTGCACTCAACAACACTCTACTCTGCTACACTGCAGTCTTCGCCACTGAATTGTCAGCCATTATACTTTGTGGCACTGCACTCTACCCTGGACTACTCTTATGTGGTCTTTACCAATGCACTCTATGTCATTACACTCACTTTGTACCACTTTGTACCACTCTACTCTATGCCAGTGCACTGCACTCCACTCTTCTCTACCATGCACCACTGCACTCTACACCACTCCAGTCTAGGCCAATCCACTTTACCCTACACCACTCCAGTCTGTTCTACACTACTCCAATATATGCTACTCTACTTTGCAACAATGCACTCTTTTCCACTGCACTCTACGCCATTGCTCTGTACTCTATACCACTCCATGCCAGTGCACTCTATGCCACTACTCTATGCCAATGCACTCTATCCTGCACTGCTCCATGTCACTTCACTCTAGATTGGAACAATCTACTCTATTCCACTGCACTCTACCCACTCTGTGCCACTGCACTCTACTGCACTCTACTCTGCTCCACTCTACTCTGCATCATTCTACTCTACACCACTCCACTCTCTGCCAATGCACTCTACACCACTTTAGTCATAACCAATGCACTCTACACCAACTACTCTGCACCACCAAACTCTATGCCATTATACTCTCCTCTACACCACTATACTCTATTCGACTCTGCACTGCTCAACTCTGCTCCACTGCTCGCTACACCACTCTACTCTATAAAACTGCACTCTACGCCAAGGCACGCCACACCACATCTCTGCACTTGATGACATTTGACTCTGCAAGACTGTACTCTCTGCCAAGCTACCCTGTACCACTGCACTCTACTCTGCACCACTCAACTCTACGCACTCTACTGCACTTTAAGCCAATGCACTATATGCCACTACTGTTTTGTTTAGATTTAGATGTCTGTATATAGGTGTTCCTGAATCATGTCCTTATATAGGCACAATTTGCATTGCCCTTATTTAGGCATAAGACCCCAGTCCTTATTTAGGCATTAGCCATGCTATCCAAATACAGGCATGGTCACCTACATCCGTCCACCCCAGCGTCACAACGAGTTCTTAGAAACTAGACCCTTAAACCATTGGGAGTTTCCCTAGCCTAGGATTATTGATTTCTCCAAGAACTCATTTATTATGCATGAACCGCTATGCCTTAAGGGTTCATTCAGGACGTCTTCCTCTGCCCGACTTTACGTCAATACTAACATTCCAAGGCACCTACCAGGTATAAATATACCTTCCCTTACCATGGCAAACCACGGCTTGATTCAGCTTGGCTCACCTCGGCAAGTTTGGTCACTTGCTGTTTTCACACGGAGCATTACTGGACCTGACCGGGACGTCAGCGGCGCCCATCCGTCAAACGCCCACATCTCGCCGCACCCGCTCCGCGGGTGCCGCGTCGCGCAGAGGGGCTCAAGGGCACAGCGAGGAAGGCTTGGTTGCTGTTGTTGGCTGCGGGTGAGAGGCGCTAGCGGGGCTGCGAGCGTGCAGGGACTCCAGGAGCCAGGAGTCCCTGCGAGACCGTCCATCACCTTCCGGTCCGCTCTCCCTGCTGGCCCCGCCCCCCGCCCTGCTGAGGTTTTTAAATCTCCCGCCACTGCCTTTCCTGTGGGTCACTTGCTGTTTTCACACGGAGCATTACTGGACCTGACCGGGACGTCAGCGGCGCCCATCCGTCAAACGCCCACATCTCGCCGCACCCGCTCCGCGGGTGCCTCGTCGCGCAGAGGGGCTCAAGGGCACAGCGAGGAAGGCTTGGTTGCTGTTGTTGGCTGCGGGTGAGAGGCGCTAGCGGGGCTGCGAGCGTGCAGGGACTCCAGGAGCCAGGAGTCCCTGCGAGACCGTCCATCACCTTCCGGTCCGCTCTCCCTGCTGGCCCCGCCCCCCGCCCCCCCGCCCTGCTGAGGTTTTTAAATCTCCCGCCACTGCCTTTCCTGTGGGTCACTTGCTGTTTTCACACGGAGCATTACTGGACCTGACCGGGACGTCAGCGGCGCCCATCCGTCAAACGCCCACATCTCGCCGCACCCGCTCCGCGGGTGCCGCGTCGCGCAGAGGGGCTCAAGGGCACAGCGAGGAAGGCTTGGTTGCTGTTGTTGGCTGCGGGTGAGAGGCGCTAGCGGGGCTGCGAGCGTGCAGGGACTCCAGGAGCCAGGAGTCCCTGCGAGACCGTCCATCACCTTCCGGTCGGCTCTCCCTGCTGGCCCCGCCCCTTACGCCCCCTATTTTCTCCTCTCCTCCTCCCGCAGCGCGGGACGCAGCCCGGGGCGAAGACCGGGCAAAGAGCGGGCCGTTTTAGGCCGTTAGAGGCCGGTAGAGACCGGACCGGGCCTCCCCTCTAACGCCCCCGCTAAATTGCCCTAGTACCTACCCCATAATGGCGTCCAGAGCCTTAAGGAGTAAGTCTGCCCAACAAGGCGTAAGTACTTTGGAAATTTTTTTCCCCAAGGCGAGTTCCCAAACTAGTAAATGTCACCTAGCCACGGACTCTCACCTTGAGATGGGTCCCGAAAGTGTGTTCCTGGACCATGGGGAATCTCTCTCAACTGATGCTAGTACACCCATCACTGTGGACGTCACCCATATGTCATTATTGGACAGCATTGATCAGACTATTGAGTCGGTCCTTCTGCAGCTAAGAACTCCTTTGGCGCAGAGGGATCGAAACTTTTCACGGCCATCTGGGACTTCTGATCATTCTGCTATTCCGGATAATATGGGATCAGACACGCCTGAAGCGGGACAGGCGGTCCTGCCTATAGACCCTGCAGATAGTGGGGTGGTACAGCCTTTAAAAAGGAAAAGGCCCAGGGAAATAAAGAGGGCAAAAAGGGCAAAAATTGATATATCTGAATCATCCCTCGAAGAAAGCGCAGATATTTCGGTTTCCCAGGAGCTTATTTTATCCGGGTCTGGGCCGGATCTCATGGCCTCTCCAGTTCCTGTGCCACTATCATTGTCGGCGGGCCCATTTATCTTTGGTGGGGTATCCTCTAATAGTACAGATATAATAATCAATTCGCTTACAGTTATTATTAAGAATCTGTTAACTCCCATCTCAGCTAGACTGGATGCCATAGAGAATCTACTCCAGTCCCTGGAAAATAATCACACTAGGGAAAGCCCTGGCTTAGCTGCAAATGTTCCCATAGCTACCGGGGATCCACCTGGGAACAGCCCACTTCCCCCTGTATTGCCCCTGGTCTCCAATAGGGTATCGCTGAGTACAAACGGTGCGTCTGCTTCCCAGACGCGCACTTTGTTACCTTCAGCGCCTAGGCCCCCTGTTCCGGCTCCCAGGAGATCTAAGCCACCCTCTGCACCGCAATTGGCGCCGCAACCAGGGGCGGTAGTGGGTTCCATAAGTGGCCCGATTGATGGTATCGCTCCCCCCCCTGATAGGCGCAGGGTGGTTAACCTGCCTCCAGAAGCAGTTCCATACACGGCAATTATGGTGGGAGTTCCTGAGCTAACTGGTGGTGTAAGGGAGACCCAAGACTCTCTACGTAATAAGGTTATAAGCTGGCTTAGCATCAATAGGCCGCTGCCTCCAAACTTGAAAGGTGAGGTTTTGATGGTAAGGAGGATTCCATGGATTGGCCCCACTTTAAAGAATAGGGTAGGGGATTGTATCATTTTAAGCTTCAAAAGCCCACACGTTGCAAACTACATCTGCAATTGGCTTGTAAGGCCTGATAAGTCCAAAATTTAACTTGTACCCCTCTCATATTTCTATCCTAGTGATAGCAACACGGTGGTAGGGAGTGAGAAGGGGTGGACTAGGGTAGGCTTTGCTGTAGATGGCTCCCGCTATAGACCAAGGCACTCTCTACCACCTGCCCAGGCTAACTTCATACATCATAACAGGTTTTCCTGTTTGGATCAGGTCGATTGACCACAAACTAAGGAAATCCTGTCTGGTCCTGGGAAGATGGTGGATGATGTGCAAAGACGTGTGGGAGCGGGTATAGTCCCTACGACTGAACTCACCCGCCAGGATACCGCTAAAGAGCGAATGGTTGACACGGACGATAATCTGTGCCAACGGGGACCTTCACCTAACACCGGGCCTGCCCATATTTTACAAACTGGGGCGGCGGAGCTGGCCGGGCCTCCCGCCATCGCGGTCTGCGGCATTGGTCCCCTTGGTGCTAATCCACCCTTGGTCACTCCGCGACCTCCTACCGGAGCCCAGGGTAACCTGCCACCTGTTCCAGGGTTGAGAATTCTCTCCTGGAATGTGGCAGGAATTGCAAACAAGGAAGGTTCTCCTGAGTGGGATCACCTAGTAGGTGGTTGTGACATACTCCTCTTCCAGGAAACATGGGCGAGGGTCACCCAGTCGAGGAGAGGGTTTGAAGTATTTGAAATCCCTGCCAAATGGGGTGGGAGGGGGAGGCCATCAGGTGGTTTGGCAATCTGGATTGCGAGTCATACTGGGTGCCAGGCGGAACAGGTCTTCACGTGTTCACAGGACATCCAGTGTTTTCGGCTCACATGGCCTGGCAAACCTCCGTGGGCCATTGTTAACGTCTACTCGCGACCAATGGCCCCGCCAAACGAATCACCAACCCTAAATGATCTGTCCTCCTTTTTGGGTCAAATCTCGGGAGATTTCAAGGTGGTGCTTGGAGGAGACTTCAATTGCCACTTTGAACCTCTGGAAGGTTTACTGGATGGTGCCCTTACGGCCGAGGATGACCACTGGGGGGTTCCACCCTCGTCTTCTCCTCATCCGAAAGCCTGGTCCCCTCTAGCAATACAACTCATGTCCCTTACCCTGAATTGCGCACTGAGGGCGTGTAATGGTCGTACCCCTTCCGATACCCCCTCGGTGTGTACCTTTAACAGGAGGGGCCATGAGTCGAGGCTAGATTACATCATGGTGGACATCACACTCTGGCCAAAAGTCCTCGACTTTAGGGTAATAAATAGGACAGATAGTGATCACAACGCCCTTTGCTTAAATATCCTGTGCCCCTTGCCTCCGACGGACCCATCCCCAGTTGATCAAGGGGAAGACACGGGGGATTTGCTCCTCACAACAAATAGGCGACGGGTCAAGTGGGGAAAGCTGGTGAGCTCAGAAGAGGCCATTAACAAATTATATGAGCTCGCACTTCCAAGGTTCATGGAGGTGGACGCACTTCTGGATGAACCGAAACCCCCAGATTATAACGAGAAACTGGGAAACATACATCAGGATTTAGTGAGGGACCTGGCTGAGGTATTCCATCCGGTGGTCCCAACTCGAAAGAAAAAGACCCATGTTCCTACCTGGTACACCTCCGACTGTAGGGCAGCAAAATCTGAGCTTATTGCTGCAATAAAAGAGGGGTCCGATAAGGCCAATGTACGTGACCTTAGGAAGCACTATAAATCAGTGACGGCGACTGCCAGGATCGAGTGGGATTGGAACCACTGGCAGGACCTTCATGATGCCCTAAGAGCTAGGGACTCCCGGAAATTTTGGGCCCTTGTAAACAATGGGATAGGGGAATTCAATAAAGCAATTGAACCTAACATAGCCCCCGCGGTTTGGGAGGCCCATTTTGGGACACTTTATCAAAACACTAATTCTTGCTCGGACGTAGGGTTGCAACTGCCCCAGGATTTTGGCATGGAATTATCCCTGGGGGAAGTGGAGTCTGCCCTAGAGCGTTTAGCAGTGGGGAAGGCGCCAGGTCTGGATAGGTTACCCGGGGATCTATTTAGGCATCACCCGGACATCTGGGGCCCATACCTTCTCATTCTTTTTAATGCCATTCTCGGAGGTATGGCGATCCCTGGGTCGTGGCTGGGGGCAGAGATTGTACCCATCCACAAGAAGGGGTCTACTCTGCTCCCCGCCAACTATAGGCCTATAAGCCTAATAGACGTGCCCCAAAAGCTCTTTGCGCGCCTCATTCTAAACCATCTCTTAGACTGGGTCGAGGATAATGACATCATGAGCCCCCTCCAGGCTGGCTTCAGGAAGAACACGTCGACCATGGACCAAATTTTTCGCCTCCTTCTCCTGTATTGGAAGACGGTAACGTTAGAGGGAGGTCGATTGTACATGGTCTTCGTGGACCTGAGGTCAGCCTTTGACCTAGTCCCCAGGGGGAAGTTATGGGAGGTCCTGCAGAAGCTAGAAGTACCCCCCCACCTCCTTAGTATCATCATTAGGCTGCATGAGAACAACTTTGCGCAAGTGAGGTGTGGGAGGGATGGAAAGCTCTCGGGTAAATTTCCGGTCCTTCGAGGTGTCAGACAGGGCTGTGTTTTGGCTCCGACACTGTTCTGCCTGTACATTAACAGCGTCATTCAACATCTTGACGCTGTTGAAGACAATGATGCCCCGGTTTTGGCAGGAAGGAGGGTCCCGGCAATAATGTTTGCCGACGACACCCTCCTTCTTTCCAAATCCCCTATGGGGATTCAGAGGATTGTGGACGGTTTTGGCCGTTTTTGTCGCCAACATGGGTTGGAGGTGAACACGGAAAAAACTAAGTTCATGATCTTCAACCCCCCCACCAAAACTAGACCCAATCCAAAACTGGGGGAAACTAGTCTGGAAAGGGTTTCGACCTTTATATATCTGGGGGTATCACTTCAAGAAAACTTGGCATGGGACTCCCAGGTAGCAAGATCTAGGTTGAAACTTTCCCAGTTATCGGGCGCAATCTTGAAGGTGTCCAATAAGTCCACCTTCAAGCCTGTAAGCCCGGCTTTGGAAACGTATAGGTCCCAAGCGAAGGCAGCAGCCACTTATGGCAGTGAGCTGTGGGGACACATAGCAGGGAAGGTTATGGCAGGGGTGGAAAACTGTTTTTTGAGACGCTTACTTGCTCTCCCGCAGGGCACACCACTCCTCCCCCTAAGACTTGACCTGGGCCTTCCCTCTATTGCTGAGGATCTACGCTCGAAACCTGTGAAGTTCTGGCACCGGATTTGGACCACCGAGGAACTCTATCATTATAGGCAGGACCTTATTCATGTCATGAGGCTGAATGCTAATTGTAAAATTCCCTGGCTGGCATTTATTAAGTCGGAACTGCTCAGCCTGAACTTGCCAGACTTATGGGATGATCCAGCTCAGGGCTGTCGAAGCATTTCGCGTAAAACCCTTGCCCAGCTGTACAAGAATAAAAACCTTGTTGACATGGTCAATGCTCATGATAGTGGCACTCTGACGGGACGTTTTATGGAATCCAAAAATTCTTATGTGTTTGAACATTTTATGGATTTTATCTATCCTCTCTTGGCGAGGAAACTGTTCCTGCAATGGAGGTTTGGCACACTCCCTACTAAAGTATTTACCTATAAATGGTCGTTAGGGGGTGATAAACTCTGCCCATGCTGTAAAACCAATGACGAAGATGATTTGCACATAATGTTCTGCTGTCATGCCTACCGGAGCCCGAGGAGGCGCTGGTTAGCTCCTCTGTGTCGGAACCTGGGCTTTAGGAAGTATCTACAAGCCTACAGGGTTATGAAAACCAACACCCTGGGCCACATTGTGTTTGCGGTTTCTAAATTTTTAATGGCAGCATGGATAATAAGGAAGAAAATGTCTGGTTAATTTATATTACCTTGTATTTCTTAACATTGCAGGTCCAGCAGGATTTTTATTGTAAATATTGTGTTTTAAATGTATGTATTTTCACTGCATCTTTTATGGCCCATGTGGCCGAAATAAAGAATTTTTGGATTTGGATTTAGTTTGGAAGAAACCACGACTCCAGGGGAATTCGTGTCCCAGCCTGACGCACTGAGAAGAGACGCTGTCATCCCTGCTCGCAGAGAATCCAGCTTCCAGTTTTCTGACTCCCTTTGCGGGGTGTTAGAGTTTGAGACCCCGAAAGAGATTCCCACCTCTCTCATTCTAAGGTATGGAGCTGACTAGAAACTAGAGGGCCTCTTGGCATACAAAATTATAGCTTACCATACTATAGAATACAGCACCTACTTCTTACCTTGTACTACACTTAGGTTAGGTACACTGGGGTAGAATAAGTTAGAAGCATCAGACGAGTATCTACTTTTCAGCCTGTGTTATTTATGTATATGTATGTGAATATGTGTCATAGCTAAAATACAATGCTATTGCAGTAGTATTTCTTTCTACTGCTTACGCTATACGTAATATATCTTGCATACTGTCTTGCAATTGTAACAGCTCATATCACTTACATGAGAAACAAGACTGTTCAATAAATCCTTTTATTGAAACGCCCGTCTATTCCTTTCTGTGTAACTCTGAAGAAACTAAGCATGCTCGATTAGCTGAGTGAAACTGCTATCAATTTTTCCACAATTCTGAGACATGTTCCTACTCTAAAGGGAAACAAAGTTGTCATGTTTATGTGGTTGCCAAAAACTACTCCCTTCTTGTTTACAAGGAGTTTCTAGTGGCCTCTGAGTTAGCTGGTACAAAGTAAATTAAGTTTCGATAGGGGCATACTGACCTCAGTTCTATGCCAAAACTATAGTGTATATTATTCCAATGCGCAGAGCCTATTAGGGAAATAGGGACCACAATACACTCTATCCCACTAGCTCTACATCACTCCACTCTACTCCACTGCACTCTATGCCACTCTAATCTACTCTGCACCACCTCACTCGATGCCACTCTACGTCTCTATGCCACGCTACTCTACAACTCTACATCCTACAGCTCTGTACCCTACCATGCACCACTCCACTCTACGCCACTTCACTCTACCCTGAAACAATCTGCTCTATGCCACTGCAGTCTATGCTACTGCACTCTATGTCCACCCTGCCCCACTCCACCCTGCGCCAATCCACTCTGCGCCAATGTACTCTGCGCTGTGACACTCAGTGCTGCGGCACTCCACTCTACACCACTCTACCCCACTCTGGCCGCTGGAGCTAGGCGTGTTTGTCACGGATACCTTTACAACGAAATTTTTACAACGCAAAAACCATTACAACGCATGTATTTACAACGCATATTTTTACAACACAGGTACCTTTACAACGCATACCATTACAACGTAAGTATTAGTAAATATATAATAATTTTTTTAATATAAATTAATTAAAATGAATAGATTTTAATTAAATGTAATTTAATTTCATTTAATTTCATTTAATTTCATTTAATTTATTTAATTAATATATAAAAAATGTTTTACCCTGTACCCCTGTACCCCAAAAACACAAAACTGAGCCTGAACAATAAAAATACCCCTTTACCCAAAAACTAAAAACTGATCCTGACCCCTTAAAATACCCCTTTACCCAAAAATTAAAACTGACCCTGAACCCTAAAAATACCCCTTTACCCAAAAACTGACCCTGAACCCTAAAAATTCCCCTTTACCCAAAAACTGAAAACGGACCCTGAACCCTTTTCCCAAAAACACAAAAATGACCCTGAACCCTAAAAATACCCCTCTACCCAAAAACTGAAAACTGACCCTGAACCCTAAAAATACCCCTTTACTCAAAAACTGAAAACTGACCCTGAACCCTAAAAATACCCCTTTACCCAAAAACTGAAAACTGACCCTGAACTCTAAAAATTCCCCTTTACCCAAAAACTGAAACCTGACCCTGAACTCTAAAAATACCCCTTTACCCAAAAACTGAAAACTGATCCTGAACCCTAAAAATACCCCTTTACCCAAAAACGTAAAACTCACCCTGAACCCTAAAAATACCCCTTTACCCAAAAACTGAAAACTGACCCTGAACCCTAAAAATACCCCTTTACCCAAAAACTGAAAACTGACCCTGAACCCTAAAAATACCCTTTTACCCAAAAACTAAAACCTGACCCTGAACTCTAAAAATTCCCCTTTAACCAAAAACTGAAAACTGACCCTGAACTCTAAAAATACCCCTTTACCCAAAAACTGAAAACTGATCCTGAACCCTAAAAATACCCCTTTACCCAAAAACGTAAAACTCACCCTGAACCCTAAAAATACCCCTTTACCCAAAAACTGAAAACTGACCCTGAACCCTAAAAATACCCCTTTACCCAAAAACTGAAAACTGACCCTGAACCCTAAAAATACCCCTTTACCCAAAAACTGAAAACGGACCCTGAACCCTAAAAATACCCCTTTTCCCAAAAACACAAAACTGACCCTGAACCCTAAAAATACCCCTTTACCCTAAAAGCCAAAACTGACCCTGAACCCTAAAAATATCCCTTAAAAAACCCCAAACATATTACATTTTAAATATAATTATATACTTACCAATACTTACGTTGTAATGATATGCGTTGTAAAGGTACCTACGTTGTAAAAACATGCCTTGTAAATACATGCATTGTAAGGGTTTTTGCATTGTAAAAGTTTGGTTGTAATGGTAGTAAGTTGTAAAAGTTGCGTTGTAAAGGTTGTATACCAATATAAACATTACCAAACACTATCATACACTCTTATCGGATTACTTTAAATCACATTTCACTAATTTTAACATTGTAATAAATATTTACCATTAAAATAAAACACATATAATACATTTGGTAATAAATATCGAAAACTATTATTGATGGTACTAACTCTTTACAAAATAACGGCTTTCAAATTCAAACTAATGTTGTCAGCCAATGAATTTAAATTATATTTAATTGAACCAATCAAATATAGCCATTAATTAACTCACTACTATAAATACAATTACAAACTTAACTTAAATTACCATTTTTTGGCCAAACTTGGAGGGAAACGGTTACCTTGCTGAAAAGAAGAGAATACACACCTACTACAACGACTACAACACAGCATACTACAACTCAAGTAAGTCAAGTCCCATTTCATTTATCATACAAACCTGTCGAAATGTAGCTAAACTCCCTAAACTAAAAACATGGTCTTTATAATTGTTTAAATATAACTACCAATCAAAAAATAAAAGAGGCCCCCAATTGTTTAAGGTCTGGGACCAGGGGGAAAGTAAGCAGAAATATGTGGCAAGGTCCCTACATGAGTCACAGGAGTGATCTCTACTAGCACCGCGTACCTTGATGTTCTAAACAATACCAATCACACAGTTTTTATGACCTACGTTGGTGTATATAAGAATTAAAATTTCACCAAAATAGAAACACTCAATATTGTCCACTAGCTATATATGTCTTATACATATTGATACCTTGAGATTATAAAAATTAATACAGACCACAATCAAAATAGTTAATACGTAAATAATAAGAAAAAGAAAATGGGAGATATGTTGTGCAAGTTGGTACAAAATTTATTTAGACATGTTATCGATTTTGTTATTGTCACTGGTTAATACATCACTTAATATAAGTACATTCATATAACACTTTATAAAAACATCAAAAAAACACAATCGTTAAAAATGTTCATCAGAACAAGGGTCGACGCAGCGTTTCGGTTGTGGGTTTGAATAAAAAACCTTCTTCAGGACCAGTTCTACAAAGAAACAGACAATAAATATTTTATCTCTGCATGATATCTCTTTTGTACAAATCAGCGCCAACAACATCTTTATCCCATTATATACATTTTTCTACATCCTAATGGACATTTTAGACTACACATCCTCAACTACGCAGGTTATACTATTGGTATTGTTAAGAAGCATCATTTTGGGGTACACTCTACATCATAGCTCTGATAGCCACTTGGGGTTTATCAATCTCTATGGGGTATATACAACCAAATTGATGGTTACCTGAGGGTATTAAAATTCCTCTGACTCGGATCAGTCAAGCAGCATATAAGGCGATAAGATGAAGAATAGATTCAATCTCAGTGCTTTATGAATTCATAAATCTGAAATCAGATGCATTAATTATTATTCTACGGTGTCATTTAATTACACCCATAGATCTTCAAAGTACGTACGTGGAGCACATAAACATATATACCTTGGCCGAGATTAACTCGGATTGGAGCTTGTATGATAGGAGCCACCAATGTCCTTGCATGTGGAGAATGTGGTAAGGCTATGATAAAAATCAAACAAAGTACAAAAACATAGTTGGACTCCATAAAATGTATCTTTGTTACAAAATATTTAGGCCATATTGTAGAGTTGCTTACCAAAATTTGAGCAATGGCACACACGATGTAGCCGCAGACTTTTAACTTGTCGTTTTGGGCACCGTTGTTTATTGGGGGTTGACCTCCCACTAAGTTAAATTAGAAAACAGAAAAATAAAAAATAAAAAATAATTTTTTTTTTTAGATTTTGTCATTTTAGACTCGCAATTTTATTAATATCTAAATAGTTTATTTTATGTGCAAAGTAAGCTTTGTTTAGTGACTAAACTGTCTGTAGACATAGTCCATGATATCAACGCGGTATTTGCCCTTTTGGTTACTGCCACTCGCGTTGTTCCCAATACCATGCATCAGGCACCACAGTGCAATTTTAAAACAAAAGGCTGTCCTGGTTTATTAAACAAGGACATAGGACTATACCATGCATCAAGCACCACAGTGCAGTTTTAAAACAAAGGGCTGTCCTAGTTTATTAAACAGTACCCCTTTAGATTTATAATTTCTATTGTATATTTGGCGGAATTAAGTACGAAGGACGAGTCAAAATAAAACATCGCCGAGATTGCCAGTTCTCAAATTATACAACCATACCGGCGTTTTAGCGTTTTGAAGATAGTCTAAGTTAAAAGTCTCCTTCTAGACTCTACGCGGTAGTCCGCTCACAAACGGTGCCATACCGGCGAGTTGGTGTTTGGAGGCAGACTAAGTCTCAACCTCCAGTCTATCCAAGCTTAAGCATTAGAACAACAACAGCTGTGGGTTTAGGGCCATGCTTACCTCCTCAATCAGGGTCGGCCTCCCTGCTCCTATCAATACAGCGTTTCCGGCGTCTTAGCAATCACGCGGTAACGGGCATGGTTGCACTTCGGGTCTTAAATACAAGACCGCTCGTGATAGGGTGTTGGAAGATCTCTCTTCATTGGTTCATACCGGGTCACATGGTGCGCTCCTGATATTGCCAAAACTTTATTAAATCTCTTGGCGGCAGAGCATTATTATTGTTGATATAAGGTTTATCTGCTGTTTACAACGAGCTAGAAGGGGTCATTTTATCTAGTTACACTTTGTGGAGAGTTTTGTAATATTAATCACCGTTTTTGGGAATAATATCTCTACTGTGTATAGAAAAAGAGAGAGATTAGGTCCCCAAACAAATAGATAAATAATTGTGGAAAGTACCACTAACGAATGGCCGGCAACTATCTTTAGCATCAGCAGTTGTTCCCTCATTTGTAACAAATGTTTAACACACTTTCTATTTATCTATATTTATATCAAACTTGCTAGAACGCCAATCTAGGACGTCAGATGATGTTCCACTCGTATTTATTATTAAAACATGTTAAGGTTGGTATACCCAAACAAACTCTTTTCACACGGTGTTTTGATTTTGTGCAACTCCATTTCCAGTATTAAGCACTTGAGGAGTATTATATCATAGGATTGTTAAATTGTTATACAATGCGTTCCCAGTCTTCTCTAGTGTTGAGACCTGACCGGACACTGTTAAAGGTAGACATATAATATTGCTCACGTTTTTTCCTTTTCTGTGTCAGATCTCCTCCTCTTGCATTGATGGTAACTGTTTCCAAGCAACACCATTGCAGATCTTTCACTTCATGGTTTGCTGTTTTCCAGTGGTCCGTCAATGGAGCCCCACTTCTCCCTGTTCTTAATGCAGATTTATGTTCATTAATCCTAATTCGGATCTCTCTTGATGTTTCACCGATATAGATTAAATCGCACGGACATTTAATTAGATATATTACATTTTTTGTCCGACAGTTCATACATTTATTGGGTCTAACTACTGCATCCTTTATTTTAATGATATCTCCACGGATGATATTATTACAGTTGCCACATGAAGAGCAAGGAAAAGTTCCAGTAGGTAACGGGGCATTGTCTATGCTTTGTTGTTTATTAATCTGGACATCTCTATAGGTGTGTACCAGACTGTTCCGAATTGTGCGATTCCTACGGAAGGAAAAAATAGGTTTAGGAAGTCTATTTTGTTGCTTGTCGTTTATGAGATGCCAATTTCTGTTTATTATATTTTTGAGTTTATTACTCACTGAATTGAAGTTGGTCACAAAGGTGATTGGTTGCGGAGTATTGTTCTTTTTAACTTTAGGGGTTAACAAACTCTCTCTATTATAGTACTTCGCCCGTTTGTATGCGTGGCGTACTAGTCTCTTGGGGTAGCCTCTGTCGATGAGTTTTGATTTTAGGACTTCTGCATGTTTCTCAAAATCTTTCATCAATGTGCAGTTTCTTTTCAATCTCAGAAACTGCCCAAAAGGGATGTTATTCACCTGACTTGGGGGATGGTTACTTTCATATCTGAGCATTGTATTCCTATCAGTTGGCTTAATGTATAATTCAACATTCAGGTGGCCATCAGTGTGTTTTATAATCAGGTCCAAAAATTCACAATATTGTGTGTCTTTGTGTGATGTGAATTTTAAATTCTCATCGCCTAGATTCAACCAGGTGATGAATTCCCCGAGTGTTTCGCTGGGGCCGCTCCAAATAAAAAACACATCATCGATGTAGCGTGACCACATCGAGATGTTTTCAAAAAAAGGTGATATGGAATTATATATATGCCGCTCCTCGAACTGGGCGACATAAAGGCATGCCAAGCTCGGCGCACAGGTAGCCCCCATGCTGGTGCCTTTGGTCTGTTTATATAACTCCTTATTGAACAGAAACAAGTTGTTCTTAAGCACTATTGTAACACAATCTATAATAAATTGTTCATGGGCAGTGTGATCGCGATCTTCCGTCTTGATCACTGATTTAATCATGTCTATTGTTGCGTTTTGTGGAATGTTCGAGTACAATGCCTCGATATCCAGGGTAACTAGAATCTGATTGTCTGGATTAAAATCAAGGCCTTCCAATTTCTGAATAATTGCTGCAGTATCTTTAATGTACGCCTTTTGGGTGACTACTATAGGTTGCAAGAATATATCCGCATACTTGCTTAATGGTTCTGTTAAGGAACCAATGCTCGACACAATGGGCCTCATTGGTGGGTTGTTCATATCCTTGTGGACTTTAGGGAGCCCATAAAGGGCGGGAATAGTAGGGTTCTGGTTGTTAAGAAAGAGATATTCCTCTTCACAGATGACATCGTCATCTTTGGCATATTTCAAGAGGGCGTCTATACGCATTTTAAGATCCCCCCATTCATTAGTGTGAGCTGGTCTATAATGCTCTATGTTTTGTAACAGACCTAGCATCCTCTTGTTGTAGTCAAGCGTGTCCATGACCACAATGCCACCCCCTTTATCTGCTGGCTTGATGGTCACTTCCACTTTATTCTGTAATTCTCTCAAGGCCAGCGTTTCCTGTTTGGACAGATTATGATTCATCCAGTGTTTATGTTTTAGAAGATCATCTACACTCCTGTCTACGCTTCGTTCAAAAGCTTCTATGTCTTTAGACACAGTGTTGATATTTGGTGTCCAGGATGATTTCTTCTTGAGACCAGACTTATTTTCTTTTTCCTGTCTTACTTTGCCATCAAAAAAATTTGCTAGTCTAATCTTCCTAAAAAAGCTTTGGAGATCTCTCTCTAATGTATAGCGATCTACATTGGACGACATGGCGAACCCTAGACCTTTTTCTAAAAGTGAAATTTCAAATTCGGTCAGCCTATGCTGGGATAGATTAATGATTGGTGCTTTTTTGGGACTATTCAGTCCCAGTGTTTCTGACTCCTTGTGTGAGGACGTCGAAGGAACTGAGGTGTCGCATTGTAATTTCCTCGTCCCCTCCCTCTTCCTCTCGGAGGGCCGGTGTTCTGTTGGCGCTGTTCCAAAAAAGAGAGCTTCTCTTGATTGCAACAAGTTGCTGTCTCCCTGTCTTTGGGGTTTCTACTCTCATTGTTTTGTTCCCCATCTGACTCAGAACTCGTATAAGAGGTATCGAAGAACCTAACTTTTTTCTTAGGAAAGTTCCTCGGTTGGTTTTGCCAATTTCTACGTTGTGGATAATTCTCTTTTGGTCTTTCATAAAAATCTTTCTGCAAGTAGGGATACACATATTCTGGATTATAGTTTGATATATCTTTACGAAGTTTATTACTCTTTTTATTCACAAGATACTCGGTGTAGCCTGAGATATCTTTTTCAATTTCTTCCAATTTTTGTTTAGCGTCCAAGAGTGCTGTGTTGGTATTAAGTAAGGATTCTTGATCTTCTATTTCCTTACGCTCAATTACTAGGACCTCATAGGCTGTCTCAATAATAAGGAGTATCCAGTCGCGGCTACATCTGTTTGCCACCAATGTCCAATTTTCAATAAACTTCCTATTATTGATAAAAATACCCGGCTCATTTGTAATTTGCAGGCCTTTAGGAATAATCCCATTCTTGCAATATTCAACCAAAAATTCGGCATGTAACTCAGCCCTGACCACTTTTTTCTTGAGGTTCCATAAGGTACGCCACTGTTCTTCGTCTGATTTATCCAGGCGAACAGTTGTAATATTTTTGGCGGAGGGACCATTAATAATTCTGTTAAATTGGTCTTCTGTATAGCTTAATGTTTTAATGCCCTCCATAGTGATATGGGTCTTCTAGACGATACTCTATGAAGCTCTCAGTAGATATATGTACTGTAGTACAATAAAAGGAAAAGAAACACCTCCTCAGCTAACAAGCTGGGTATACAATCAAAAAATAAAAGAGGCCCCCAATTGTTTAAGGTCTGGGACCAGGGGGAAAGTAAGCAGAAATATGTGGCAAGGTCCCTACATGAGTCACAGGAGTGATCTCTACTAGCACCGCGTACCTTGATGTTCTAAACAATACCAATCACACAGTTTTTATGACCTACGTTGGTGTATATAAGAATTAAAATTTCACCAAAATAGAAACACTCAATATTGTCCACTAGCTATATATGTCATATACATATTGATACCTTGAGATTATAAAAATTAATACAGACCACAATCAAAATAGTTAATACGTAAATAATAAGAAAAAGAAAATGGGAGATATGTTGTGCAAGTTGGTACAAAATTTATTTAGACATGTTATCGATTTTGTTATTGTCACTGGTTAATACATCACTTAATATAAGTACATTCATATAACACTTTATAAAAACATCAAAAAAACACAATCGTTAAAAATGTTCATCAGAACAAGGGTCGACGCAGCGTTTCGGTTGTGGGTTTGAATAAAAAACCTTCTTCAGGACCAGTTCTACAAAGAAACAGACAATAAATATTTTATCTCTGCATGATATCTCTTTTGTACAAATCAGCGCCAACAACATCTTTATCCCATTATATACATTTTTCTACATCCTAATGGACATTTTAGACTACACATCCTCAACTACGCAGGTTATACTATTGGTATTGTTAAGAAGCATCATTTTGGGGTACACTCTACATCATAGCTCTGATAGCCACTTGGGGTTTATCAATCTCTATGGGGTATATACAACCAAATTGATGGTTACCTGAGGGTATTAAAATTCCTCTGACTCGGATCAGTCAAGCAGCATATAAGGCGATAAGATGAAGAATAGATTCAATCTCAGTGCTTTATGAATTCATAAATCTGAAATCAGATGCATTAATTATTATTCTACGGTGTCATTTAATTACACCCATAGATCTTCAAAGTACGTACGTGGAGCACATAAACATATATACCTTGGCCGAGATTAACTCGGATTGGAGCTTGTATGATAGGAGCCACCAATGTCCTTGCATGTGGAGAATGTGGTAAGGCTATGATAAAAATCAAACAAAGTACAAAAACATAGTTGGAATCCATAAAATGTATCTTTGTTACAAAATATTTAGGCCATATTGTAGAGTTGCTTACCAAAATTTGAGCAATGGCACACACGATGTAGCCGCAGACTTTTAACTTGTCGTTTTGGGCACCGTTGTTTATTGGGGGTTGACCTCCCACTAAGTTAAATTAGAAAACAGAAAAATAAAAAATAAAAAATAAATTTTTTTTTTAGATTTTGTCATTTTAGACTCGCAATTTTATTAATATCTAAATAGTTTATTTTATGTGCAAAGTAAGCTTTGTTTAGTGACTAAACTGTCTGTAGACATAGTCCATGATATCAACGCGGTATTTGCCCTTTTGGTTACTGCCACTCGCGTTGTTCCCAATACCATGCATCAGGCACCACAGTGCAATTTTAAAACAAAAGGCTGTCCTGGTTTATTAAACAAGGACATAGGACTATACCATGCATCAAGCACCACAGTGCAGTTTTAAAACAAAGGGCTGTCCTAGTTTATTAAACAGTACCCCTTTAGATTTATAATTTCTATTGTATATTTGGCGGAATTAAGTACGAAGGACGAGTCAAAATAAAACATCGCCGAGATTGCCAGTTCTCAAATTATACAACCATACCGGCGTTTTAGCGTTTTGAAGATAGTCTAAGTTAAAAGTCTCCTTCTAGACTCTACGCGGTAGTCCGCTCACAAACGGTGCCATACCGGCGAGTTGGTGTTTGGAGGCAGACTAAGTCTCAACCTCCAGTCTATCCAAGCTTAAGCATTAGAACAACAACAGCTGTGGGTTTAGGGCCATGCTTACCTCCTCAATCAGGGTCGGCCTCCCTGCTCCTATCAATACAGCGTTTCCGGCGTCTTAGCAATCACGCGGTAACGGGCATGGTTGCACTTCGGGTCTTAAATACAAGACCGCTCGTGATAGGGTGTTGGAAGATCTCTCTTCATTGGTTCATACCGGGTCACATGGTGCGCTCCTGATATTGCCAAAACTTTATTAAATCTCTTGGCGGCAGAGCATTATTATTGTTGATATAAGGTTTATCTGCTGTTTACAACGAGCTAGAAGGGGTCATTTTATCTAGTTACACTTTGTGGAGAGTTTTGTAATATTAATCACCGTTTTTGGGAATAATATCTCTACTGTGTATAGAAAAAGAGAGAGATTAGGTCCCCAAACAAATAGATAAATAATTGTGGAATGTACCACTAACGAATGGCCGGCAACTATCTTTAGCATCAGCAGTTGTTCCCTCATTTGTAACAAATGTTTAACACACTTTCTATTTATCTATATTTATATCAAACTTGCTAGAACGCCAATCTAGGACGTCAGATGATGTTCCACTCGTATTTATTATTAAAACATGTTAAGGTTGGTATACCCAAACAAACTCTTTTCACACGGTGTTTTGATTTTGTGCAACTCCATTTCCAGTATTAAGCACTTGAGGAGTATTATATCATAGGATTGTTAAATTGTTATACAATGCGTTCCCAGTCTTCTCTAGTGTTGAGACCTGACCGGACACTGTTAAAGGTAGACATATAATATTGCTCACGTTTTTTCCTTTTCTGTGTCAGATCTCCTCCTCTTGCATTGATGGTAACTGTTTCCAAGCAACACCATTGCAGATCTTTCACTTCATGGTTTGCTGTTTTCCAGTGGTCCGTCAATGGAGCCCCACTTCTCCCTGTTCTTAATGCAGATTTATGTTCATTAATCCTAATTGCTCTTCATGTGGCAACTGTAATAATATCATCCGTGGAGATATCATTAAAATAAAGGATGCAGTAGTTAGACCCAATAAATTTATGAACTGTCGGACAAAAAATGTAATATATCTAATTAAATGTCCGTGCGATTTAATCTATATCGGTGAAACATCAAGAGAGATCCGAATTAGGATTAATGAACATAAATCTGCATTAAGAACAGGGAGAAGTGGGGCTCCATTGACGGACCACTGGAAAACAGCAAACCATGAAGTGAAAGATCTGCAATGGTGTTGCTTGGAAACAGTTACCATCAATGCAAGAGGAGGAGATCTGACACAGAAAAGGAAAAAACGTGAGCAATATTATATGTCTACCTTTAACAGTGTCCGGTCAGGTCTCAACACTAGAGAAGACTGGGAACGCATTGTATAACAATTTAACAATCCTATGATATAATACTCCTCAAGTGCTTAATACTGGAAATGGAGTTGCACAAAATCAAAACACCGTGTGAAAAGAGTTTGTTTGGGTATACCAACCTTAACATGTTTTAATAATAAATACGAGTGGAACATCATCTGACGTCCTAGATTGGCGTTCTAGCAAGTTTGATATAAATATAGATAAATAGAAAGTGTGTTAAACATTTGTTACAAATGAGGGAACAACTGCTGATGCTAAAGATAGTTGCCGGCCATTCGTTAGTGGTACTTTCCACAATTATTTATCTATTTGTTTGGGGACCTAATCTCTCTCTTTTTCTATACACAGTAGAGATATTATTCCCAAAAACGGTGATTAATATTACAAAACTCTCCACAAAGTGTAACTAGATAAAATGACCCCTTCTAGCTCGTTGTAAACAGCAGATAAACCTTATATCAACAATAATAATGCTCTGCCGCCAAGAGATTTAATAAAGTTTTGGCAATATCAGGAGCGCACCATGTGACCCGGTATGAACCAATGAAGAGAGATCTTCCAACACCCTATCACGAGCGGTCTTGTATTTAAGACCCGAAGTGCAACCATGCCCGTTACCGCGTGATTGCTAAGACGCCGGAAACGCTGTATTGATAGGAGCAGGGAGGCCGACCCTGATTGAGGAGGTAAGCATGGCCCTAAACCCACAGCTGTTGTTGTTCTAATGCTTAAGCTTGGATAGACTGGAGGTTGAGACTTAGTCTGCCTCCAAACACCAACTCGCCGGTATGGCACCGTTTGTGAGCGGACTACTGCGTAGAGTCTAGAAGGAGACTTTTAACTTAGACTATCTTCAAAACGCTAAAACGCCGGTATGGTTGTATAATTTGAGAACTGGCAATCTCGGCGATGTTTTATTTTGACTCGTCCTTCGTACTTAATTCCGCCAAATATACAATAGAAATTATAAATCTAAAGGGGTACTGTTTAATAAACTAGGACAGCCCTTTGTTTTAAAACTGCACTGTGGTGCTTGATGCATGGTATAGTCCTATGTCCTTGTTTAATAAACCAGGACAGCCTTTTGTTTTAAAATTGCACTGTGGTGCCTGATGCATGGTATTGGGAACAACGCGAGTGGCAGTAACCAAAAGGGCAAATACCGCGTTGATATCATGGACTATGTCTACAGACAGTTTAGTCACTAAACAAAGCTTACTTTGCACATAAAATAAACTATTTAGATATTAATAAAATTGCGAGTCTAAAATGACAAAATCTAAAAAAAAAAATTCTTTTTTATTTTTTATTTTTCTGTTTTCTAATTTAACTTAGTGGGAGGTCAACCCCCAATAAACAACGGTGCCCAAAACGACAAGTTAAAAGTCTGCGGCTACATCGTGTGTGCCATTGCTCAAATTTTGGTAAGCAACTCTACAATATGGCCTAAATATTTTGTAACAAAGATACATTTTATGGATTCCAACTATGTTTTTGTACTTTGTTTGATTTTTATCATAGCCTTACCACATTCTCCACATGCAAGGACATTGGTGGCTCCTATCATACAAGCTCCAATCCGAGTTAATCTCGGCCAAGGTATATATGTTTATGTGCTCCACGTACGTACTTTGAAGATCTATGGGTGTAATTAAATGACACCGTAGAATAATAATTAATGCATCTGATTTCAGATTTATGAATTCATAAAGCACTGAGATTGAATCTATTCTTCATCTTATCGCCTTATATGCTGCTTGACTGATCCGAGTCAGAGGAATTTTAATACCCTCAGGTAACCATCAATTTGGTTGTATATACCCCATAGAGATTGATAAACCCCAAGTGGCTATCAGAGCTATGATGTAGAGTGTACCCCAAAATGATGCTTCTTAACAATACCAATAGTATAACCTGCGTAGTTGAGGATGTGTAGTCTAAAATGTCCATTAGGATGTAGAAAAATGTATATAATGGGATAAAGATGTTGTTGGCGCTGATTTGTACAAAAGAGATATCATGCAGAGATAAAATATTTATTGTCTGTTTCTTTGTAGAACTGGTCCTGAAGAAGGTTTTTTATTCAAACCCACAACCGAAACGCTGCGTCGACCCTTGTTCTGATGAACATTTTTAACGATTGTGTTTTTTTGATGTTTTTATAAAGTGTTATATGAATGTACTTATATTAAGTGATGTATTAACCAGTGACAATAACAAAATCGATAACATGTCTAAATAAATTTTGTACCAACTTGCACAACATATCTCCCATTTTCTTTTTCTTATTATTTACGTATTAACTATTTTGATTGTGGTCTGTATTAATTTTTATAATCTCAAGGTATCAATATGTATATGACATATATAGCTAGTGGACAATATTGAGTGTTTCTATTTTGGTGAAATTTTAATTCTTATATACACCAACGTAGGTCATAAAAACTGTGTGATTGGTATTGTTTAGAACATCAAGGTACGCGGTGCTAGTAGAGATCACTCCTGTGACTCATGTAGGGACCTTGCCACATATTTCTGCTTACTTTCCCCCTGGTCCCAGACCTTAAACAATTGGGGGCCTCTTTTATTTTTTGATTGTATACCCAGCTTGTTAGCTGAGGAGGTGTTTCTTTTCCTTTTATTGTACTACAGTACATATATCTACTGAGAGCTTCATAGAGTATCGTCTAGAAGACCCATATCACTATGGAGGGCATTAAAACATTAAGCTATACAGAAGACCAATTTAACAGAATTATTAATGGTCCCTCCGCCAAAAATATTACAACTGTTCGCCTGGATAAATCAGACGAAGAACAGTGGCGTACCTTATGGAACCTCAAGAAAAAAGTGGTCAGGGCTGAGTTACATGCCGAATTTTTGGTTGAATATTGCAAGAATGGGATTATTCCTAAAGGCCTGCAAATTACAAATGAGCCGGGTATTTTTATCAATAATAGGAAGTTTATTGAAAATTGGACATTGGTGGCAAACAGATGTAGCCGCGACTGGATACTCCTTATTATTGAGACAGCCTATGAGGTCCTAGTAATTGAGCGTAAGGAAATAGAAGATCAAGAATCCTTACTTAATACCAACACAGCACTCTTGGACGCTAAACAAAAATTGGAAGAAATTGAAAAAGATATCTCAGGCTACACCGAGTATCTTGTGAATAAAAAGAGTAATAAACTTCGTAAAGATATATCAAACTATAATCCAGAATATGTGTATCCCTACTTGCAGAAAGATTTTTATGAAAGACCAAAAGAGAATTATCCACAACGTAGAAATTGGCAAAACCAACCGAGGAACTTTCCTAAGAAAAAAGTTAGGTTCTTCGATACCTCTTATACGAGTTCTGAGTCAGATGGGGAACAAAACAATGAGAGTAGAAACCCCAAAGACAGGGAGACAGCAACTTGTTGCAATCAAGAGAAGCTCTCTTTTTTGGAACAGCGCCAACAGAACACCGGCCCTCCGAGAGGAAGAGGGAGGGGACGAGGAAATTACAATGCGACACCTCAGTTCCTTCGACGTCCTCACACAAGGAGTCAGAAACACTGGGACTGAATAGTCCCAAAAAAGCACCAATCATTAATCTATCCCAGCATAGGCTGACCGAATTTGAAATTTCACTTTTAGAAAAAGGTCTAGGGTTCGCCATGTCGTCCAATGTAGATCGCTATACATTAGAGAGAGATCTCCAAAGCTTTTTTAGGAAGATTAGACTAGCAAATTTTTTTGATGGCAAAGTAAGACAGGAAAAAGAAAATAAGTCTGGTCTCAAGAAGAAATCATCCTGGACACCAAATATCAACACTGTGTCTAAAGACATAGAAGCTTTTGAACGAAGCGTAGACAGGAGTGTAGATGATCTTCTAAAACATAAACACTGGATGAATCATAATCTGTCCAAACAGGAAACGCTGGCCTTGAGAGAATTACAGAATAAAGTGGAAGTGACCATCAAGCCAGCAGATAAAGGGGGTGGCATTGTGGTCATGGACACGCTTGACTACAACAAGAGGATGCTAGGTCTGTTACAAAACATAGAGCATTATAGACCAGCTCACACTAATGAATGGGGGGATCTTAAAATGCGTATAGACGCCCTCTTGAAATATGCCAAAGATGACGATGTCATCTGTGAAGAGGAATATCTCTTTCTTAACAACCAGAACCCTACTATTCCCGCCCTTTATGGGCTCCCTAAAGTCCACAAGGATATGAACAACCCACCAATGAGGCCCATTGTGTCGAGCATTGGTTCCTTAACAGAACCATTAAGCAAGTATGCGGATATATTCTTGCAACCTATAGTAGTCACCCAAAAGGCGTACATTAAAGATACTGCAGCAATTATTCAGAAATTGGAAGGCCTTGATTTTAATCCAGACAATCAGATTCTAGTTACCCTGGATATCGAGGCATTGTACTCGAACATTCCACAAAACGCAACAATAGACATGATTAAATCAGTGATCAAGACGGAAGATCGCGATCACACTGCCCATGAACAATTTATTATAGATTGTGTTACAATAGTGCTTAAGAACAACTTGTTTCTGTTCAATAAGGAGTTATATAAACAGACCAAAGGCACCAGCATGGGGGCTACCTGTGCGCCGAGCTTGGCATGCCTTTATGTCGCCCAGTTCGAGGAGCGGCATATATATAATTCCATATCACCTTTTTTTGAAAACATCTCGATGTGGTCACGCTACATCGATGATGTGTTTTTTATTTGGAGCGGCCCCAGCGAAACACTCGGGGAATTCATCACCTGGTTGAATCTAGGCGATGAGAATTTAAAATTCACATCACACAAAGACACACAATATTGTGAATTTTTGGACCTGATTATAAAACACACTGATGGCCACCTGAATGTTGAATTATACACTAAGCCAACTGATAGGAATACAATGCTCAGATATGAAAGTAACCATCCCCCAAGTCAGGTGAATAACATCCCTTTTGGGCAGTTTCTGAGATTGAAAAGAAACTGCACATTGATGAAAGATTTTGAGAAACATGCAGAAGTCCTAAAATCAAAACTCATCGACAGAGGCTACCCCAAGAGACTAGTACGCCACGCATACAAACGGGCGAAGTACTATAATAGAGAGAGTTTGTTAACCCCTAAAGTTAAAAAGAACAATACTCCGCAACCAATCACCTTTGTGACCAACTTCAATTCAGTGAGTAATAAACTCAAAAATATAATAAACAGAAATTGGCATCTCATAAACGACAAGCAACAAAATAGACTTCCTAAACCTATTTTTTCCTTCCGTAGGAATCGCACAATTCGGAACAGTCTGGTACACACCTATAGAGATGTCCAGATTAATAAACAACAAAGCATAGACAATGCCCCGTTACCTACTGGAACTTTTCCTTGCTCTTCATGTGGCAACTGTAATAATATCATCCGTGGAGATATCATTAAAATAAAGGATGCAGTAGTTAGACCCAATAAATTTATGAACTGTCGGACAAAAAATGTAATATATCTAATTAAATGTCCGTGCGATTTAATCTATATCGGTGAAACATCAAGAGAGATCCGAATTAGGATTAATGAACATAAATCTGCATTAAGAACAGGGAGAAGTGGGGCTCCATTGACGGACCACTGGAAAACAGCAAACCATGAAGTGAAAGATCTGCAATGGTGTTGCTTGGAAACAGTTACCATCAATGCAAGAGGAGGAGATCTGACACAGAAAAGGAAAAAACGTGAGCAATATTATATGTCTACCTTTAACAGTGTCCGGTCAGGTCTCAACACTAGAGAAGACTGGGAACGCATTGTATAACAATTTAACAATCCTATGATATAATACTCCTCAAGTGCTTAATACTGGAAATGGAGTTGCACAAAATCAAAACACCATGTGAAAAGAGTTTGTTTGGGTATACCAACCTTAACATGTTTTAATAATAAATACGAGTGGAACATCATCTGACGTCCTAGATTGGCGTTCTAGCAAGTTTGATATAAATATAGATAAATAGAAAGTGTGTTAAACATTTGTTACAAATGAGGGAACAACTGCTGATGCTAAAGATAGTTGCCGGCCATTCGTTAGTGGTACTTTCCACAATTATTTATCTATTTGTTTGGGGACCTAATCTCTCTCTTTTTCTATACACAGTAGAGATATTATTCCCAAAAACGGTGATTAATATTACAAAACTCTCCACAAAGTGTAACTAGATAAAATGACCCCTTCTAGCTCGTTGTAAACAGCAGATAAACCTTATATCAACAATAATAATGCTCTGCCGCCAAGAGATTTAATAAAGTTTTGGCAATATCAGGAGCGCACCATGTGACCCGGTATGAACCAATGAAGAGAGATCTTCCAACACCCTATCACGAGCGGTCTTGTATTTAAGACCCGAAGTGCAACCATGCCCGTTACCGCGTGATTGCTAAGACGCCGGAAACGCTGTATTGATAGGAGCAGGGAGGCCGACCCTGATTGAGGAGGTAAGCATGGCCCTAAACCCACAGCTGTTGTTGTTCTAATGCTTAAGCTTGGATAGACTGGAGGTTGAGACTTAGTCTGCCTCCAAACACCAACTCGCCGGTATGGCACCGTTTGTGAGCGGACTACCGCGTAGAGTCTAGAAGGAGACTTTTAACTTAGACTATCTTCAAAACGCTAAAACGCCGGTATGGTTGTATAATTTGAGAACTGGCAATCTCGGCGATGTTTTATTTTGACTCGTCCTTCGTACTTAATTCCGCCAAATATACAATAGAAATTATAAATCTAAAGGGGTACTGTTTAATAAACTAGGACAGCCCTTTGTTTTAAAACTGCACTGTGGTGCTTGATGCATGGTATAGTCCTATGTCCTTGTTTAATAAACCAGGACAGCCTTTTGTTTTAAAATTGCACTGTGGTGCCTGATGCATGGTATTGGGAACAACGCGAGTGGCAGTAACCAAAAGGGCAAAT
The DNA here is from genome assembly GCF_964261635.1 of Lissotriton helveticus. NCBI lineage: Eukaryota > Metazoa > Chordata > Amphibia > Caudata > Salamandridae > Lissotriton > Lissotriton helveticus. The sequence continues at coordinate 127,971,817 of NC_136070.1, read as the reverse complement.
ACCGCGTTGATATCATGGACTATGTCTACAGACAGTTTAGTCACTAAACAAAGCTTACTTTGCACATAAAATAAACTATTTAGATATTAATAAAATTGCGAGTCTAAAATGACAAAATCTAAAAAAAAAATTTATTTTTTATTTTTTATTTTTCTGTTTTCTAATTTAACTTAGTGGGAGGTCAACCCCCAATAAACAACGGTGCCCAAAACGACAAGTTAAAAGTCTGCGGCTACATCGTGTGTGCCATTGCTCAAATTTTGGTAAGCAACTCTACAATATGGCCTAAATATTTTGTAACAAAGATACATTTTATGGATTCCAACTATGTTTTTGTACTTTGTTTGATTTTTATCATAGCCTTACCACATTCTCCACATGCAAGGACATTGGTGGCTCCTATCATACAAGCTCCAATCCGAGTTAATCTCGGCCAAGGTATATATGTTTATGTGCTCCACGTACGTACTTTGAAGATCTATGGGTGTAATTAAATGACACCGTAGAATAATAATTAATGCATCTGATTTCAGATTTATGAATTCATAAAGCACTGAGATTGAATCTATTCTTCATCTTATCGCCTTATATGCTGCTTGACTGATCCGAGTCAGAGGAATTTTAATACCCTCAGGTAACCATCAATTTGGTTGTATATACCCCATAGAGATTGATAAACCCCAAGTGGCTATCAGAGCTATGATGTAGAGTGTACCCCAAAATGATGCTTCTTAACAATACCAATAGTATAACCTGCGTAGTTGAGGATGTGTAGTCTAAAATGTCCATTAGGATGTAGAAAAATGTATATAATGGGATAAAGATGTTGTTGGCGCTGATTTGTACAAAAGAGATATCATGCAGAGATAAAATATTTATTGTCTGTTTCTTTGTAGAACTGGTCCTGAAGAAGGTTTTTTATTCAAACCCACAACCGAAACGCTGCGTCGACCCTTGTTCTGATGAACATTTTTAACGATTGTGTTTTTTTGATGTTTTTATAAAGTGTTATATGAATGTACTTATATTAAGTGATGTATTAACCAGTGACAATAACAAAATCGATAACATGTCTAAATAAATTTTGTACCAACTTGCACAACATATCTCCCATTTTCTTTTTCTTATTATTTACGTATTAACTATTTTGATTGTGGTCTGTATTAATTTTTATAATCTCAAGGTATCAATATGTATATGACATATATAGCTAGTGGACAATATTGAGTGTTTCTATTTTGGTGAAATTTTAATTCTTATATACACCAACGTAGGTCATAAAAACTGTGTGATTGGTATTGTTTAGAACATCAAGGTACGCGGTGCTAGTAGAGATCACTCCTGTGACTCATGTAGGGACCTTGCCACATATTTCTGCTTAAATATAACTACAACATCCTATCAACAACCACCACAAGATAATAATTAAATGAAATTATGAACTGCCTTATCCATGTCTACTTAGAAAACTTTTAAATAATTAAAAAAAGTTGCAAAGTAAAGTTGCAAAAGACTTGATATGTTATTACCTACTAATATATCCTAATACAATAAATAACACAAATTAACTTTCTTTTACAGAATATACAAACTTCATCTACCAATCTACAACTAAACTAACAACATCTTCTACTACATTAAGTAAGTATACCCACTGTGTCTATTAATAATGAGAAAGACAAAATAAACAACTATAAAACGAAATCATTTTTTTGTACTATTCTTTACCACAACTACAGAACATTAAAGAGTGAAAATCTACATATAAGAACAGAAAACATAAAATTAGCAGGAAAACAACATTGTAAGTATGTTTTTGCACTTTTTCCTTTTAACGTACACATCTCAAGAAATGTTTTTCACTTTTACTAAAAAAACATATATATGTCTTCACAGATCTACCTTAGACATGGCAACAGGAGCTACTTTTATTACTTCTCAAAAAGGGAAAATAATGCTGAGCTACATGGGTTACACCTACACCCAAGAAAGAATAAAAGGGAATAAAACTTACTGGAAATGTAGTAAATATTACTCAACTGCATGCTATGGTAGAGCACAGACTGTTGATAACAATGTTGTAAATGTACATGAGCATAACCACCCACCCAATGTAACAGAAGTCGAAGTAAGAGAAGCACTGGAGACATTGAGAGAAGCTAGTACAGGCTCACAAGAAACAAGCACCACTATTTTGAAAAATGTTTTAAGCAAGGTGCCAGAACATGTCACAGGACAGTTACCTTCAATACCCAACTTGAAAAGATTAATTGCTAAAACAAAACGAGATTCTGATCCAACTCCACCAGCACCTGAAACTTTTCAAGACATTAAAATATATCCTGAATATACTATTACACACAATGAAGATAAATTCTTAATGTATGATAACCACAGTCATGATAAAAGAATTTTACTTTTTGCAACAAATAGCAATTTGCAAAAACTAAAATCGTGTGAAACCTGGATGATGGACGGAACTTTTAAAGTATGTCCCAAACCTTTCTATCAACTTTACACCATCCATGGTGAATACCAAGAACAAATATCTCTTGAATTTATACACTGCTGCCAAATAAAACAAATGCTACCTACGTAGAAATTTTAACAACTATCAAAGATTTTACTGATAATTACTATCCACAAAGAATAATAATAGACTTTGAAATAGCCATGATTCAAGCTATACTTAAAATATATCCTCACACATCTATACAAGGGTGTTATTATCACTACAACCAAAGTATATGGAGGCACTTACAAAAATCTACTTTAAGCATTGAATATTCAACAAACAGTAACTTTGCTTATCAGATTAAAAAGTTAATAGCATTGGCATTTGTACCAACAACAGAAGTTGCTAACTATTACAATTTACTACTTGACAGCCCTTTCTACCGCAGCAATGAGAAAAAATTAACTCCCTTCTTAGACTATTTTGAAGATACCTGGGTGGGAAGATTACATCCTTCTGGCCACCGCAGACAACCTAAATTCCAAATTCCATGGTGGAATGTGTATGCTAGTACTATGGCACAGAAAGCCAAAACTAACAACGCGGTCGAAGGATGGCATAATGCCTTCCAAGCCACAATAGGAAGAACACAACCCACACTTCATAAACTAATCCAAAGCATCAAAAAAGAGCAAAGCTACCAAGAACTAAGAATAGAGCAATCTCTATCTAAAATTGGCCCTAAACTAAGTAAACAAACATTAAATATGTACGAATACCTACAGCAAAAAATAAGAATGTACCCAAGTATCGAAGGTCTTGAATACTTAGAACTAATAGCCAAATCTATCCTTTAACAAGCAACACATAAAACCATTTCAAACAATAAATAAAACAATTTTTTTTTAATGTAGTTAAATTATGTCATGTAAAAATAAATGTAATCTATTATTACAAGACATAATAAAACGACATTTAAAAAAATTGCACAATATAGCACAATCCACCCCAAACAAAAATATAATATTAACTTTACTGTTCTGCAGCTGTAGAATGTGTTCCAAGAACATGGTTTCAAAACGATTAGAACCAAAATCAATCCACATGTTTTAAAAAAATCCCCACAAAATGCCAAATATACAACTGTTTTATAAGGGTCCCAGTAGCAAGACTCTGGAGAACGGAACCATAAAAAACCCGAAAAATAATCACGATAAAAACTCTCCAAAATCCCGAAAAATCAAGAAATGTAGTGAAACATTTACTTGTATTTTACAAAAAATACGAGATAAAATCCATCTGCTCACCAAAACGAACACCTGTAAATAAATACAAACAAAACCCACCCACAATAAATACGAAAGCCAGAAAGCCTAAACATAACATATAAAACATAGGAAAACACCTGAACTAATTCATTTACACAATACATAAACCTTAATTTCATAAGAAATATCTAAGAAAGTACGTTATCAATAACGACCTTAAATAACACGTATTTTTCACATAAACTGTAAAGTACAACACATAGCAACACGTACACACTACAACTAGCTCTATAATGTATTAAAATTTAGTTAAAATTAATGTAAAATAAACTTACATTCACCAACACGAAGCAGCTCCCAACCGCGAGGTTCCGTTTTCTGAAATGACCCAAACAACGATGTAGATAGACTAAAAAGTGAAGTTCAAAAAACAAAATGGCAGCACAATAAAAATAAAAATAGGACTAAATCCCCATTATTAAAAATAAACAATAGAGATGAATAGCAATTTATTTTCCATGTTTTGTAATAATTTACTTATTGTTTGTAAATAAACATATGATTAATGTAAAATATACAATAATAAATATAATATATTTATATATTAATTAATTATTGTATATTAAAAATATGTATTTGATTGTTAAAAAATATTTTTTATATGTATAAAACTGAGCACTATTTTATGTACATACTTTAGAAAAATACAATTACATGTCAATTAATTAACATATTAAATTTAAAAAAAGAAAAATTAAAATTTAATATACTAATTAATGTAATATAACAATGTATATATGACTAAAATTGCAATGTAAAATGTAAACAAATAATTGAAAAAGGTGTATGAAAATTATGTAAATGTTTGCATCAACAAATGAAAGTATGAATAAAAAAATGTGTACAAAACTATATTACTATTGTACTTACTAAATGTTGACACTTGTGATATGTATGTAAAAATGTAGAAAATATTCATATTTTTTTATTTATAAAAATAATATTACAACATTATATATAATAATAATTCTAAAAATTAAAAAATAAAAATATTTAAAAAAAATAATTTATAAATAAAAAAATATAAAACATAACTCATAGAAAATACTTAACAGTAAGCAACAATAAATAACTATTTTAACTCCAATCATACATAAGTCAGATAAAGTGCTGGACAGGAAACCATAATAAATAACTATTCTAACTCCAATCCTACATAAGTCAGGGAAACTGCTGGACAGTAAAACATATTTGTGATATTATAACACATAAACATCACTTTATATATATTAATAACAACTCTTATCTATTATACTACAAAATAGACTATTAAATTACAATCACAAAATATGTTTTTTTGAACATAACAATAACACATTTTTTTAACCAAAATTTAAATTTCAAATTTCGAATTTTTTATAAATTTTTACATAATTTTCACAATTTTATAATTTTTAACCCAAACTTTGTTTTTAATTTTTTCGAATCATTCTTAGCATATATTATAAGAAATACACAAACATAACATATTACACACTTCACTTAATTTAATATAATTTAAAAATTAATGTTCTAATTTAAAATTTAAAATTTCAAAATTAAATATTGAAATTTAAAATTTCGAATTTTTAAAAACATTTTACATAATTTTCACAATTTTATAATTTTTAACCGAAAGGTTGTTTTTGTGTTTTTCGAATCATTCTTAGCATATATTATAACAAATACACAAACATAAAATATTACACATTTGACTTATTATAATATAATTTAAAAATCAAATTTCTAAATTCAAATTTCAAATTTCAAATTTAAATATTGAAATTTCAAATTTCGTATTTTTTATAGCAATTGAATTTTTTATTAAACACTATATAAATAAAACCCACACTTAATTACAAAATTATTATATAATACATTCAATTTCAATTAAATATAATATTTTTTCGTATTTCAATTTATAATTTTTTTTAATTAAATTTAAATTTTATGAAACATATTTTAATATACTACCCACCCTTATCCCCTATATCACCAACAACCTGCTACTAAATCTTTTTAAAAACCCATTAAATAAATAATTCTGTTATTTAAATTAAATTTCAAATTTCGCAATTCAAAATAAAAAATAAATTAAAATTTTCGAATTTTTTACCATTCTATACATATTATTTACACTACTTTTTTAAATTACTACCCACCCTTATCCCCTATAATACCAATAACCCGCTCCTAAAATATTTACAAACATGTAATTTTTTTTTACATTTTGATCCCTATAATAATAAAAATAGACATTTAATTAATAATATTTAAACATAAAACACATTTTTCTACACTTATATAACACATTCAATTATTTTGTCGATATTATATTCAATGATATTTCTCTAAACGATATTCTATACAACAATATTTTATTTTGACGATATTTTTGTCATTATACAAAATCGATATTTACAACAACGATATTTACTTCAACGATATTTTTTAAATTCGATATTCTTACCTCGATATTCATGCTAGTCGATATTATCCCGTCGATATTCCTGCTTTATACCATTACGGACATCAGGTCTATGTTATAATGTTTAGGATTAACAATTTACCACATACATTTTGGTTTTGGTGTTTTTGTTTCCTTTCTAGAGCAGTGCCTCCTTTGTCCTGAGCTGTTGCCAGGTGGGGTGAGGTTTTTTCCCCATACTCTTGAGGTAAGGCTCGATGGGAGATGTAGCCGATTTTGAAGGCTAGTCTGATGGCGAATTACGCCACATAGATGTTACTGAAGACAATTAATACTACTCTTCTGGACTCTGGTTTATACCTCTTGTATCCCTTGCAAATCTTCCAAGAGGGACGAGGGCCGTGAACTGTGTAAATATTGATCCACAGTGTATCCTTTTGTATTTGTGTTTTTCTTATTTTTCACATTTTAGCAGTAGCGTCATTCGATATTGGGTCCTGACGAAAGCACTAGGTGTATATCTACCTACAAGTGCTGAAACATGTTGACCAATTGATTACTAGAGGACAGCTATCTGTTCAAACTGTCTTATTGCACTGTTTTTAATTCTTGATCGTATCAGACATGATTAAAGCTGGTGGTCTGGTTACGCTTCAATTTTAGCATTCACTCACCTTTTATTGCACTGCACTTTTTCCCATACATCTGACCATATTACATTTGCTCATCTCTGTATCTATACCTTTAACAACATTCGTAAGCTCCTCCATCACTATAATGGAGTACTAGCTCTGTCGAAGGATACCCAGATGATGAAGCTTGTCACCTGGCATGGTGATTGATGGGAATCCACAGAAAGCATTGATATTTTTCTAGAGTCGTATTTAGCTTAGTATTTCTTTGTTCTTCTTCAGGAGACGTCGGTATATTTTGTGTATGTATAAAGGTAGGAGCACCTGTCTGTGAGTGCTTTTGGGGATCACAGTGTGGGAGGGGGGTGGGTTTAGACACACACAACCATTAAATACATTCTGGAGAGGCCCACTGGCTGAGCAAGGTCTGCACTAGAGGCGTTTTGGGCTTTTAAGCTGCATGATTAAGTCTGGGGGCATGAAGGGTGATGCGGTGGATGCCAGGAGTTCATCACTGCTGAAGTTACTTACCTGGAATGCCAGGTGGCTGAATGATTGCAGGAAGGTGCACAAAGTGGTAGCATACTTATAGCGGCATTGCATCGACATTGCTATATTACAGGAAACACACCTTGCTCCTGGGAGCGAATTGCTTGGCGGGCTTTACTACACAGGCTCGGGGAGTGTTGATCCGTGTTCGGCAGGGATCTAGAATTAAAACACAGGAAGTGTGTGTGCACAAGTGTGGCAAGTATGTGGTGGATTGATGTTGCAAGGATGACTTGGCTGCTCTGCTGGTGGGGGTACACAGCCCTAATTATGATGATCCGCAGTTTTACCACAATTTGCATGCTCGGCTTGTGGGGCTCTGCCTCAGATATGGGGTGCCATTAAGTGTAATGGGGTAACCCTGTAACCCTCAGAACCTGGGCGGGTAATTAAACAAAAAACAATTGTTCTGTTGGGAACACACTTCGATTGAACACAGTATTCAATACATAACTGTAACCATATATCCCATGAAGGATATATACGAACAATGGACACTAACCACAATAGGAACAAGCATTGGAAATGCAATAGGTCTCGCATTAGAAAAGTTGTAGCTATTGGTCTTGTAAATGAAAATTTTTATTTATGTGTTGGTTTTTAAAATTGCTAAATTGATAGCTTTGTCATTTACAATGCCAATAGTTATAACTTTCGTGAATGTGACACCTATAGCATTTGTAATGCAACATGTTTTGTATTTACGTGACTTAGATGGCAGCTCTGGTCATTAGGCCACATCTGCGGTTTACCTGCAGAACAGAGTACTACTACATTAAGTGGTGTGACAAGCAGAAGTAAAAGAACTCCAGTTTCTCTTGAAATCAGAAGCACACTAAAGGGGGAAACAGTAGTGAAAGGACACGTGCTCGGTGTGTAAAATGTATTTAGGACTCGATGCGTATATATTTAAAAAAATAAATCACATCTGTGCTTAATTCTCAGTTGTTTACATAGAAAAAAGGAGCAAAACTGAGTGAAGTTGGGCTTCAATACTACACATTTTCTGTTACTTGGAAATTTTAGAATATGTAAAAATATAAGCCAGCTTGCCATTCCCTCTTCCCCGCCACCACGTATGTTATGAAAACTGAGACTGGTATAAAAATCGGAGCATTCAGTGGAGGCTGGTAGGGGACAGGGGGGCGGGGGGTGGGAGGGTGCTAGGAAAACAAGACGGAGGGAAGGAAGAGAAGGGGAGGGGGAGGAGAAAAGCGACACGGCGGGCAGGGGAGGGGGCGGAGCGGGGAGAGCCAAAATTACAGAAATGCAGCTTTCCAAAAGCAAGCAATAGACGAAGTGCTGCAGAACTGGAAGCTGCCGGAGCCGCACTCAATGCACATTAGGACTGGAAGGAGAAAAGCGTAACTTCTCACGAGCCCAGTTACTTTCACAGAAAAATCGGAACATTCAGTGGAGGCTGGTAGGGGACAGGGGGGTGGGGGTGGGGGGTGGGAGGGTGTTAGGAAAACAAGACGGAGGGAAGGCAGAGAAGGGGAGGAGAAATACGACACGGCGGGCAGGGGAGGGGGTGGAGCGGGGAGAGCGGCGATGAGGGTGTGAAGCAGCAGGGGCCTTTGAAGTGAAGCTAAGCTTCACTTCAAAGGTGTGGGAGGAGTGCTGCTGGGGAACAGATGGCGATTTGATGATGTGCACGCGCATTTTAGGTCAATGCGCTTGCGCATTGACCTAAAAGCGCACGGGCACAGCATCAAATCGCCAGTCAATCGCCAGCCTAGGTAAAGCTTATTTAAGCCCCTATAGTCTCGCTCTGCTCAATGCGCATGCGCATTGAGAGGCGAGACCTAAAAAGGTAAATCTTTAGTATTTAACCTTTTATAGATTTGAATTTTACAAAGCATTAGGCATGCTGTCCAATACAAACAAACACATGGACTGTGAATACATAAAGTGTGTGGGTCGTGACTGATGACTGAGTGTTACAGGTGATTGAACATATATACATTCAATCAATCAATCAGTCATTTGTTAAGCGCACTACATACCCGCGAGGGTCTCAAGGCGCTGGGGGGGGGGAGTTGGGGGCTGCTATTGATCGAACAGCCAGGTCTTTAGTATCCTCCTGAAGGTCAGCAGGTCTTGGGTCTGTCGTAGGCTCAGTGGTAAGGTGTTCCATGTCTTGGCGGCGAGGTGGGAGAAGGATCTCCTGCTGTGGTTGTTCTTCGGATGCGTGGGACGGTGGTGAGTGAGAGGTTGGCGGAGCGTAGCTGGCGGTTGGGGGTGTAGAAGAAGAGCCGTCTGTTGAGGTAGGCTGAGCCGGTCTTGTGGAGTGCCTTGTGTGCGTGGATGAGGAGCTTGAAGGATATCCTCTTGTTGACGGGGAGCCAGTGTAGGTTTCTCAGGTGGGGGGTGATGTGGCCGTGTCGTGGTACATCGAGGATCAGTCATGCCGAGGCGTTTTGGATGCGTTGTAGTCGATTGATGAGTTTGATTGAAATGAAAACTTTCAAAATATCCACTGTAAATCACAATAGTCTCTGGAAGTTAAATTGTTTCTTTTGTTCGTTGGGACTCTGTGCAGATGGATATATACATAGAACTTCGACGTTTCGACCCTAGGAACGATGCGCTGATTTATGTGCATCTAGAGCGGGTCTTCATCAAGACTGGAATATGGTAGGACAGCCTATGAATGTAAATAACATAAGGTCAGGACCTTCTATGTGTCAGTGTTAAAAAACGAAGAAGGGGGACACCCTTTCTAGGCTCACCTTATTGATAGGTGTGTGATTCGTCTGATCTTCAACTTGTGATGGGGCTTGTCAGCTGACAAGCACTCGTGGCATGTTTGACGTACTTGTTCTATATTCAATGTATGAAAGAGACCTTAGAATGCAGATAATAAAAGATGGTTTACTGCTGTTAAGCCCACGGTAATTGGGTCTCATCATACCTTTTACTTCATGTTGATTCTTCTACACCAGCCGGTGGGAAGATTTTGAGGGTCTGGACCGCCTTGGCGATTACCTAAGGAATTGAGGGTTCAGGTCTCTGTTAATCTGTACGTGTTTCCGCCTTATTCTTTAGTGACTGTTTGTGGATTAGGTGATGGTGGTGAGGAACACACATATTCTCCTGGTTCTTCCGGTGCCCTTAAACTACCCAAATCGTATTGGTAAATGCAACTGTGGACGGTAGCGTCCCATGTCGGGCTATGCGCCGGGGCACCCCGTTGGGGTATCTGTGCGCTATAACAAAACACACTAAATAAATAAATAAATATGCGATTCAGTACCAAGGATGTAACAACTGGGTTCAGCTGGGTTAAAACCAAACCGTGTATTCGCTGGTATCTGTGTTAATTACGCCGGTTTTACGTGGCGTTAAGTGACGGGCTATGTAAATCTGTTCCCTTCCAGACAGTGATTTGAGATATGGGGTGGACATTTCAATTGTGTTTTGTACCTGGATTGGGATCGCCCCTGGGGTCCACCTAGATGGCCCTGGGCTGTGGCTCGTGCTCTCTTGATGAGATCGTAGAGCTGTGCAGCCTGCTTGATATTTGGCACCACAAGTTTCCCACAGGAGCAAGATACACCCATTACTCCAAGGTGCATTATATTCACATGCAAATTGATCCCTGGCTAATACCTAGGAGTCTGGTGCCACAAGTCCAGGGGTGCGAACACTTACCGCGCACGTATTCAGATCATTTGCTTGTGGAGCTGGAGCTGGGCATCCCATGCCCCTGCATTTGCTTGGCGGTTTTCGCCTTACTCTCTTCTGGATGCAGTATTTTGGGAGGAGCTTGTGCAGGCGTTAGATAAATATTTGAATACTAACATAGATTCTATGGAGAAATTCCTAATGGTTTGGGAGGCCTTAAAAGTATACATCGGGGGGGTTCACTATCTCAAAACACACAGGCGTACTTTGGGCACTGCAAGGCCAAGATTGTCATGGTTGGAGGTAGAAATAGCAGGTCTAGAACGGACACACAGAGAGACGGCCGAGCAGAGTGTGCTGGATGACATTAAGGTAAAGTTAGAGGAATGCCATGAAGTACCGAAAGCGAAGTCATTCATCTAGGTAATTATGCGACAGCAAGGGTTGTTTGGCGAGGGTCCTAGAGCAATGTTGGCGGTGCTCCTGCATCCCTGCTATGAGGATGATACCATTTATTTTAAAAGGGGGTAACCCTTAATATGGCGGAGCAGATGTCGGACTGTTTTCGCTGTTATTGTGCGGAGCCATGTGAGTTGCGACTGCCCCACGATGAACAGGCCACAGCAGACTACCTCCCCCAAATCACTATTAAGTGGTGGAAGGTGGCACACAGGGTGCACCTTATGGCACCACTCTGTCCCTCGGAAATTGTGGCCACTGAAGAACATGTCAAGCAGGAAACCGCCAGTCTCTGATGGGCTGATGGTGTCCTTTTATAGGCCTATCAGGTCAAACTTGTTCCACACTTGGCCACTCTGTACGAGGAAATGATAAAGGAGGGCTAAATGGTTCCCACGATGTGTGAGGCCTTTCTGGTTATGTTGATACAGCTGGGCAAGCCAGCTGGCTGCGGCTCACCCTGTAAATTTCTGCTGCTGTTAAACACAGGCACAAAAAATCTTACGAAAATCTTGGAAAATCAATTGGCGCCTCTGCTCAAGGGCATTGCAGCCTGGAACAAGCCGGGTTTATCTTGAGCAGATTATTAATATACAATCTTAGAACCCTCTTTGGCTAAATTTCACGTATTGACCCGGATGGGCGAGCTACCGCTGTGTTTCTGGATGCTGAAAAAGCATTTGATTTGGCTGAGTGGTGGTTCATGTTGGTGGTGATGTGGTGTGTGGGAGAGGTCTTTCTGCAACTTGCCAAGGTGCTTTATACACGGCCAACTGCTCATATTTGGGTTAAGGGTTTAGTTTCAGGGGCCAGAGATATCACAACATGCACTAGGCAGAGTTGCCCCCTGTAGCCACTGCTGTGTGTCCTGGTGGCTGAGCCAGTGGCCTACACACTGCGAGAATATCATGTGCACCGGGGGATACGCTTTCTGCACTAAAACCTGAGCATCTCTGCTTATGCAGACTACACACTAACACACGTTAAAATCCTGAGCATAACTTATCTCCACTAATTAGGGAGGTTGTGCGATTTGGTGGGCATTCTGGCAAGCAAATCATTTGGCTGAAGTCCCTAATATTCCCGCTTACTGTGGCCACAGCACCGGTACAGCTGGAGTACCTGCTTTAGTAGACAGCGGACTCTGTCCAATACAGGTCCACATGGACCGGTTGGTGGTGGTGCTGGACAATTATGGCGAGACTGTGCAGCAGCTTACAGAGGCGGTCGAGCGCTGGATAAGGCTGCCTTTGTCGCCTAGAGGACATATTGCCATAACGCAGATGGTGCTGTTGCCCCGCTTCCTGTTTCTATTCGGGAACATCCTGATTCTTCTGCCTGTGTCGTATTCTGGAAGTTATGGACTCTCCTGGTGCACTTGACCTGGACTGGAAAGCAGCCGCATGCGAGCTGGGACACATTAACTCTCCCCGATGATGTGGGTGGGTTGAATGACCCAGCTGTGAAGTGTATGTTTGTCCATGACTTGCTGCATGGCCCGAGTGACCTACCACACTTGTGGCTTGAGAGAGACGCTGTCTCCCCCCTTTCTTTGCCTAAAATGCTATTCAACAAGTCAACATGTTGCTACAGTACTTTTGATTTGTGATTTTTTCGAGGTGCATACTGGGTCGAAGCTTTACTCACAGCGGATCTCGCTGCAGTTGTATATGGCGTTCCCCCTGGGTGAGGGGAAAGGAGCGCCAGGTGTGTTACAAGGGGTGGGACTGAGATGCATGGGTGACTTTTTCCAGAACGGGGAGATACGTAGCTGGGAGCAGGTGAGCGTACAGGGGGACACTCAGTCTGTCATGGCTTAGTGTCATTACCATAGAATGCAACATACGATGCATGAACTGCTGGGGGAGGGATTGCTGGAACCAACAGAGTTTCTAGCTTTGACCCACCTTCTACAGAAGGCTATGCCTCAGTGCATTATAGTAACATTTTATTTTTCTCTCCTTTTTTTCTCGGAGTATCATATAGCGCAAACGTGACCCAGTATCGGGTGTCAGAGCACTTTACATAGCACCAGTTGCCTTACATGAGGACGCATTCATTTTTTTCCCTTAGGCACGGGGAGATTAAGTGGTTTGCCCAGAATCACAGGATGGTCAGTGTCATTGCAGAGACTCGAACCCGGTTCCCCAGATTCGAGGTCGATTGCCCTAGCCGTTAGGAGTCATGGCCGCCGGGAGTCAGGCAGGATAGACTGGAGTGGCAATAGGACTAGGTATATTCATTAGTGATAAACAGTGGAATTATTGTTGTTCGGTTATCAAGTTAATTTCCCTGAATAGCTAGCACAGCTTAATACACTTTAAATACCTTAGTAGAGTGTATTACACACCGGCTCACCAATTCGTTGCGGTTTGTGGGAGAGTTCTGGCTGATTTCGATGGGGAGTGGAGGGGGCGACATTTGCCCTTGTAGCATGGTTTTGACCGGGAATGCAGTCTACTGGGATGCAGCAGTGGGGGAGCTGCAGGAGATAACAGGTGAGTGAATTGAGGCGTGCCCCCTGTTAGAGCTGGTGGGTTATGATGCAGCGCCCGTGTAGAAAAACTGTCTCATATACGCTACCCTACACCATAATACTCACCATTAATCATAAATCACTCACAAGGCCCATTAACAACGGAGACAATTTTTGGGCGACTGAATCATGTGACCTAATTAATCAGAACCTATTCACAAACTATTTACATATTTATATTCATCTGCAGTTTATCAATTCTTACCATGGATATAATGCATTTATCATATTAATTAAGTCACTTTGGTAAATGGATCAACTGATGGTAACTAGACCATGAATAAACAAGACCAGCTTGTCGTTTCAAAATCTAATTTATTAATTTTATTCTACAAAGTTAAAGCATTTCTTTAATAAGTCATTATTTTATTAGCAAAATAGCAGCATTTAATTGAGGAAAAGCATATTAGACTGACATTTCAAAGAATTATCAATTAGCATAAGTTAGACAAAATGATCAGTTTCTTCAAATCCTAAGTTCTAATTTCCCTGTCTAAAACTCGCTCCATCTAAAGGAAAAGCCATTAAGGCCTATAATTCTTACGTGTGCCAAATGTCCGTCAGCACGTCACGCCCTTCAGGATTCGGAATGCGAGCAGCCCCCTCCTGCCCATGAGGGCAATTTTTATACCTTTCTAACTAGCTAATCTCACCAAAAAGTATTCTTTTCTCAACCATCCAGAGTCCGGATTGGCTGACAGATGTCAGACCATATGAGATCACCTCCTTTTCAATCCAAAGTTAAACTTTTCTAAAACACCATTGTCCACTTTCTCACAAGACCATTAGCTTCCTCGGAAATGCAACAATATTTAAAACAGTCCGTTGCTTCCTCGACTTGGCAGGTCTGCCACATCCTGTGTGTCCTTGATTTTGTCACTTGCAGAGCTCATCTTGAACAACCAATTTTATCATTTATTTCTCTGTGCTCAGCTCTTCACGACAGGATTCCAAACATTTATTTTCCTAACGCTAGGCCTCAAGCCTTAGGCCTCCCTCATGGTAAACTAGTATTTAAAGAAACACAAGACATCAATTAATTAGAGCATTGAAAACCCTTCTGTTACCCACCCCCTTTACTAAATATTAACCCGTTAATATATGTTACCTAGCTTAAGCACAAGCCACAGATTTCTCCACGAACTTAGGCCACATAAAAGACGAAAGACATAACATAAGCACACTAAATAAGCACATGTCATTAATAAAACAGCCACATTTAATTCTGACTAAGACAATTGACATGATTAATTTATTATTTTCCACGAACTTGCAGTTTGCAACATTTAGCACATATGTTAATCCCCTGTGTCGTGTAATGCATTTTAATCTAGGTTGATTAGTACAGTTCACTCACAAGCTTATTAATATGATTATATTATGGAAGTTTAACTTTGCGAGTCAGGTCAAAATTTTATTCTGAATCTCGCTACATCAGTTACGACAGGGACAATCTGAGGTCCAACAGGCAGTTGATAGCCCTGGGACTATTGTTTCTGAGGTGCAGAATAGTTATGCGCTGGGCAATGGGATAGCTCCCGGCGCTAAAGAAATGGCATGTGGACATGGCACACAGCAATATTCAGTCTGACACATATCATGATCTGATGCCGGTCCACAATTTTCCGAAGGATATCTGGGGACCCTATCAGGCTTTTCTGGCTTGAAAAGGGAATGCTGGGGTTGACAGCATGGGGGAGAGTGAAGCAGCAATGGCGGGAACAAGCTAGCAGCAGGCGGAGAAGACCCTGGGAGCTGATTAGTGTGCACACTGCTCAATAGGTAGTGAGGTGGAGGGGTCTGGCGAATGCAATCGTTTGCATCCCTTTCCCACGGAGAACGTGGAAGAAAAGTATAATCAGTTCCCTTGGATTTAAGTAAGGGGAGGTGTGGATGATTTACTGGGGAGTGTTTCAGCCCTAGCTGTGATTTGCTCTACGTATGTACAACTGAACCCTGAACGTATGCTCTGTAATAAGGTCACCTGGCCAATAATTTATATGCCACTAACCTCTGTATGGTTGTTCAAAATGAAAAGAAAGTTTTTTTTTAAATCCTTAGGTCAGTCCTATTAGAGTGACAAAGAGCAGTCAGGCTTTACTAGAGGAATATGTGTTACGCGTTTCTGAGTGCCAACATGGAAGATAAGTAATTGACAAGACTTGATAGAAATCACATACCAATTTATAAAAATAAAGCGTATTTTTATCTTAACTTAGATACCAAGCCAAACAGAATAACATACATATAACCAGAGTTATGGATTTTAGAAGCAATAACTCAGTGCAGAAAAATAAATATAACATTGAGATCAATGGTAAAACCATTTGTGACAATCGGTCACTTACAGGTCGATTGAGGTGAAACCCTTACAGGGTTCTGGTCATGTGGGCCCCTGGACCAGGCCACAATGGTCGGTAAAATTTTACCTGGCCCATGGAGTCAGGGTGCAGAGTTGTCCTCGCTGTCCGTGTTGCTGAATGAGAGCCGCGGGTGCTGGTTTTACAGCTTACACAGAGATGCAAGAAAACAGAATGCAAAAACACAACAGATGCACAGCTGCTAATGCCAGACGATGGTTGCAGGGTTTTCCCTGTAGATGCAGAATTGAGTGTGGAGCATAGTTGCCGGATTGATAACTAACGAGCTTTGGTAGCAGTAAGCCCAATGAAAAGGTACTGCCACTTCACAGTATCCCAGGGAGAGAGGTAGCAGCCCGAAACTTCATGGCAGTCAGGACTATAACTCTCACAATTTACTGGACTATCTACATTTGGGAGATTCCATGGAGAGTCGAAGGCCAGCGAATGTTTGGATCCAGTGTGTGTTTTTACCTGCAGTTTGCAAGGGACTAGTGCCACTAGTCCAGGCGAGTCTGAGGGTCCTTCTGGCTTCCACAGGTTTCCCTATCTCAAACAGTGCCAAGTTTTAGCCAAGGATGAGGCTCAATCACTCAGTTCCAAGTCTGTTGCCACAGGGACATAATATCTCTCCTTTGCTTTGGTGCTCTGGGCAAGGTCCTGTTTTCTGAGTCACGGGTCTCTTCTTCATCTTTCCTTGATGCAAGTTGTTCAGATCTGAGGTTCTGGTGTCAGGAGGGTCCCTTAAATCCTAGATTTAGGGGGGTTAGTGATGTGGGAGCTAGAAGCCAATGGGCAGTGAGTCCCTGCCACTAGTCCACCCCTGAGGTGACCTCATCGGGGTGTAGGTCACCTTTTCTACCCTTAACCCTCTATTCTCCCATTCCTAAAGATGGCAGAAATCAAATTGTGGTGTACAGATCAGACCTAGAGGTATGGCTAGCCTTCTGGGGGGTACACCTCCCATCTGCCCGGCTGCAAAGGTGCCTGGGCCAAGGGTACGCTGTTTCGCCATTGGGAGTCAGCCATGATGCATATCAGAGGCAGTTGCAAAAAACAACAAGTGATGGACTGAATGTGGATCAATGTCACACACTCCCCCAGTCAAAAGATCTGGGCCCAAATCCATCGTTTTTTTGCACTCCACACCACCCTGGGTCAGATAATGGCTTTATGCAAATCAGCTCTGACCCTGTTGCCCCATGGGAACAGTCCAGTCCGAACTACAACAGCCATATCTTTCCCAGACCGGAATCAAGCATCCGAGGACCGGACCGGTTTCGAGGTAACACCTCTCTTCAGCCCGGCTAGCTTGACTCCAAGTGGTGTGGAGTGCCTGGGACCCACGTCTGGGCATCCCCAGTGCACTTAGGGCGGCAATTGCAAAAAACAACAAGTGATGGACTGAATGTGGATCAATGTCACACACTCCCCCAGTCAAAAGATCTGGGCCCAAATCCATCGTTTTTTTGCACTCCACACCACCCTGGGTCAGATAATGGCTTTATGCAAATCAGCTCTGACCCTGTTGCCCCATGGGAACAGTCCAGTCCAGTCCGAACTACAACAGCCATATCTTACCCAGACCGGAATCAAGCACCCGAGGACCGGACCGGTTTCGAGGTAACACCTCTCTTCAGCCCGGCTAGCTTGACTCCAAGTGGTGTGGAGTGCCTGGGACCCACGTCTGGGCATCCCCAGTGCACTTAGGGCGGCAATTGCAAAAAACAACAAGTGATGGACTGAATGTGGATCAATGTCACACACTCCCCCAGTCAAAAGATCTGGGCCCAAATCCATCGTTTTTTTGCACTCCACACCACCCTGGGTCAGATAATGGCTTTATGCAAATCAGCTCTGACCCTGTTGCCCCATGGGAACAGTCCAGTCCGAACTACAACAGCCATATCTTTCCCAGACCGGAATCAAGCATCCGAGGACCGGACCGGTTTCGAGGTAACACCTCTCTTCAGCCCGGCTAGCTTGACTCCAAGTGGTGTGGAGTGCCTGGGACCCACGTCTGGGCATCCCCAGTGCACTTAGGGCGGCACTCCACACCACTTGGAGTCAAGCTAGCCGGGCTGAAGAGAGGTGTTACCTCGAAACCGGTCCGGTCCTCGGATGCTTGATTCCGGTCTGGGAAAGATATGGCTGTTGTAGTTCGGACTGGACTGTTCCCATGGGGCAACAGGGTCAGAGCTGATTTGCATAAAGCCATTATCTGACCCAGGGTGGTGTGGAGTGCAAAAAAACGATGGATTTGGGCCCAGATCTTTTGACTGGGGGAGTGTGTGACATTGATCCACATTCAGTCCATCACTTGTTGTTTTTTGCAATTGCCGCCCTAAGTGCGCTGGGGATGCCCAGACGTGGGTCCCAGGCACTCCACACCACTTGGAGTCAAGCTAGCCGGGCTGAAGAGAGGTGTTACCTCGAAACCGGTCCGGTCCTCGGATGCTTGATTCCGGTCTGGGAAAGATATGGCTGTTGTAGTTCGGACTGGACTGTTCCCATGGGGCAACAGGGTCAGAGCTGATTTGCATAAAGCCATTATCTGACCCAGGGTGGTGTGGAGTGCAAAAAAACGATGGATTTGGGCCCAGATCTTTTGACTGGGGGAGTGTGTGACATTGATCCACATTCAGTCCATCACTTGTTGTTTTTTGCTATCAGAGGCAGTGCAGCTGCAAGAACGATATGATCTTCCTGGGGGGGGGTTTCTTGTTACATGCGGCGTTAGCTCATGCACTACGACTGCAGTGGGGAGAAGGGCAAACAAAACAACAATGGCATGCCAGTTTGTAGTGATGGCGGCTGGGACTTTTAAGGCGGTCACATGCTTGTATTCCAGAATGTTGCATGAGGGATTAGTGCCCCTAGATGCTTTGAGACTAAAGTGGGAAACAGGGGTTGGGAGGCCTATACCGGAAACCACGTGGGAGCAAATAGGGCTTGGAAGGGCAGGAGGAACGCGCAAATCCAGTTGGTGCATTTCTTTATACTGCACAGGGCTTATCTGACAACGGGTAGGGTTAAGAAGGCAGCGTGTCCTAGGTGCACAAGCGAAGGAGTGGAGCTGGAACATATGTTGTGGGAGTGTCCCAAACTGGGAGATTATTGGGAGGAAGTGGGGAGCATACTGAATGAGGTCAGGGAGAGGCGCTTAACATTTGACATGGCAACATGTATACTGCACTGGTTCCCTCACACCTCCAAGACAATGCTGACTTGTACATTTTGGATCTGGGGCTATTGTTAGCTAAAAGGGAAATAACAAGGCACTGGAAGTCGAAGGTTTCAACAGGCGAGACGTCTGAAAAATGAGAAAGCGCTTGAAACTGCAAGCGCCTGGGAAATGTTGGTACAAGCACTAGCTGATCTCCACTCTGACGAGGAATAAGAAATGACTACTATGCATGAAAATTCCCCTTACAGGTATATTTTGGAAATGGCTACATTGCAGTACAAGCACAAAATAAGGTTTGAACTAGGTGCTTAATGTATGACACACCGGAGGGGAGGGATAAGGGAGGAGCCGGGGTTGGGATTAGAGATAGAATAAGTAAGATGTTTCAGATGTGTAGCAATGAATAATGTTGTATGGCGATGAATATATCATTATGTCTGGATCATATAGATCTAACAAAGGAGGTGGACGATGATGACTGTGGATGCCATGATACTTTGTAACTGGTTGCTATGAAATTAATAAAAATTGTTTAAAAAAAAAAATCAGAGGCAGTGCAGCCTTTGAAGCTCACCGCCTTGATGAGCCACTTCACTGGCCTGCTTGGGAGGACAGAGATGTGCCTTCCTTCCTGCCCAAGCCTTTGTTCTTGACTCCTGGGAGTGGTTGCACTGCCTGGCAGGAGGTCAGAATCCTGTCTGGGTGGCAGCAGGTGCGGAAAAGCCAGTCAGAGCACAGAGAAAAGTGATCAACCAGGTGGGCAACCTCTAAGGTCACCACGTGGGTGCATGCCATGTCACCCAAGGCACGAGATTCTTGTCAGGGGTGTAAAGGCATGATGTTTGATACGAAACATGACAAATTTTGGCAGTACCATAAGGGAGCTGCCAACCTCGGTAATGCTGAGGTAGGAGCCCATGTTATCCTAAGGAACGCACACACTTATAGTAGTTTCCAAAAGGGAAAATCACCATAGCGACATATAGGCTTGTACTTATATTTCCTCATCTTTAATATGCTGCACCGTGCCTCCCTAGCTGAGGAGTCCTACCTTGGGAGTGCACTTGACTGTGCCACACATGGTGAGGGCACAGTCGAGTTTGAGCAGTTTGCACTGCTACTGCAGGCCTGCTGTCAGTAGTTTGCTTGGGTTGCCCAGGGTGGCCATAACAGTGCTGCAGCCCTGGGATCCCTTTGGCACCTATGCCCTGGGTACCCCGAGTACCATATACTGGGGACTTGCCAATTTGGGAATACCAAGTTGAATTTAAGTTTTGGGAGAGACCACATGCACTGGGGTCTGGACAGCAGACTCCAGTGCACTATTAGAGTCATAACCCTCAGCATTTGGAGCACAAAAGTCAGGCGTGACCATACAAAAAGGGCACTTTACTAGAGTCCCAAGATCACAAACAGTAGCATTTGTAGCTACAGCTCTCTCTGTGGCTATGGCCAAGACTTGGAGCTTTCTCTCAGTCTGCCTATACTCTGAACCTATTCTTCTTCAGTTTATAAAACTTCTTAAAGTCCTGTCTGTTTAACTTGATGTAAATTTGTTTATGGGCACGCTATTACATTTTAGCTCCAAGTAGCTCTGGCAAACATCCTCCTGCTGTCCTTCTTTCCCCATTCTGGGAGCTAGACTTACGTGAATCCATTCGAGAAACTATTGAAAATTACTTCAAAGAAAATAGTGCAATGGAACATGATATGTGGCCAAGGTGGCTATTAGGTGCAGTCTTATATCACATACAGCCCGTCTCACTCAAATCAGAGCCCAAAAAGAAATTGGAACTTGAGAGCTAGGTACAAGGCTTTCAATGCTGTCACAGTCAAAGTGGCTTCCAGCGAGTATAAAGAGGATTGCTGGCTACACAGCACCAGCTAGAGCACCTCCAGATGAAGGAGAAAGCAAAGAAAATGCTATACACAAATCAGAAATATTACGAGAAAGGTAACTAAGTGGACAGGCTATTAGCCTATAAACTGTGCACATTTTAAAGGCACTTCACCAATATTACTCGCAGCCCTTAAGGGAGATGACCCAAGATTGCTACTTGGACTCATTGACTTTCCCCAACCTTGGGGACCTTGATTTGACTTTAATCAAAGGCTCCACAATGACAGCCGAGGTTAGGATGGCCATTAAAAATACTTAAACCCAACAAAGCACCCTGCCCGGACTGGCTATCAGCGTCCTTTTATAAGGCATATATTGGTTCCCCTACTCACAAAATTTTACAACTTCTTCCTTCACTCAGGAAAACTTACGCCAATGACGACAAAATCCATCATAACTCTTCTATTGAAACCAAAGAAGGGGCCTACTTCTTCCGGCTCCTATCAGCCAATCACTTTGCTGAAATTCAACGTGAAGATCTTGATGCCTGATATAGACTCTCACATTCACAAAGCTTGTCCCAGAACAATCTGTCTTTATCAAAGACCTACAAGCCATAGAAAACACCAGGCTAGCGTGTAACCTAATCGATGTGGCAGATAAACAAAATACATGAATTGTCCTTCTCTCGCTAGATGTGTAGATGATCTTCCATGGAGGGGACTGGAAGTTTATGATAAAAGTGCTTGCCAAGACAAGCGTGGTCCCTAATCTCCTTAAACTCATTATGACAAATTTTGTGCATCCCTCATCAGGTCTAAATATTGATGGCACATTATCTGACATACTGACTTTAACAAGAGGTACGAGACTGGGATGCCATCTTCTCCCAATCATTTTCGTTCTAGAATGCAACCCTTGGTGCAAAAAAATATAAAGACTAACCCCGAAATTCAGGGTCTCTGGCTTGGTCCAAATGAATACAAGTTGACTTTATTTGCCGACAATGCGCTCTGCTTCATAAAGGACCCAGACATGTCCATTCCAGCACTGGTCACTGAACTTGAAGTATTTGAGGGGAACTGAGGACTCAAGATAAATAATGCGAAATCTTCTGCACTGGATATCTCAGACCCCCAGTGACTCTCTAAACCAGCACTACAGAGATTGGGATTCTGGAAGAGCGATTGTTTGTTTTGATACTTGGGAATCACCTAAATTAAAGAGACAGAGCACATTTGCAAGGTAAACCTCCGGCTGTTACTAGATGTCTTATATAAAAGCTAGTACAGATGGAGAAAGTTGGGAACATTCAGGCTGGGGCTTGTGGCCAGCGTTAAAATGAACTGTTCTTGATCCGTGGATTGCTAGGACAGGTACTGGTTGTCTGTAAGAATGCCCAAATTCCTTCTTGTCCGCGATCTTTTCTCTGACTAGATCACCAAGCTTTGGGATCCAGACAGGCCTTGCTGGGACGGTTGGTTTTTCCTCAGTGGTGGTTGGTTTCAGGAGCACATTGCTTTGTTTCGTCCTTATTTCTTTTAAGTCCTGTAAAACAGCCAAACAATCTTTGATATCAAAATCTTTTTGGTTAATCACTGATGTCTGACAATCAAGGTCCGCAACCAGCTTCTTGTCCCAAAAAGGACCTCATATGGAGTGATACCCTCTAGAGAACTTCTTGGCAAGGTATTAAGACTACGTTGAACACTTATTAGATGTTTGACCCACCCGTCACCCAAACCTAATATCTTAGCTGTTATAGATTGCTTTATGTCCCGTTTTTTTCTCTCCACTACCGAATTTCCCTCAGGATGGAATGGACTAGAGTACCGCAATGCAACGCCCAAATTGGCCATGACCTCCTTGTAAGCTCGAGAGCTAAATGCAGGACCCTTGTCAAAATGTAGCATGCGGACTGCATATGTGCTGATAAAGACTCGCAAATCTTTTTTAACAGTTCGAGCGTCAGCCGAGCGCTGAGGCCACATCCAAATGAACCTTGTCTTAATATTTGCGGTAACGGATTTGTCCACAGGGACATATGCGTGTAGAGAGTCTAATGTTGTCTAACAAAGGTGTCTGTACTGGGCTGGCTATACTATAGTCAGGTATCTGGCGGCGTTCTGTGTTGCGATCTCTATTGCAGTCTATGCAGTCAATGACAAACATGAATGTGAGCATTCATTCCGGGCCACCAGTACGTCTCTTTTACAGTTAATATAGTTCTAGAGATCCCCTGATGTATCAGATCCTCTCCCAAATGTGCTTCGTATGTTTCCTGTTTGGAATCAACCTATCCCCCACTCCAGGGATTCGAGCAAAAGGACGCTATTTGCATCAATTATATATGAGTATTTGAGTGGAAATTTATTAGGAAAAACTGCCTGCTGCCTTTGCATGTAGCATTGACAGACACCATTATTTCACTGTCTATTTTTGTTTTTGAACGAGTGATTGCAGCTATGTAAGTCGTTTGCAAAGCTGCCTTAGCAGCTTCATCAGCCAATGAATTTTCTTCAACGTGAACGCGATCACGTTGATGACTCAGCGTATGTATCACATGAGTGTTTTGTAGTCCTTCTCGTAATTGTACTTCTTGTTCCCAAAGTGTTTTATGCTTGATCGTGCCACATTTTGCATCTTTGAAACCATTTTGAAGCCAGTTTTGCAAGTATTCATTGTAAGATTGAACACAATAATATGAATCGCACACTATTAGGTTGGAGAATTCGCGATCAGTATTCACAAGTGCCATCTTGAATGCTTGTAATTCAGCTCGCTGAGCTGTACAATCTCCTAGAGATTGCGTTTTAGTGACCATTGGTCGGAATTTGCCATCGCGACAACGACCTTTAACGATCGCGCACGCCGCACTACAGGCTTGATTACCCTTCGTAGCGGGTTGAGCTGATCCGTCAGTATAAATTATACATTCATACTGCTTTAGAAGCAGAATTTCAGTAGGCAAAGGAAATTCTTGTTCGTATTGTAGAAATGCTTGTGATTTCAAATAAGGGTCAAACACGTATTCAACATCAGTTGCAGCAAGAGAATTAACCCATTGTATCCATTTTGGATGTAAAGCTTTAGCATTTGGAATGCTCGCTTTCGTTACTGACTCTAAGGCAGGTACAGGTGTAACGGCCATAATGCGCTTACCCTGTACGAGGGCTCTCTCTTTTGTTAAAGCAGTTTGAACAGCTGTCAGAATTTTTTCTGTAGAAGTGAATTTCATTTCAAATGTGATTTGTAAGCTATTGGTACTTTTTCACCTTCATTAAAAGTTAAGTACGTGAATCCGCATTGTCCTGGAATGATTCGGATCACTAAGTTGCGTACGTTTACGCGGGTTTGCAAATGTTTAGTTGCTAATATATCTGTTTGCAATGAACGCAACATTTACGTGTGTTTTTGAGTCCAATTTACTGATTTAAAGTCAAGTTTGATTAATTCGTAGAGAGGTTTTGCCCTTTCCGCGTAATTTAGAATGTAAGTTCTTCTGAAGTTCAGGAAACCTAGAATCGTCTGTAAGTTTTTCAGGTTTTTTGGAGGTTGGAGCAGCGCACACTTTTCTAAAAAGTTGGCTGGTAGGCTTTTGCCTACACTTGATAATTCATATCCTAGGAAAAGGACGTTGAGGTGGGCAATTCTTGATTTCTTAAAATTAAATTTGTACCCTTCAGAGGCGAAGCCCAATATAATGGTGTTCACCCTGTTCAAGTGCCTATCCAAGTCATCGTCTGTCAGATAGATGTCATCGAAATATGACAGTGTTTTGTCATCATAAGTTTGTAGTAACTCTGTTACCCTTGCTGAGAATAACCCACGACTATTCTTGGATCCCTGAGGGAGACGACAGAAGTGATGGTGTGTCCCCATTATTGAGAAAGCGGTCAAATACCTACTTTCTGCTGCAATGTTTTGACAGAAGAACCTATTTGAAATATTTAATGTGGTTTTATATTTTTTACACACCCTGTTATTCATTAATGCTGTACTGTGTGCATTTTGCACTGCAAATGTTTTGCAACAAGAATTTAAATGTCTGTAATCCAATACTAGACGATATGTATTATCTGGTTTGGAGACAGGAAACAAAGGATTGTTCATTGATGAGGTGCAAGTTTCAATCATCCCTTGGTATTCAAGTTGATCTAAGACCTCCCTGACCTGTTTTTTAACTTCTTGCTTAACTTGATACTGCCTCTGTGCATTTGGTTGATTTTTTAATTGGATTTTATGGTGAGGTGAATACTCATCCCATCCTACATGATTTTTGTATAATGCTGGAGCTTGGGCAACTGCCCATTACCTGGCATAGGTATATTTTAAATGAATTGGAATATGATTAGAGAAGGCTGGCATAATGATGTCTTCACCATGTGGACACTCCCTGACAAATTCTGGTGGCAAGTCTTGTTCAGCTAGAAGAATGCCATAACCCTTAGAAAGTCGCTCCCAAAAGAGTGCTCTCACTTTTCTTGGTATGTCTCCCTCCATCTGGAGAGTTACTTCATATAACATATGTGGATAACTAACCATGGTATCTGCAGTTTCAACTTGGATAAATTCATTAAAGTCCACTGTCTCCAGATGATCCTTCAGGTTCTGGCGAGCTATTGTGATCTCTGCTGCACTGTCCAACATTGTCTGAGCCCATTCTCCATTCTTGAGTTCTGTCCTCAAGATCCTCGGCATGTCTGATTTTTAGACCTGCTACCTTCTTCTTGGTAAATTGAGGTTTCTTGTTTTTCCGAACGTGTTGATCGTCTTTGGACTTCACGCGTTCTTCCTTGTTTTCTGGCCGTCCTCTTCTTTTGGATTTCTGTGACGAAGTCTGAAAGGTACGAGAGGAACGTGTATCACTATCTTGATATCTATCAGGTTTTCCCAAATTATCCGTATTCCTGAGGCTATACCTCCTTTCAGAGGGCTCTTTTTGCGGAGACCTACCTCTGGAATGAGAACGCTTCTCTTTAGAAGTTTGTTTGCTATTTTCCCACTTCTTTTTAGAAGGAGTAGGAGTGTTTTTTGTAAAGACCTTTTCAGGACTTTCAGACAGTTGTGGTTTCACTGGTTTACCACCCAAACTGTCTTTGCCTAATTCTTCATAGGATTTTTCAATTATTCTGGCTAGTTCCTGTGGTTGCTCAGTTACATCAAATTCCCTTAACTTCTGGCAAATCTCCGCTGATGCTGCTTCACCTTTAACATTAGCTAATAATATTGCCGAGACCTGTTTGAATCTTTCAGTAGTTTCATACCCACATTTAAAGCAGGCTCTGCCCCGTATTCATTTTGAATCTGTTTCAGGATGTCAGGTATTACGCCATGGACGGAACACAGTGTTTTTGTGTAGATTGCAGCGAAGACTGTACCCCAAGTGGTGCAGTCCTCCAGATGTGGTGTGATCCCCATTGGTAAACAGATTGTTAATATTCTGTGTTTCTCATGAGGTCTAGTATTAGGAAATACGGCTTCGATTTGAGTAATTTTTTGAGCTATCCAGAATGGAATTTGTTCCCGTTTTACAGGTAATTTACCAATGACTGAGTGTAGAGTCTATGGTGTAATTTTTTGTGTAGTCCCCTGGTGAGAGGTATGTTGTGGAATAACTATTGCAGGTTGGACTGTGAGAGTCCGCATGACATATTGAACTAATTGTCAACAATCACCAAGGGTGTCTAGATTCATGCTGTATAAGAAACCAGAGGGAGAATGAGGATACGCACTTGCTGCGACCAGCCCTGGACTGGCACCAACCCCTCCACACCACATTCAGAGCAGTAGTAGTACAACATGACACTAAGATCCCTTTGGTCCAATTTATCGTGGCTAGTACATAAAAACACACCTAACCCAAATACTTTACTCTACTGCAGTCATTTCAGACTATTGGGAGACGATATCTCAAGCCTGACTTCCTTCCCATCACCCATGACCAACCACTCACTCACAAACTTGACTTTTTGGCGGGCCAGCTGTGTAGTGTAGTTCCTATATTCCCCAATAGGCTCTGCGCATTGAAATAATATACTGTGATGTATTCCTATAGGTTCTGAATCGATCCCCCTATTCCTGACCCTATTCTGGTTAAACAAACCAACAAGTTAACTAGCAGTCAGCCCATGAGGCAGAAAACCCCCATGATGCAGATACCGTTATCTGACGCAGTCACACTACGGCACAGGAACGTGTTATCTGATTAGGTCATAACGCTTGCGATCTAATTAGACAAGCGATATTCCTCCAGCCCCTGATAAGGCATACGGAGTTCTCATAACAAATCAAACCTATGACAACCTGGGCAAAACCCTGCGGCCATTGTTTTGATTTCACCGAGAACTTCAGCAAAAGAATGTGCTAACGAGCAAGTCGTATGACATCCTTATTGACGTATCTATGTCCATCCTTACGTCAATCTCGGCACCTTAAAGGTATAAATATTACCGATATTGCCCTATGCAAACACACGCGGTGGTGACGAGACGGAGCAGCCATACTTGCCGAAGCCCAGAGCAGAGCAGACCCCGCTGGCACAGCCCCGCCTTCCTGACGCGCTGAGAACGAGACGCGCTGATTTCTCCTGCCGAGAGATCCAGCACCGGCGCTTCCGGGTAGCCCTCGCAGGCAGCCTGGAATATCGAGACCAGAGAGAGAGATACCATCCCTCATTCATCCTTAATTCCAGGTACAGAACTGAACAACCCCTTGCAGAGAATTCTTTAGTTATTCACTTGGCAAAAACAAACTTAACTTAAACTGTAACTCTCTATTCCCGCCCACGTATTAGGCTTAGGTCAGGTACACGGGGTAGGCGTATTTAGAAACACCAGTTGAGTACGTTTAGTCAAATGTATATGTGTATGTAATATATTTTATTCATTTTAAAACATCTTATGGCTTAGAAACCATATCAATGCTTTTACAGTATTATTTCATACTATTGCTTTTAATGTATGCACTTTACTTAACTATAAGTATTGCAATAATATCGATCCATTTCTCTTGTATGAGAAAAGAGACTGATCAATAAATAACACCTTTTTATTGAACACGCCCGTCTCTTCCTTTTCTCTACATTCTGATGAGACTAAGAATGCACGTACTGACTGAGTAAAATAAATTGCCTTTTGTTCACACGACTCTCGAGATACACTCTTGATTAGGGGAGAGCAAAGTTGTCATGTTCTATGGTTGTCAGAAACTAAATCCCTTCTTGTCTAATCAGGGAAGTTAATTCCTTCCTGAACATTCGAGAAAGTTTCTAGTGAACTCTGAGCTAGCTGGCAAACCCAAAACTTTAAGTCTAATATCGTCAGTAGTAGACCTAGTTAACGTCTGGTCTAGGCCTTTACTATTGAAGGTATTATTCCAATGCGCAGAGCCTATTGGGATAATAGGAACTACACTACAATACACTATAGATTTGACATAGGACTGAGGTCAGTATGTCTCTATCGAGTATACTAAACTTAATTGTGAGTGCCAGCTAGCTCAGAGGTCACTAGAAACTTTCTAGAGTAAACAAGAATGGATTAGTTTCTGACAACTGCATAAACATGACAACTTTGTTTATTTCTCATACAAGAGATATGAACTGCTACAATTGTTAGACAGAATGCAAAGTATAATGTGTACAGCGTAAACAGTAATATAAAACAATACTGTAATAGCATTATCTGTTGCTATGACATGTAAAAATACATACATAAATAACATAGGCTAAAATACTCTACTGGTGCTTCTAAAATACGCCTATCCCAGTGTACCTAACCTAAGTCTAGTATGAGGGAAGAAGTAGGTGTTTGTCTTTAGCATAGGTTTAGTTTTGCCAAGAATTTCCAAAGGTTTCTCTAGGTTCTAATCAGCTACATACCTTAGAATGAGAGAGACTCGATTTCCCGACACCCCGCAAGGGGAGTCAGAAACACTGGAGCTGGATTCTCTGCAAGAGGATGACAGCTTCTATTCAGTGCGTCAGCTGGAGAGTTGGCTTCCTTCTGCACTTGCTGTAGCGAGCTGCTTCGGGCAAGTAGATAGTCGAACTGCACCGAACCATGCCGTGCTTTGCCATAGAAGTGAAGGTATATTTATACCTTGAAGGTGTTTAGGAATGCCAGCTTTGACATAAAGTTGGGCATATGAAAGTCATGAATGAACCCCTAAGGAATAGATATTCATGCACAATAATGAGTTCTTGGAGAAATCAATATTCAAGCAAGGGGACGTCCCTAACGGCTTAAGAGTCTGGTTTTCCAAGAAATCGTTGTGACGTAGATGAAAGGATGGAAGTTGCCATGCCTGTATTTGGGCAGCAAGGCTATGCCTAAATAAGGACTGGATTTCTATGCCAATATAAGGACAATGTGAATTGTACCTATATAAGGGAATGAATCGAGAAATTCATTTGGAATCTAAAATCGATTACAACACAGCTATACCCACGCTTCTCAAGCTGGACCAGAGGGGATCCACTACGACTACGAGATTTTTACATTGACAGAGTGCTAGCTGATTGAGACACTTGCATGGACAAGTTCAACCTCCAACCATGTAATGACTACTGATTGACACATTTATTACATTGGGTGAGAGATAGAGAATTTCAAACTAAGGCTCTCAGAGACAACAACCCGCTTGAGCACCTATTCCACAACAAAACAAACAAGCATTTGCAATGCAATAGGTCTCGCAGCATTAAAGTTTGAGTTACTGGCATTGTAAATGACAATGCTTTGCATTATTATTTTTTTTAATTTGCAATTGGTATATAAACATTGTTTGTGCTCGCCACTCTCGCCTCGCACATCTCCCTATAGTGACAGATTGAGGATCAGAGAGGATCGAGGCTTCTCCTTAGTCCCGTGCAGGGTGTCAACACAATTGCTTGTCATCCGTTTCCTAGGAGTATTCAATTAGTGTCCTAACTGTGCGGCCATTTTAAAGTGAGGCGTTGTGTAGCTTTGGAGCAGCTCGCGCTCCGGTTTCCTAATGGTATTCCATTTGCTGGCCAATGTGAGGGGAGCGATCTGTGTCTGGGGCTGTCTGGACTCTCATGGGTCTGAGAGGTGACCTTAAGGAGTGGCCCGTTAGATTCGGGGTTCTGGCAATCGGATGCTGTGTCGACGAGGCAGCCATTTTAAGGGCAGGCAGTGCAGAGCTCTGCAGTGGCTCCAATACAGCTGCCTGCAGAACCCCTTTGCCAGCTTGTAGATCCGGGAGGGTCGAGGCTCTCTCTGGCCCACTGCAGGATGTCCTTGAGTTGCCTGCAGCCCGTTAGCCGCGAGTTACCTTCAGCGCTGTCTTGATTGGGCGGCCATTTTAGGGTCAGGCGCTATGGAGCTCCGTTTTTGGGTGGCAGCCTTCGCGGTGTCCAGCTGCAGGGAGCGGTCCGTGTCCGGGGCTGGAGGCACTCTTGAGGGTCCCCTTTTGCATCCCACAAATTCTTTCTGAATTTGGGTGCTGCCTGCGGCTGTCCTCAAACTGCGAAGATGGATGCAGCCTGTGCCGGTCGTCCGATTGCGATCACCCTCGAGGGTCCGATTTCTGGAGTTTGTGTGTGCCGGTTTCCTTCTCCGAGTGTGCTCTCTGGCTGTGATCTGTGCCCAGTGCCCTCTGTACTTGTATGTGCTGGTTTCCTTCTCTGAGTGTGCTCTGTGCACAGTGCATGGTCCTCGCTCACATGTCCGTTCCTCTGTGTGTCGTGCGTGCACGCTGTGACCCCAGTCTGCGGTGCGAGGAGCACCGCGCACGAGGCAGGCACATAGTACCCGAGCTGTGCACGAGAGAGACCCAGGGAGCACAACCTGCAGCGTGGAGTGCGCCGAGCAAGAGCAGACAGGGCACCATCATGGCAGAGGCAGATTCAGATGCGCGCCTTTGGATTGCATCGCGCGCGTGAGCTTGTACCGTAGACAGCTCACGCGCGCGACCCAATCCGAAGGCGCGCGTCTGAATCCGCCTCTGCCATAGACAATGCTGCACGCGTGGCCAGCTCTTGTCTCCCCTTGTTGTCGGCTGAGCCGACAGCTATAGTTCTCTCAGCGAGAGCGCTCTTTCGCGCGCTTTTCGCAGCGAGACCTAAAAAGGGGACTTCCCTCTTGTACACACTCTAAATCAATCACATATGGTGCAACTCTCCACTTGCACATTAGAATGGAGCAGGGACTTGGTCAGGAGATATCAGAATACACTTGGGTAAGGGTCTGGACTAGGCCAGCGAAATCATCTATTTGTCTGCAAGAGAAGGAACTTGCTGATACAAACTTCTTACCAGGTGGTACTTCACCCCTACCCGATTGAAAGTGATTAATGGAGGATCCGATCTTTGCAGTAGAGGGTTGTGGGGAAAGAGGAGACATGCTACATGTGGGGTGGTCCTGTCCAGTGGTTTGTTCCTATTGGGAGGAGGTGATCCAGAAGTTAGAGGAGACCATGGGAGTGAAACTCCCATTGGACCCTCTTTTCTTGTTGGGGGCCCCAGGTGAAGTCTCTATATATATATATACTAACAACCCCAGTAGGGAGACTCATAGTACATTTGCTGTTGGCCGCCCAGTTAACTCTCATGCAGTTCTGGAACCCCAACATTACATGTTTGGTGGACAAAAGTGTGGGCCGTTTGTGCAAATTAAAAATTAACAGCATTACTTCATGACATACCTCCAAAATTTGAAAAAACATGTGTACCGTTACGAACCTACATGAATATGGGGAGAGACACAGAGGAGGCCCCAGAGGCAGACCAGACCCACATTTTCCAATGTTCAGGAATAGAAGAAATGTTCTCAACATCAGAGTCCCCTTCAACATGAGTTCAACTCAATGGAGGATGGTAAATGAATAAAAACCCAACTCCGACCCACTCATAACACGAGCAGCACACACTAAGGGCCTGATTACAATGTTGGTTGAAGTAGCCTCCGACCGACACAGCAATCACAATGGTGCAGTCGCATACTACCATTTCTCAATGGGAACTTGTGCTGCGGCCGTAAACCAGCTGTAGCACAAGCTCTCATTGACAAATGGGAAGGTCTGTTAATCCCTGCACTGCCTGCCACGCAGTGCAGGGATTAATAGGGGTCTCCATAGGTGCTCCTCCGGCACCTAACCGGAGGCCACAGTGAGATGAGGGCAACCTGCTAGGTGCCCCCAAACTCGCTTTCCAACAAGCTTTCCCTGTCGGAAAGCCCGGCATCAGTCAATCAATCAATCATGGTATTTGTAAAGTGCGCTACTCACCCGTGAGGGTCTCAAGGCGCTGAGAGGGGGGGGGTTCGCTACTGCTCGAAGAGCCAAGTCTTGAGGAGTCTTCTGAAGGCGAGTAGGTCTTCGGTCTGCTGTAGGTGGGTAGGTAGGGTGTTCCAGGTCTTGGCGGCGAGGTAGGAGAAGGATCTGCCACCGGAGGTTGTTCGTTGGATGCGGGGGACGGTGGCGACGGCGAGGCTGGCGGAGCGGAGCTGGCGGGTGGGGGTGTCTAAGCTGAGTCTGCTGTTCAGGTAGGCTGGTCCAGTGTTGTGGAGTGCTTTGTGTGCGTGGGTGAGGAGTTTGAAGGTGATCGTCTTGTCGACGGGGAGCCAGTGTAGGTTTGTCAGGTGGGGGGTGATGTGGCTGCGGCGGGGGACGTTGACGATCAGT
This sequence comes from Lissotriton helveticus, assembly GCF_964261635.1. Taxonomy (NCBI): domain Eukaryota; kingdom Metazoa; phylum Chordata; class Amphibia; order Caudata; family Salamandridae; genus Lissotriton; species Lissotriton helveticus. The sequence goes on along the minus strand of NC_136070.1, from coordinate 127,938,791 downwards.
CGGGCGGAGGCATTTTAGATGCGCTGTAGTCGTCGTAGGTGATTGGCTGGGATTCCGGCGTAGAATGCGTTGCCGTAGTCCAGCCTGCTGCTGTCAAGGGCATGGAAAGCCTGTCGGAAACCAAGCATTGTAATCCCAAAGGTGGAAACGACATCCGTTGGGATTACGTGCTGGTCTCCAACTGGTTGACGATCTCCTTGAGCCCATCGAAATGACCGGCCAGTTTCAGTTTCGACCGCACACATTGTAATCCTGCAGTCGGAACTGAAATTGCGATGAGACTCGGAAAGCCTCATCGTAATAAGGCCCACAGTGTCTACTGACCCTGCAGACTGGGATGTCAGTGACTCTTGCCCAGGGTCCATTACCACGCCGAGCTGAAATCGATTATAATTAGGGCTCCCGGTTTTCCGTTTAAACGGATTTTTACATATAAATACAGACAGAAAACAAGTTTTCCTTTATCTGTATTTATATTTAAAAATGGGAAAATACTAGTATATTTTGTCATTGACATCAATACTATCTGGTGTCTCCCCCCTCCTTAGAGGGTTAAGAGGTGTCAGCCTGGCTGAGACAGCTTGAGCGCGCACACAGCCGCACCGAGTACTTCACAGGTCTTTGAAAGACCTTTTACTTGTTAATGAGGCTTTGTTTGTCTTTCACCCCTTAGCCCCTGCCTCTTCACTCTGCCAATTGCCCACGCTGCGAACTGCTTCAGCAGTGCTTGTTTCTCTACTTCCCAGTCTGAACATTTCTCACTCTTGTGTCCTTTTCCACAACCGATCGCCCTCCTTAGGTGTCTACTCCCCAGGGCGCCCCCCTTGCCTGCGCTGTCCAAAACATCTGCAACATGTTATGGAAAATACTCGGGTGGGAGCTGGATGGGTACTGCTTGTTAACCTGCTGTTTGAAAACCCGCATACTTTTATCAGTTCCCATAATTGCTAATGCTCCATTTACTGTTCAACACCGAGAAGCTCTTTACCACCTAAGATCGCACTGATAGCTGCCAGATTTGATTTCTCTGTGGCAGCAGCCTTTACATCAAGTTATTGTTCTATTTGTCCTCCAGTTTCTCTGCAGAAGACAGAGGGGGGTAAGAGGAGCGGAATTCCCCGCTCCCCTGCCACAATTACCCGGGCTCTTACCGGGCTGCAGCTGAACACACAGGCACTGGCTCGCCCGGTGCCCCTCAGTGCCAGGCCTCTGTTGGGGGCAGAGGAGATTTTCAACCAGTGAGGGGCAATTTGTGCTGACAGGAGATGCAGCGTACGGCTGTCGACATATAAGCAACATGTCATTTTCAAATGATAGACAGGGACTGTCGTGGCCGTGTGTACATATTTATTTTCAGGAAAACTAGGTGCCCTACAGTGGCGCTTTGCACATCTTTCTCCGTGGGGAAGAAAGACTGCTTCCTTGCAGCAAACAACAACAGTGTAAGGGTCCCAAATATAAAAGACATTAAAGATGGGAAGCTGTCCACAAGGGTATTTTTTCCGAGCAACACCACAGATAGACCATTGACAAAACTAGGAAGTCATTGGACACTCATTGGTGGAAAACTGTGGCACGGAGGACAGCTAACCATTCACACCGCTATATCGATACATTATACAGCACATGGAGAGTGAATTGTGAAAGTGTGACGTGTGAAAGTGAAGTGTGAATGTGAATTGCCTTCAGTGCGTTCATAATTAGAGTTCTTATGATCACCTAACCCGATTATCAACCTTAGAATGATGAAAGGAGGAGACAGAAATGGTCGGATTCAAACCCAATATCAAAAAGTTACTTAGTTGAGTAGGAAAGTTATTTCAGAGGGTCCCCCACGAATGAGGGGGCTAATTGCTAGCATTCATCTTCCTAGCGCGCGCACACACAGTCACACACTAACACAAACACACATGCACACACACACAGCGCTAACTGTGTGCAGAATAGCAAAGATGGTACTTTCCTGGTCATCCGCTTGGAATGGTAGAGGCACACTGCATTACTTGAAATAAAAAGCATTTGTAATGCAACCAGGTCTCGCATTTATGAGAGCTTGTGCTCTTGGCAATGTAAATGACCATGCCATTTTATTTATGTTTTGGTTTTTGAAACATAAATAAAACACATTGTCATTTACAATGCCAGTAGCTTAAACTCGTGTAAATGCAGCATATTACTGTAGTCAAGTGCATAATTTGAATTGAATTGCTTCCAGGTGTTTATAGCGGGGCACAATTGGGTTGCAGCTGAAGGCAGTGGTATTTCTCTTAGTGGGGCAGGATGGTGTTCAGTGGCAGGGGGGGATGTGGCACTCTGCCGATGACAGAAACTGCAAGGCTCTGAGGCAAATGGCTTGTGATAGCACTTTTAAGCATATTTGGGACATTCTGCAAATGGCAAAGTTTTCAGATGAATGTATAGTGTTGAACAATAACAACTGAGCGCACGTGTGCATTGTCAATTTAAATAAATGTGGAAAAATACTAACTGTAGCGTCGTCTTTTGCTTGTGGCAAAAATAAATGTGGATAAATACAGAAAAAATGCCCAAAAAATAAATATGGATAAATACAGACGGAAATGGCAAAAAATAAATACCATAAAACCGGGAGCCCTAATTATAATGAAGTACTTTGGATCAAAACAGTCAATACGCTGTTATCATATAATACTTTGTTATGATATGTTTCTGCGACGATGTGTGATCTAATACCCGTAAACAAATAAATATATATTTTTTTTATATAAAGATCAATGAAAATAGTAAACATTGTGATTTATTTTCTGCTTCAAAAACTACTTTTTGAGCTGCAAATTTCTGTGACGAAAGTAACATTCTTTCAGCGAACCTCTACTTTCAACATCAACCTGAACCTACTACTATCTTGAATTTTGTGTAGTGCTTCATAATATCCACAACTGCGTTAGCTGGGTGCTGTAAATGGTAGATATTATAAAGAACAGAGGGGTAAAATGACTGTGGTGCCTCCTCGTGTTTCGATACGGCACTGCCGCTGGTGGCCAGCGTTAGCTCCCAGCGAGGATGGCACAGGCGTAGAAGCATGCTGAAGGGACTGGGGCGGAACGTTTCTGTGAACAGACAGGTCCCCCAGCCAATCCTGGCCCTTCTGGCAGACCAATGAGGTGAGCAGCGCCTTGCACTTGTCGCTAATTCAGACATCAGCAAGTCTAAGCTCCAGCCATAAAAAAGACTGGGCGGGACTCTGACAAGAGGGGTCGGGAGAAAGAAAAGTCTCCAATCACAGGTCTGCGGCATTTTGACGGACGGCACTCCCAACCAATAGATGGACTAACAGCTGCAGCATTACGGTTCTCCCCCTCTCTGACCTGCTATCGGGAGTCAGGCTCCTATGGATGGGATACTGCAGCATCAGGATGCAGCCCAGGAACAGGTCAGGATCCCTTCTGCACCTCACAAACTGATGAGTCTGGGCCTGTCTGTGCTCTGAGCTACCAGTAACACCCCTCCAATCTCTGCTTGCATTGCGGAGGCAGGCGCGGGCACACGGTGCCCCATCTCCACGGACGCCCTTTGGATAATTGTGTTTACGCACAGGACGCCCTGCTCGCCTGTTTCAGTCAGTGCATTCTCAGGATGGACTCGTCTCTGACCCTTAGAGGCGCTTGGGAACCTGCACGTGGACCCCTGGACCATTCTATGCCTACGCAGGACTCCATCTAATCCCTTTGGGTCAGTGAGTGCATGCGGATTACAGCGCCCCCTGCACTATGCACAGTGAGTGTGTGCACAGAAGACCTGGGCTTCTCGCACAGGCGTTTCCGCTCACCTGGACCATTGCGTGCAAGCACAGGAGCCATCTCCATGGACCACTGAGTAAATGCACAGAAGCCACTCTCTTAGCTCTATGGACCACTGAACGCAAACACGGGAGACCCATGCGCAGGAACCCACTCTCACCTCTTAGGGCCGGCGAGTGCATGCACAGGATCACCCTCTCCACTGTGGAGCCTTTCCTGCAAGTACATGCATTGACTCTCTTCACTATGGGCCAGTGATTGCGTGCACAGGGGACCCAGGAGGCATGCAGAGGAACCGGTGCTCACCTCTATGAACCTCTGACTTCATGCACAGGAACGCTAGCCCCCTTTCCGCCATTGAACACCGAGTGCAGGAACAGGAGATCAGGGGTGCATGTACGGAACCCCCTTCTCACCCCTATGGACCGCTGAGTGTATGCACTGGAGCCCCCCATCCACGATGGATTCTTTACTGCAGACAAAGGCATTAACTCTCTTCTCTATGGGCCGCTGAGTGCATGCACGGGAGGACCAGGGTGCATGGAGAGAGGAACCCCTTTGCACCGCTGAGTGTATGCACAGGAGCCCCAGAACACAGGAGCCCCAGAACACAGGAACCCCCCTATCCACTATGGTTCCCTCTGTGCACGCACAGGCCTCGTCGCCCTGCACTATGGACCAGTAAGTGCACCGGGGAGCACTTCTCGCCGGCGGATCTGTGAGTGCACGCACTGGACGCGCTAGGCCCCCCCTATGGATCTCCTCCATGGAGCCCTTCAGGTCCCTCTTGCACCATGTCGGCTGCAGGTCCCCCCCGGGGCCCGCTAGCGAGGCGCTGGCCGCCGCTGAGGACGAGGAGGAGGATGCGGATGGCAGGGCCCGCCCGGGGTGCCGGGAGGATGGGGAGCCGGGGGCCCAGCCCTTCTCCCCGCCCGGGCTCCCGGCCCTCTGGACCGCCGTGTTCGAGTACGAGGCCAGCGCGGAGGACGAGCTGACGCTGCGGCCGGGGGACGCCGTGCAGGTGCTGTCCAAGGACGCGCAGGTGTCCGGCGACGAGGGCTGGTGGACCGGCCGCATCGACGAGCGGGTGGGCATCTTCCCCAGCAACTACGTGAGCATCGGCGAGGGCCTGTCCGGCAAGATCCGGGGCCACGGGGGGCCGGAGCGGCCCTGCTACCGCACACCGGCGCTGCGGGTCAACGGTGAGGACAGGGGACGGGGCACGGTGCGTGGGGGAGGGGAGCGGGCTGAAGCCTGCTGCAGGTCAATGCTGAGCAGCGAGGGAGGGGTGGAGGCTTACGGACGGGGGTCTGCTCGGGAGAAGCGGGGTCCGAGGGCGTAGCTTCAGGGGTGGGGGTGTTCGGGGTGTTACACCCCCTTAAAAATGTATTTTCTGGTAAATAGTTGGGTACAGTTGGTTTCAGTCGGGTATGCTGAAGTGTCTGTTCGGTTTCACCAGCAATTTTTTTTACACACAAAGCCCACCCTCTCTCCCTCTCTGTTTTGAAAGTCTTCCAAAATTTTGATTTTACAAAATATTATTTTCTCTCACTTCGTACCCGTACCAACCCATATTCGTCTCCCTTTCCACTGCACCTTTAGCCCATTTCACGCACCCTGCTTGTCGTATAATGCATTTTAACACAATTAGCCAGCGTGAATGTTGGAAAATCTGGACCCCCCCAATTTTACTGACCAACCGACGCCCCTGGCAGGGTCCTGCAGATCAAGGGTGAGGACAGGGAAAGCAAGGACGAAAAGAGGAGGGGCCAGTTATTGTGTGGCAAATGGTGCTGCAGGTAAAAACACAACATAACGGTGCCGTTGGTAAAGTGGGGGCAGAGGTAATTGGTGAAGAATTTGTGGGGCACAGTCGGGACTCAGTGGTGTGGAGGTTTACACTCAATTCTGAGGCGGGAAATTTGCTGAGTAGAGATGGTGTTATGCATTTCTGTGGCGGGGAGTGGGTGATGCAGGCTTGTGGTAAGGAGGTGGGGTGCTGTGGGTCACTGATGTAGTGGATCAGTAGGAAAGGCAGTGCGTTAAGTGGGATGAAAAAGGCAGGGGTCTCTAAAAGGGCGTGACCAGAGATGCTTAACTGAAATCTTTTCAAGAGGTGTGACCTACATAATTAAGTGTGTCGCTTAATACATGTGAACTAAACTCCTGTGCCTCACACAGCCTGCCACTTGACCAATATATGTGTGCATTTGTGTTAGTTTTCTGTTAATGCATCCAGACATTTCACAAAGAGCAAACACATACGTATAAAACATGCCAGACTTATTGGCTTTGCCATTCTTTGTTATTAGTATCGGATACATGAGGAATAACAATAATATTGTGAATAATTAGAATTGAAAATGTTTGTTATGAAAATATGAGACTGGGAATTAAATATTACTACAGTCTGTGGAAGGAGTAGTGGTCTTTGGTTTCCCAACTGGTCCCATTTGTCAGTCACACCACTTTCCACTGTTAGACAATTAAACCATTTTTCTAACTACACCCTTTAGAAATCCTCAGTGTGCATGGCTCACACATCATATATTTTGTATTCATCACTGTCTTTTCACTTTGTACTTCAACATGTACTTTGCGTCGCTCCCTTTCACAGTGCTCTCTCACACTCTTCTCAACTACAAATACAGTGTTTTCCCTTGGAACTGTCAATGTTTTAACACCGGAGTGAACTTCCTTCACACACCCTTTCACATAAAATGGTAATTATGATTGGCACACATGTGACCATCGTTCTGTGCACTCTGAAGAAGAAGCCAAAGATTGTGTGAGCATATACCCTGAATACTTTTATGACCCAGTGACAGGCGTTGTGAGAAACCCACACTACCTCTAGCCTCAACATTTGAGTTCAAAGCCACGCCCGTCATGAACACCAATCCATAAACTGTACTCAGTACACAGAAAGTACTACATAGGAGGCACATGGTGCAATAAAAAGGTACTACCAAAATAAACATTTGGAAAATGGAACTATTCAATGCAAGATGAATTAAAAAGTGAGCTGTAAATAGGGACTCACTGTTTACATGGATTAATTTAAGGGTGTTTACAGACATTGTTGAGAAATGGATTGGGGCGTTTGTCAGTAAGGCTAATGACATTGGTATAGGCCCAGCCAGGACTCGAGTCTAAGTAGTTTTTTAATTACTCCACTTATGGCATCCCACAGGACCCACTGCACTTAAGGTCCTGAGTAAAGAGATGAGGGGAAGGAATGCTGCAGGTCATAGGTGATGGGGTACTTGCACGTCAGTAGTTAGGTAGTTGATGGGCAAGCCGATGGCAAGGAGATATTGATGGACACGAAGAGGGATGCTTGTCAGTGTTATGGAGATTCAGATGGTTCACATCAAATCATTATGACAAAGATGAGTTTCAGGGGTTGCTGAAGGTCAAGAGTGAGGTGATTTTAGAGTATGGTGGAGGGAGGTGCTGCAGGTCGATGGGGTTGTGCTGTTTGCGAGAGAGGCAGCACTGGCAAATGCGGCTGATTGGGTGATAAACGTAAATACTGCTATGGGCCTCACAGGTGAAAAATTAGGAGGTTGGTAGAGGCTAATTTTAAGGGGATGACGTCCTACAGGTGAAAATAAAGATGAGGTACCAGAGGTGAACAATGAGGAGATAGAATGGCACATGTGAAGGGTGATGTGAAGCTGTGAGACAGGTTCTTGATAGGACGGTGGTGGTAATTGTGAACTGTTTGAGGTGGGATGTTAGAGACAGGAAGATATGTCACAGTACAGGTGAGTGGAGTTGAGCTAGTGTGGTATTGTTGAATGATGAGTGGATGATGTATAAGGTGTAATGTGAAGGTGGTGGTAAAGGTGAAATGTAAAAAGATTCGGTAGTAGAGTTGAAGGAAGCTGAGGCGTGGGCTAGTTAAGAATTTGAGGCGATAGACTATGATGCGGATACATGCTTAGGAGATGTGGTGGTGGAGCTGCATGCTGAGGGTATGTGGTGGTTCAGAAAAGGGGGTGGTGATGAACAGAGTGCCTGAATTAAGCAGACCACTCTTACCCAGTCCAAAGATCAGGGCTTGATCCATCACCGTTTTTTAGCTCACTGCACCATCCCAGCTCAGAACTTGGCTATATGCAAATTAGTCTGTTCCTGTCCCAGTGCATGATGGGAACAGGGCAAACCAAACTACCAAGCCAATTCTTATACTGGGAAGGAAACAAGCTACCGGGGACCGGTTTCTGGCATTTCAGCCTCGTCGGCCCGGCTTGCTTGAATCCTGATGGTGCAATCAGCAAGGGACTCACATCTGAGTATACCCTTCCACGCTTATGGTGGACAAAATGATTCAGAAAAGGGGGTGGTGATGAACAGAGTGCCTGAATTAAGCAGACCACTCTTACCCAGTCCAAAGATCAGGGCTTGATCCATCACCGTTTTTTAGCTCACTGCACCATCCCAGCTCAGAACTTTGCTATATGCAAATTAGTCTGTTCCTGTCCCAGTGCATGATGGGAACAGGGCAAACCAAACTACCAAGCCAATTCTTATACTGGGAAGGAAACAAGCTACCGGGGACCGGTTTCTGGCATTTCAGCCTCGTCGGCCCGGCTTGCTTGAGGGTATGTGGTGGTACAGGTGAATGCCGAGGGACTGTGGCGAAAGAAGGGATTGCTGAGGAAATGTCATGGTTTAAGTGAATGCGAATGATGTAGGGTACTACAGATGAATGTCCAGGTGAATTTCTGAGATAGTTTAGTAGTAGGGATGAATGATGGGAAGATGGAGAGGTGTGCAGGAGAGTGATGTGAGACAGCCTGAGGATGCCCTTGAAGTCAGTGAGGGGATAGGTGTTGCATACTACTGATGAGAAAGGCTATTGGAAATCGAGTATGTTATTCACACGAGGTGGGCAGTCAGTGAAAATAAGACTTGCTAGTGACTAATGAATTGTGAGATCCGTGCCATTTAGCATTTGTATGTATTATTTATGTTTGGCTCAAAATATTACTTTTGGTAAGAGATGTCGATAGCCTTTTTAGGTAATGCATAGGCAGCACGTATGCGCTGTATGCAAGACATGCTGTATTCAGTAAAAGGACTTTGGTTCCCACCTGCTTCTTACCATAGGTTTTACTCCAGTGTCACACTTCTTGGCTGCCGCCTAACTGGTTTGCACAGCCGATACGTCACTTCCGTTCTTAGCTGAGAAGCACTGGCCAAGTATAGATTAAATCCTCTTCATTAGTGCCCGTCCGCTGTTATGCAGGTGCTATTTCTTCTACCCCTTCCCATTCCCCTGCCCACTTTGCGAATGCGTGCATTTTTTATTAGTTGCTTTCCGACCGTAATGTAACTGGTGGACCAACAATTTTGGGTCGAGCTTGCGCTAATATAAAACAGCAGAAAAAAATAAATTGATAACAGAAATTGTACAGGTCTACGCTTCAGTTTCCCATTCGTGGCAGTTTAAGTATTTCTTTAGTTATTTAAAATATTTACATATCAGTATCACCAGAGTGATTCTTTCAAGTTCTGTAATTAGGCAAGTAGCGTTGATGCACACGTAATGGATGCGTTGCTTGCAAGTCCTCTAATGGGAAGTTCCGCACAGTACGTTTGTGTGTATCGCTAGACACCGAGTGAGACGGAGATTGTAAACATCCTACCAGGGGCGAATGTGCCGCTATGGACCTCCTCCAGAGTGTTTTGAGGTGAGGAGAACAAAAGCTGGCAGTGGAACATTACTTTCCCCCATCACATATTCATAAAGGTCATTTATGTAAATGTAAATGTACCAGTATTTATAGAGCGCACAGCTACTTCCCTGAGGTAGTGTCCCGGCGCTGTCCGTATACCGCTTAGGAACCCTTCCTGGTTTTCCCTGTGAGTGTCCACTCCTGGACACCCCCAGGGGGAAACCAGGCATCCCAGCACTTTTTGGGGCCGTTGTGGAGATTAAGCAAGCTATTGCCCAGAGTCGCAGAGTAGGACCCATGATTAGACTAGGCACGGAGGCGAGAATTATCAGGTCTGAGGAAATTGAGCCCAAGACCCGCCGAGGCGGGTATTGAACCCTGGTCCCGGGCCAGACCTCTGCATCAGGGTCTGCCGCTCTAACCATTTGAGCCACACTTCTCTTTAAGTAACACAGCTTGGATTGCTTTGGGCTCGGTAGCAGTACGAGAGGCTGTGCTGCGTGGAACTCTGTCGAGGACGACAAACAGTTTCTTTATTTTTTTGTCTATGACACTCCTGCTCTAGTATTGTTGTCTATTGTCTATTTCTATGCATGTGTCTGGGATCCTGGAGTGGCTGCCAACAGGAACAATATTCAGAGAAGTGGAGGAAGTGCTGAGGGCTGAGAGGTGGGCGGTGGTGAGGTAGGCTAATGTGTGACAGACTTCAGCTGCACTGCTTGGATCCCCTTATAATACTGCAACTTCCTTATTCCTGTTCTTTCTTGTTTTTCTTGGTGTATTCGAGTATTTGAGTTCTACTGATGCCAAGGGTTGTGCTGTGTGTGGTGCAGCCCTCTCTTGTCAGCAGTTCGAGTACTCCCATCTTCCACAAACTTCCCTTGACGCGGGTGCCTTCAGAGTGCTTGTATAATGAGTGGGTCTGTGAAGTGCTGCTTTTTTCTGGCTTCGATAATGCTAGCACTGCACAGAGAACCTCCTCAAAGCCTTTGCTAGAGCCTATGCTTTCAGAGGTAGCTTGTGAGTGCCCGTGTCAACCATTATGTCATATTCGAGAACTCCTCAACGGTCCTCGTGTATGCAGCAACCACCTTACTATCTCATCCTTCCTCTGCCCTCTGCCATTCTATGCCTTCCTCTAGCCAACACCTTTGTATGCATTCCGTTATCCGCTTCCCTCGTATGTATTCCCATGTCGTTCACCTTCGTATGCATTACGCTGTCCTGTGCACTCTAATGCATTCTTCTTTTTTTTTAAGTTTGAAAGCTTTATTGAGATAAAATTGGTAATACAGTAAGGTGACATCAGCAGAACAAAATGCAAAAAAGGGGGAGTATACATGGGAGAAATAAAACATAGGTCGCTGGTGGCACAATGAAAAAAATCAAAGCATTTTTAAAGAGTTTTCTGGGGGGGGGAGAACGGGGAGGGAAGGGAGGGATGAGAACAATGTTAATACAATTAAGAGTAAAAATAGAAATATGTATGTAAATTGGTGGCAATAAAGTACAGTATATGCACAAGTATATTAAAAATCTATGGAATAAGAACCATATCAACAAGAAAACATAAGTAAGATAAGAACTACATTAGTGAAAGCTAAAAATATGAACTATAAGCAGGAGTACAACTGTTCAAGGGGGTCGAAAATTGTCACAGGAAAGCGGGGTATAAGGCTTTTTGGCGGACTGATCTAAATATAGGGTAAGAGGCAGCCAATAAAGTTCAACATTACGAGAGGGTTTACAGCTGGACGCAAATGCAACATCCAATCTATGAGAGTGACAAAGGAGATTCCACCAACAATTTATGGACATTTTGGTCAAAGATTTCCAATTGGAAGCTATATGTTGGAGTGCAAGGGCAAGCATGAGGTCAAAAAGACCAAGTGAATGTGGGGGAATGTCAAAAGATTCGGACAGGCTACCCAAAAACACCAAAGAAGTAGAAAAAGAAATAGAAAAATTAAAAATACGAGAAATGCGAGACCAGACCTGTGACCAGAAAAGTCGTACTGAAGGACAGAAAAAGAAAAGATGAAGAAGATCAGCGTTGGGAGCATTACAGGTCCAACAGTTAGCAGTAGAGGAAGAGAGAAAGCGAGAAAGAGAGAGGGGAGAGAGGTATAGTCTGTGATAGAAGAAAAAGAGGGATTGAGTGAGAGAAGCAGTACGAGAGGTCTTCAAAGATTTAGCCCATATTTTGTCCCACAGAGAAATCGGCCAAGAGCAAACAAAGTCTTTTTCCCAAGAAAGTTCCAATTTTGATTTGGGACGATCGGGAGCAGGAGTCAAGAAGTAACGATAAATAAGAGAAGCTTTAGGAATAGTAGAAAGAATAGTAAGAAGAGATGAAGAAGAAGTAGATGTTACGTCTGAGGGTAGAGAATAGTAGCGATCAAGAACGGTTTCCATAAGAAGATAGTATTTGTTTGCAAACGAGGAAGGGCAACGAAATTGGGATTGAAATTGAGGAAAGGAACAGGGAGAGGACCCGTCAAAGAGATGGTGAACCCAGATGATACCCTTCGATCTCCATGAAGTCCAAGCAACAGGCCTATTTTGTATGAGGATAAGTGAGTTATACCAAATGGGTGACAATAAGAAGGATGTACGAGAGACTGAGAGTGTGGATACCAAGGGCCTTAAAAGAGAAGAAGTGTGTTTGAATAATGGGGGATTGAGGCATGAAGCCTTAGCAGTGAAGCGAATTGCATCTTGAAAAGAGTAAGGAGACAATAATTCACGTTCAACAGAGAGCCAAAGGGGAGAAAAAGGGTTTATGTCGTGCGATAGCCAGCGAGAAGCTTGACGAAGAGAGAAAGATTTATGATAGAGTCTAAAGTCTGGAAAATTAACCCCAGCATTAGATTTAGCTTGACGAAGGGCTAAGAGAGAAATACGAGCTTTCTTCTGTTTCCAGAGAAACTTAGACAAGACGGAGTCAATACGACGGAAGTAGAGAGCGGGGATATGTATTGGAAGCATAGAGAGTAAATAAATCCGGATTGGAGCAATCATCATCTTGATCGAGTCAAGACGGCCCCACCAGGAAAGGAATAGGGGGTTCCAAGAAGAGAGCAAAGAATCAATTCTAGAGACGACTGCAGACATATTAAGTTTGATAGAGGAGGAAAGAGAGTTAGAGAAGAGAACGCCAAGATATTTGATTTTCTTACTGTTCCAAGCAAAACCAGTGGAGGCAAAAAAGTGTGGGAGGCAGAATTTAGTTAAGGGAAGAATCTCCGTTTTGTCAGAATTTATTTTATATCCGGAAACCAAGGAAAATTTCTGAAATTCAGCTCATTAGGAAGGGACAGAGGTGACTGGGTCTGAAATGAATAAAAGTATGTCATCTGCGTAAGCAGATAATTTCAGCTGATGAGGACCGTACGGAAAACCAGAAATGGAAGAATTGTTACGAATAGAAGATATAAAGGGTTCAAGTGCTAAAATAAAAAGAAGGGGGGAAAGAGGACAGCCTTGACGCACACCACGTTTAAGTGTGAAAGGGGAGGTAAGTTGACCATTAACGAGAACTGAAGCTTTGGGCATAGAATAAATTAAAGAGATGTAAGAAATGAATTTCGGACCGAAACCATGCCACTTCAGGGACGCTATCAGAAAGGACCAATCAACCCGATCAAAGGCTTTTTCAGCATCAACCGAGATAGCTGCAAGAGGAAAAGAAAGGGATGGAGCCTTATTGAGAACATTGAGAAGAAGTCTGGAATTATCCGATGTAAGACGGCCCTTAACGAAACCACACTGTTCCTTCCCAATGAGATGTGGTAAGAATGGATCAAGACGCAGAGCCAACAATTTCGCAAAAACTTTATAATCTACGTTTACTAGAGAGATTGGTCGATAATTCTTGCAGAATTTGGGATCCCTGCCCTCTTTAGGGATGAGGCATATGGTAGCATCTTGAAAGGAGCCTTGGGCTAGGCCAGCTGAACAGAAAGATTGAAAAAGAGAGAGAAGCTTAGGTAAGAGAAGATCGGAAAAATGTAGGTAAAATTCAACTGGAAATCCGTCAGGTCCCGGGGTCTTACCTTTGGTCAGAGAAGATAAAGCTGTGGATAACTCCGAAAGCGTAAAGTCTGAATCAATGGTCGAGAAATTAAGTTGGGAAGTGACTGGTTGAGGTAGATTTTCAAAATATGATTGGAGGAGTTCTGGGGTAGGGGGGTTCTCAGGGGAGTACAAAGATTCATAGAAGGAGTGAAATTGTTCCAGAATTTCTTTATCTGTGTGTAAGAGGGTATTGGTCGGAGAATAGATAGAGTCAATAAGCGTTCGCTCTTTACGTGATTTCAGATAGTTAGCTAGTAATTTACCCGATTTATTACGGCCTCCGTAGTAACGCGCGCTACCCCGAAGAAGAAAGGAAGAAGCTGAGTCTGTGGTAAGTTTGTTGAAAGCAATTTTCGCTTGAAGAAGTTCAGGGGACATATGATGTGGAGAGGAGGTATAAAATTGGTGTTCTAATGACTTAATATGTGCGAGAGCGACTTGACGTTTCTGAATACATTTCTTCTTCTTTTTGGAGACAAAGTCAATAATAAATCCGCGAGCTGTGGCTTTGAATGAGTCCCAAAGAACATGGGGGGGAGTATCAGGAGCAGAATTAATTTGGAAGAATTCAGAGGTAAAAGAACGAAAAGAGGAAGAGAAGAAAGGGTCAATAAGAAGAGAAGAATTAAAACGCCAGCGAGAGGGTTTAGGAAGAGGGGGAAGAAGATCGAAATCAGTGATGATAGGGGCATGATCAGAAATCCACCTAGTAGGAATGAATCACTTTTATGTTGAATACATTTTGCAGTAATGGAGGGCCAAAAAGAGGAATCAAAACATGTAGGACCATAAACGTTGAACAAGGTAATTGGGATGGCATTAATAAGTAACTTAGCAAGAATCCAGCGACCCTGATCATCCTTTTCTTCAAGAATTACTTTACATTTGAGACGTTTATGGATCAAAATGGCAACACCATTCTTTTTATGAGAGGCCGGAGAAAATAGGACAGTGCCAACCCATAATCTCTTTAGTTTCAAGGATTCAATATCTGAAAGATGGGTTTCTTGAATCAGAACAATGTCAGGATTATAGGAGGAGAGGTGTGAAAGTACTCTCTGCCGTTTAATCGGATGATTAAAACCTTTCACATTCCATGAAACAACTTTGAAAACCAAAACATTTTAAACTGTTCAAAATTGAAAAATGCAAAAAAGTACTGTACCAGTAATAAGCAACATATTAAAGAAGTAGAAGGAAAGCCAACCATTAGAGGAATAAAAGGAAAAATAGTGAAAATGAGAAGAAGGAAAGGAGAAAGGAAAAGGAAGAGGAAAAAGGGAGGGGGAAAGAATAAAGGAGAAGGAGAAGGTGCAGTAAAGGGGAAAGAAGGAAGAAAAAAGAGAATGCATAGAAGACAGTACAAATCCAGAAGGATGACTGCAATAAACATACCTGAAGGGGAAGAAACACAAAGGGAGGTGGGGAAGTGGTGATGCGTAACAAGACGGGTAGACTAGGATCAGAAGAAAAAGCGCACCGAAACCTCACAGAAGTACACGGGGTGATACATGGTGAGGGGACAACCAAGGTAGATCTGTACAAGGGAAGAAAGAACAATAATTAATTAGGAGTACATGAAATACATGACATACTATGATGATTACAAAATAAAGGAAAAATATTGCAGAACACAAAGAACGAAAAAATTAAGTAAGAAAGAATTGCAACTACATAGATGAGATAAAGATAGAGAGAGAAAACCAGAATAAGAATGGAAAGCAGTGATAAGGAACAAGAAAAATTAGGAACAAATTACAACAAGGTATAATAGAAAGAGAATAAAGAAAGAAGACACAGCGAAAGACCGTTCATAGAGAGAAACAAGAACAAGTATTCAAAAGATACAACAGCATGTATCAGCCACTATTTGAAGGCGAAGCATCCATTCCATCGTTGTTATGCAGGAGAAGGAAATTACGAAGTTCATCAGGATCTTGAAAGGACCAGGATTTGTTCTGGTGGGTGACTCTGAAGGTACATGGATGGAACAGGCCATATCGAGCTCCAAGAGAGCGTAGAGAGGGACGGAGAGCAAGGAATTCCTTTCGTCTAGCAGCAGTGGCGGTAGAAACGTCCTGGGAGATATAAACACGTTGTCCTTGCCAGGATAATTGTCTTTTGGCTCTAGCTGCAGAAAGAATGGACAATAAGTCTGTGAATCTCAAGAAAAGGATGATGACTCCACGAGGTTTGGTAGATGTCGACGATCGTGCCCCCAGTCTATGTGCTCTTTGAATACTGAGGAGTGTAGAAGGTGGCATGTCCAATAATTTCGGAAGGAAAGTTGAAAAGAAAGTGACAGGGTCATCCCCCTCAAGAGTTTCCGGCAAACCATAAATACGGAGGTTGTTCCGTCTATTTCGGTTTTCCAAATCCTCGGTGTGGCGTTGTAAAGAAAGAACAGTTTTTTCTAACGAGTCAATGCGTCGTGAATTGGACTGAACCTCAGGTATCTGCTGTTCTATGGAGGAGAGACGAGTATCCATGACTTCCCACTTGTCTTTTAAGAGTTGCATATCTCTACTTGTGTCCTCAATGAATGGACGCAATGCACACATTTCTTCAAGAATTAAATCAATGGATTGCGAAGGAGGAGACTCTGGTGTAGGAGAGTTCTGCTTCAACCTTTTTGGAGTCGACGCAGAAGGTGATGATTTATTTGACGGTGTTTGACCTGAAGAAGTACGTTGAGAAGAGGAAGTCGCCATCTCAACAGACCGTGAGGAAGTATCCAAGGTAGTGGAACTCGCAGGAGTAACTGCAGAGGCTGTGAAGACAAATTTGGGCTTGCGCAGATTCACCATAGGAGAAAGCGAGTACAAAATAGTACTTCCAGAAGTAGTATATGTGGAGGATTATATGCAGTGAATAGTAGAAAGCCGAGCCACTGGGAACAAAAGTGGTCTGATGACGTTGAGCGGTCTGGTTAGAATGGTCTGCGTGTCACTGTGAGGAAGCCATTACAGATTTATCGCCATCATAACTGAGAAATGAAGGCACAGTGTCACAGTTGTATGAGCGCTGTAGTCTGTTGTGCCGGCATGAAGAAAAACAACATTCCAGAATATTCGACACAGAAGTCCATAGGGATGGGATGGAAAGGCTGCAACAGCATACGTTAATAACAGGAATATGACCAAGCCGACGGTGAAGACAGTACCACCATATTAGCAAGTCTATGCAGGGGCCAACATACGAGATGATATATACCAGGATTGAAAAAGTGGTAAAAAAGGCTCTTGAAGAAGGAAAAGTATCATATCCTGAAGTAACAGTAACAATAATTATAATTACGCCTCAGAAATAGCGCGTTTTCGCTGTAGAAGCGTACATCCTAGAGAATATCATGTGGTAAGTCTGTGCGCTATATGCATATATCGAAATACGGAGGAGGAGGTAGGCATTAGAAAAACAATGTAGGAGGCAGTAAATTGTGAGGAGCAGAGTCGAAACCGCGGCTTGCAATCAGCCGCGATTATCGCAAAATGGCGGTCGCATGACAGACTGCCATAGACGACTTGAGGTAAATGCGGAGCGTAAACAATCCGGAAAGTGCTCCAAAAGCTCACCGCCAAGGTCCAGGGTCAAGGGGTAGATGATGACATGAGCCGGTGGCAGCAGGAAGAAGAAGGGCAACAAGTCCGCGAGGAGACCGGCAACACTGAGGCGGGTCACAAAATGGCGGAAGCCGGCAGCTCGATGCTCCGAGATGTGAAAAAGGTCATTGGAGCCGGTGAAGGGAAGTCGGAAAAACACACCTTTTGGTCACGGCATGTTCCGATGTCGAAATCCGTTGCTTGCAGCAGAAACGGTCTTCCTCACCGCAAGGAAAAGGTACGGAGGTGTTCCGGTGCGGAGGAGCTCCTCACCTAGCCGTCCATCTTGCGCGGCATCCAAGCCACGCCCACCTCTAATGCATTCTTCTGACCTCCGCCCTCGTATGCATTCTTTTGTCCTCATATTCAGTGCCTCCCCTCCACCCCTGTGTGCCTTCTCTTTCTGCCATGGGCCTCATGTATTCATTGTCTGCCCCCCACCCTCTTATGCAGTCACTTTCTTCCACCACCTTATGCTTCTCCTATATCTTCTGACCCATGAATGGAGCTCCTATCCTCTGCTCTAGTGTTCAGCCGCTTTCCTCCACTGTTCCACCTTTAGTATGCAATCCATTTCCTCTTCCCTGACATAAGGCGCCTATCCTCTGCATTTGTATACACCCTCCTTTACTCTGCAAAAATCAGCTGAGTACTTGTCACAAGCTCGCGCACTATCCATTACTCTAGCTTCATGTGCCAAGAATTAAAGCCAAAGCAATTACCCTTTAATGCAAAACAGGAGAGGGGGATAGGGTGAATTGCAAAAACGACCACTCTGTCTGTGAAATCCCAACCCAGACCGAATTGTTGCTTCTGTACTGAGCAATAATTTTCCCACTGATTGGAAAATTAATTTGATTTAATAGCCAGGAAAAGAAAACCACTTGAAATGTTTTGAGGTACCTTTGTTGTACATCTGTATATATAGAATTTGTTCAGCCTGAGGTATATGGTGGCAACTTTTATTTATTTGCGATTTTCAAGGCAATATTGCCACCTGAGGTCACTTTACAGGGCACACGAGTCTCAATGAAAACAAGTGCATGCAGGGAACAGTAAGAGAGGCGCTCCACTAATTGTGTTATTGTCTAACACAGAAAAATAGACATTTATACACACAAGTGTCACCACAAAAGTAAGCCATAAACTCAGACAATACTCTTACCATAAACTGAACCTGGTCAGTGTGGACAATTAGGACCCAGGAGTAGGCAAGGCAGAATGCCATCACCATATCACTTCTTAAGCTTCTTTATTGACAATCTATGGCTGTATGGTATTGCTGGAGTCAGGTTACACTTTTCTCTCTGGCCACAGCTAAAGATTCTTCCCTAGGCCATGCAGAATATCTGAGTTGCTTCTCTTAAATGTTAAGATAAAGAAAAACAGGCCACCCCTTGTTGGTAAGGCAGGCAAGGGGGTGCATTTTACATCTGCCATGCACATATGTAGTATAAATAATACTCACGGGCCACCACTGCAACACAGACATCATGAGTACTTTGTTTGATGTAGACCGGGTTCTACAGGTCTCACACGATGGGGCTTCAGACAGAAGCACTGATGATATTCTACCGCACAAAACAGTGCTTTCCATTATGCATGTTAAAGCATCGCACAGTAATGAGCACCATTTTGCCAAAAATATAACGTCAAGAACTACCACCATTGCATAAGCTGATTTGTTGTCCGATTAGATCTGCACCATCCCTTGGAGGTCTTGCCTGCATGGCCATATGTGCACCTTGCTTGTTAATTATTTGTGCATGTTTAGATTGGCACTATCATTCAGGATCAGCAGTGTGTCTTCAGATTTCCCCCATCATGCAGTAATCCATGCAGTAATCATTAGTGTATGTTTATTATATTTATATCATCAGTTGAGCCTCTGTACGTATTTGGATTTGAACTGTCACTGATTAGTAATCACTCGTGCTGATATTATAACAGACCGGTGCTCACTCATACATTCTCAGTCCAGATTTCATGCACAGACGTCAAAGCTGAGGCAGAGTGGATAAGTGAGACATCTGCCATTGTCCTAGCCTGGAAATGATTGAGGATTGTGGACGGGTATGCACATATGCACTCCCACTGGTTTCTGATTTGCTCTGCCTAGATTAGCAATGCACCACTAGCACTGTAATCGGTGAGCTGTACTTACAGCACCACCCCTCCAAAACACATAAATAAAAAACACTTACATTTACAACACCAATAGCTCTAACTATCGCGAATACGAAACCTATTGCTTTGCCAATACTTGTTTATTTGTTAGGCCTTTTGAATTTACTAAGATTGTGTGTATAATATACTTATAGTGGCTTTCAGCCAGCCTCTTCATATATTGGTTTGTAATTGCGCTATGCATGTTTTTCTTCTACCCACTATAGCATACAGCAGGGGGTAATGAGTGACGGTATTCTATTCTTTCACGAGAAGCACATACACACAAAGTAGTTCCCTTAAGTGCCAGGGACTATAACTGCAATGTACGTATTTAGAGTCTAAATAATATTTGCACTTTTAGCCTCTATTAGCCTATATTGTTTTTTTTTGTTCGATTGATGCAGGCCTGATCGCTTTCCCACTGTAAAGTTTTACAAAAACCACCTCAAAAGAAGCATTGACAAGGCCAAAAGGCTACTGGCCATAGCTAGACTTATTGGCTTTGCCACTGGTGTTTGTGTATGCATTGAGTATTTCCACTTCTAGCTTCCCGCCCCTTAGATTCATGTGAAATCTCTTTAGCAGAGGCAATTGACTGGGGCAGTTCGTACGATATAGAGACAAAAACTGAGCTAGCCTCAGAAGGTCCACTCAGTGGCAGGATTCTCTTACTGCTTATGCTACCTCCTCCATTATTACTCCCAGGCTGGCTCAGCTTCCCCTTAGATAAGTCGCATTTTACACCACTGAAAGGCTTGGATATTTATATATTAGCTCTGATAGATTTAGCCTGTTTAGAAATTCTCATCGCGGAGAGTTTCTCCAGTCTGCCAACTTCTTCTCGCCATAATGATGCTCCCACCTTTGGCGTAAATTACAACGTTTAAAAATGTCGTTCTCTCAGGTTTCGAAACATTTGATGGTTGTTTGCAGAACCTGGACCAATACGTGCTTGCAATTTATGATATTCCCTTTCAGTTGCACTGATGATTGGGCATTCTTGGAGCTATTGCTCCCTGGAAGTTTCAAGTCTTTGTACCAAGGAAGGTGAAGGCAAGTATTTACTTACTTGCCTTGTTCTCCATAGACGGGTTACCCCATTTGCAAATGACTTGCAGAATTAAACCGTAGAACGCACTGTAAGTCATGCCATTGGGAACACTCACAAAGTACTGGTGTGGCCTGTGTCTCTATGAGTTCTCATAGCCCAAAATCTGTTCCTGCCACTGGTTTGAGGAAGCCTATATCCTGGTTGCTTCTACATGTGCCTCAGCATGAATCTCATATGGGTTGTGCAAGTAGAAGCAGCCATGGTTTGTATAATGCATAATCATCCAGGCCCGCATCACCAAAAAACAGGATGTTCAATGGAATTCACTTATGATGTCCAGTGATACTAACCAGATGTGTCATGCCAAAGAAAGAGAAATGGGTACTTAGGTTCTGGTACTACTAACCTCAAGTTGGCACTCCATCCAAGTGCAGAAAAATCTAGACGCAGGAAGAAAGGGACCACTATTTATAGGAGTCATTGGAAGAATCAGTAGAGGGGGTCTTGGACCAGTGAGTTATCAAGTTATCCACTGAAGCAGTCCTTTCTTTGCAATCATGGGATTTGTTCCTGAAGGAGCAGGTATTCAAAGCCATAGCAATGGCAGATTCCTGGCTCCCCAAAGTGGTCTGATACTGGCTTGTTTTGTTCTTGGTGAGAGAAGTGCACACACAGGATGTTGGCACATGCCCTGTCCACCATCTACTCACTTCCTGTATTATGGCAAATAGGCCAAATGGAACCCACACTGCAAGAAGGGTCGGCTGCACACCAGCAGGACTTCTTGCTGCATAACCTCAATGCAGTCCTTGGGACGTGTCTGCTTCCTCCTGTGACCCATGCCCTTGCTCGGGTTAGTCAGTTACGAAGCCATTTAGAGGTGCTTGTGAGGTCCATCTAAAGTCACCCCAAGACAGTAGCTTCGTCTGGATACCCTTCTGGCCTAGCTTCTCACTGCACTTTGCACAGCAGTAAACGGACCATCTAAGGCAGACAGAGGCTACATAGATTTTCAAAAATTCTAAAAACATTTTCCCAAATTGTCTCCACACCTCCGGTGCAGGGGACAGCCGTCCAGCTGGTTTCTGAGTTGGACTGCAGTGGCCTGCAGATTCCAGTCCCGTTGGCGCAGGTACTGTTGTAGGCAGCATCATTCAGGCTGACCCCTCTGGTCTGCCACTGATAAAGACTGAGGGACCTCATCCAGCTGGCCAGCCAGCCACTAATGTGGGCATAAGAATACTTCCTCAATAAGTGAGACCTTTTCAGTGCCTGGTTGAGAGCACAGTGGTTGTACTCTGCATGGAGAAGAGCTTATTACCTTAGAACAAAGTGTAAATGTAAGCACGAGGCCATCCCCATTTCCGATAATGATGGAAATGAACTGCATAGTGTTGGAAGTGTACACCACATAGAAGCAGGCAGATCTCAAAGCTTACCAACTGAACTGGGGGTCTAATAGATATCAAGCCACCAAGTGCTTTTCAGGTTACTAGCGACAGAATTAGAAGAGTGAAGATAACAGGAATGTTAAAGGAACCAGAAATCATTGAGCTGAACTTGGATTCCCATCAACAATCAGAGTGATCAATCTTATCATCTGGTTATCCACCCATATGGATGATATGTCTCCTGATCGTGGAGACAGACTTCCAATAAAGGGATTTGCTCAATGGAATCCGAATAAGGACCACAGAGAAAAAAGTGAGGCTGACTGTGCAATATTTTCAGTCTGTGACCACTTGGGAATCAGAAAGCAGTGCAAAACCAAAACAAAAGTGTGTGATGTTAAAATAGTCATGAGGCGAAATTACAAAGTTTCCGATAATGATGGAAATGAACTGCATAGTGTTGGAAGTGTACACCACATAGAAGCAGGCAGATCTCAAAGCTTGCAGTCCCCTGCACACTGCATCACACAGCTGAAATGAGGACTGACATTTTAGCAACCTTGATGTTGGTAAACCAAGTATCACTATGGGGGACCACACAAATGAGGCAGGTTTGGTGATGAAGCAAACAACAAGGAGGAGGGGATGAAAAATAAAGGCCACAGGCATCTATAGGCTGTGAGAATGACTAATTTGTATGTCTGAGTCGTATGCAATAAGCGTAGGCAGCAGTGTTGAGAAATGTCAACAGGATCCCCCCTCAATCTGTGAAGGTAAATTCTATTTCACTGCTGAGTTTCCCAACACTATAGGTGGTTCATATTTCCCCAATGAGCCTAAATTTAACTTGTTTCAGTCAAGGCACTAGAGGCAGTCTTCAGAAACCATACCTTTGGAAAGTTTGTGATTTACATCTGTCATTGGGCAGTATTCTGCAAAGTATGCTGGATCCACATATCACTCTGCGGTGCTAAGTAACTGCTCCATACTGTACATCATGGCCACACATCACCATGGCTGGACATTGGCTATTGGTAAAGCTCATGGCAAGGTCTCCACTGCCAGGAAGGTACACTGACACCGCAACATAATATAGACATTAGATAATGGACAATCTAATTTCTGTGGTTGATGTTAGTTGTCCACTGAGGCTGAGTTACTGGCCTTATTGTGCAATTCCAGGACTCAGACCACTGCAGTGGTATCTGGTTTACGTCTTGTTGAGTATCACTTCCTCGCGAAGGGACTATACTAAGAACGGTTCTGGGACTTAAATGAAATTCAGTGTTTAGATTCATAGTATGTTCAGGTATTTTTTGGTTGCTTCACTTGAAATGGTTATTGGTAAGAAACCTACTTTATTTGTAGTGATTGTGCAACAACATGGTTGCTTCAGGGCACTTGCAGAACAGCAATAGGGCTGGAACAAGGCAATACCTTGCAGAGAACCTGGATTGGGAAAAATTCTAGCTTTTTGTACAGGTAATTATCACAACATGGCTTGAAGCCATGCCTAGTGAGCGTTGTAGGGGGAGGGAAATCCTTTCTCCGGTTTTTCACTTTCCTTTTGCGAAACTAGGAGCAGCAATATTGTCCTTGACTGAAACAAGTTGAATTTAGGCATATTGGGGAAATATAAACCACATATAGTATAGTATTTTTTGTCATCCTAAGGATGACCTGTGTGCACTTTAGAGCTGTATTTAAAATCAGTAAAAGAGAGCCGAAAGGGGATAACCAAGAATCTATTAAACATTACTAAAAGCCTTAAGAACTTTGCTTCAATCCCAGAACATGTACTTTAAAGAGAGTAGCACCAGCCAACAGCTCCAAAGCAACCACTCAGACAAGAGCCAAATACACCTATCTGCCAATCACATTTGCTGAGCAAATCTCAAATTGAAGTCCACTTTCCATGACACAAACCATTGCAAGTTTTGCTCCTGGTGAAATCTTCTAGCTGCTCGCCCAGTTGCTATTCAGTTCCAATTTCCAGCCCCCACATAATTAATGAAACTGGCTGCAAACCTCATGCAGTTAATTTGTTTAATCTTACAAGCTGTATAATCTTACAACCCTTGGTAACAGTGAGCTGAAGTGACATAATATAGAGGGAAGTGTGAGGTACACATTGTGAGTGCATCATGCCGTTCCTTAATTTCATAAAAACCCAAATTACCTGCATCTGTTTTTATCAAAAACACATATTAAGGGTGGACAGTGGGAAGGAGAGGAAGATAACTGCAGGAAAGGGAAAGACCAGAATAGTAGTCTCATAAAAAGGACACAATAAAACCTAAAATCTGAACCTCAAAGCAAGTCTGTCATTTCCTGCCACAAGTGGCTGAGTGTCTCGTGTCCTACAACTAAGAACATTCCCAGTTTAATCATCTCCGGTCTACTTGGTCAACCACGATGAGTTGTGTCATCACTTGTACGTGCTGTGACCACGGATGAACACATTACTTACCAGGAATGAGCACATTACTTACAGGTGATCTTCATTACCCTGGACCATAGTCATTCCTGTCGCAGTCAGAATTGTTTGAGGATTCCCACAATACACTTTCCCACAATTCCTCAATTGAGTATAATACCACTAAGAGTCCAACAACAGTCCTTTCACCTAGTAACAATACTTCTAAGAGTCCAACATGGTGAAAGCATGAAAGAAACTTTAATTGCAGTAGGCTGACATGACTGCTATTTACTGCATAACAACTTTTAACACTATCGAATCAATATTTACATTATCATGCAACTCCAACCGGTAGTGTTTGACAAATGTATTTGTGGACGCCCATGTTGCCACCATTCAAATTTCTGCCAAGGGGATATCATTTGCTTCAGCCCATGAGGCAGCTACTCCCCTACTAGACCTTCCTTGTATGCCCCTGGAATCTACAATGCCTTTACTGCATTTGCTTTCGAAATGGCATACCCCACCCACCTACCAAATAGGCTGTCAATGTATTTTGTACCTTGATTGGCATGTCAAAAGAAGCAAAATAGAATTTGTTTGATCTAAAATCCTTTGTTCTCTCTAAATTAATCAAAAGAGCTATTTTAGCATCAAGAGAATTCTGAACCCTGTCCTCTTTGTCCGACAAATCAACTGGCAATACTATTACCAACTCTACATGAAATTGAGGTTGGACCTTAGGTCCAAATCTAGGATTGAATTTAAGGCTCACCCTATCCGGGAAAAGACTAATATATGGGGATGATGAGAGAAGGGATCCCTACTCACCCAATCTCCTGGCTGATGTGATTACCATTGAAAAAAAGTTTAGCAGTTATCCGCTGTAACCCAGCTGCTTTCAAACGTTCAAAAGGTTCTTCCTAGAGATCCTCTAATACCGTGGATAAACCATCACTGGCTGAAGTGCTTTCCTTAACCTTTTCCATGAGGCACGGTACTCCAGTGCTCAAGACGAGCTCAGCTCGTCATGAGCCGGGGAACGCTCAGGTGCGGGGAGAATTCCCCGGCTGTGCTGAGCGTTCCACAGGAGCCGGTGCACCTGTGACGAGCTCAGCTCGTCATGAGCACAGGAGCGCCGTGCCTCATGGCGAGCTGACCTCGTCATGAGCATGCGGGCGCTGTGCACGCCCCCCAGCACAGCGGGGGAATTACCCCCAGCACAGCGGGGGAATTACCCCCGCAGCGAAGGGGTTAATCTGAAACTGATTAGTATTCTTTTAAGCAGGGTAGTCATTTTGGAGAAGTCCAATAAGGACTGATCAAACCCTGTTACTGCTACCCCTCGGTTGCTAAAGTGGAAGGAGATAGCCTTTTCTGTAACCCTTCCTCTAAAACTCCACTAGCGTAAAAAGATCAGAGGAAGCAGAGGTTATGTTTCGCTCTGGACACCACTTATCAAAACTATTCCATTGTTTGGAATACAAGGCTAATGTGCTTGTGTCTCTGTTGGACTTGACCCTTTCTACAGGGGCATCCTCAAACCTTTCGCTTTCACCCTCTTGTTTTCTGGGGAGCTTTAATGTGAATGGATTGGCCATTACTGGCAGGATGAGAGGGAGGATCTGGGCCCAACCCCACTTACACTTGAATAGGCTGTGTCCTGTCTCCACACAAAGGGTTGCATACCCACTGTAGTTAGTCTAGAGCCAGGGCCAGGAAGGCAGGGCACCTGTGCACCTCAAAGGCATGCCTTTAGAAGCTTATCCCCACTTCAAATGCACAATTGGGTGTATATATATATATATATATATATTTATATATCTCCAAGTTCCGGTTTGCGCAAGGCTGACAAGTGGCAGTCTGAGACATGACACCGGTACTCCCTCACTTTTATCCACAATTTTCTGCTCCCATCGAACAAAAAAGCTCAGACACTCCAGTATGCTTGATTCTTGAAGAATCAAGCATACTGGAGTGTCTGAGCTCTTTCATTCGATGGGAGCAGAAAATTGTGGATATAATCTATCTATCTATCTATCTATCTATCTATCTATCTATCTATCTATCTATCTATCTATCTATCTATCTATCTATCTATCTATCTATCTATCTATCTATCTATCTATCTATCTATCTATCTATCTATCTATCTATCTATCCTCAGACACCACCATTTCAGTACACTTATGGACCTGTGGATACTCTGCCTGGCAGAAGGACTGCTGTGCTGCTACAAGGACTGCCACTCTGCTGGACTGCTGCTCTGAAAGAACTGCTGTGCTGACCTGCTGCCCTCTTGCCTGGATGAGAAGGGCTGAACCTGCATCTCTTGATCCCAGAGTGGCTCTAAGGGCTACTTGGCTAACCTCCTGAAGTAAAGCCTGAGGTACATAACAGGCTTTCAACAATCTTGCATCTGCACTCTGCCATCTGTAAGTATACCCTGCTAAGTGGTGCCACCCAAGTCCTAGACCTTTGGAAGTTGCCTTAAGGTGCTCTGCCAGCCTCTGTGGATCCAGCAGAATTGACCCATTGCTGCATGGATTGTATCCGTAGCAAAGACCTGCATTGCAGCTCGTTGGAACAGCTGCATCGCCCAACTGTGCAGCGCATCCTAGGTGCAGGCCCTTGCATGCCTTGTTGGCGGCAGCCTCCGCGACGATGTCGGACTCCGCATCGCAGCCTCACAGCTCAACGAAGTCGATGCATCACCCGACAGCGCGCCGCATCCCAGATGCCAAACTTTGTATTGCAAGCCCCATCGATGAGATCCACAATGACGACGCAGGCCCTCACATCGTATCCTCACCACATCGCAGAACTGACGTATCGCTTCAGCTGCAAGACACATGTTCGACGCAGATCCTCACAGCCCTCTCCAAACCAGGATTTAAGGTACTTTGTTCAGCGGGCCTAACTGGGTCCCTTTAGCCGACCCGTTCTCCATTGCAGTCGGCCCAGACTTGTGAATTTGCTCTGGTCCGATGGAACCAGATATCTACAGTTGCTTCTTTGTGCTTATGGTGCTATTTTTACCCAACTCTTTACATCTTAATATTTCTGATTCTGCTAATTGGATGTTTGTTGTTGTGGTCTTATTTTATTTGTTAAAGAAAGTTCTGTTTTTAAACCTGGTGTGGAATCTATTTTCTGTGGTGTTTTCACTTTATTACTGTTTGAAGTGTTGCACAAACACTTTACACACTGCAGCTAAGTTAAGCCTGGCTGCCCTGTGCCAAGCAACCAGAGGATTGAGCACATGTTAATTTAGGGTTGGCCTCTGCCTTACCCTGACAAGGATTGTGGTTGCTGCTTGACCAGGGCTCACATCCCAGTCAACCAATCACACCCAATTTCTTACAGGCTCCTTGTCTCCTGAATAGATTTATAGCCACAAAAGGACCGGACACACTCTGAACAGTGAAGTACAATTCTAGGACCTAAGGAGTCTTTTCATCATATTACTTCCCTCACAGGTCAATTTAATCACTACAAGCCTGTTGGCCCCACTGTTCAAAATTCAATCTAAAAAACTTCCATGTAACACATTTCAAACAAGCCTTAAGAGGAGAAATTCCACTATAGAAAAGTGTGTCCTTATGTGAAAAAATGTGTAAAGAGGTCAGAAAGTATCTCTCGTTAGTATCTCCAGGGGGGGCTGCTGGTATATATTCACCAGTATGCTCAAACTATCATCATCAGTAACTTTCTTGACAAAGAAATAGAAAGGTGTAAGGATAAATTCCTCAGTGGTTAGAAATCAAAGAAAGAAAATTAGTGAAGAGAGTATGCAAAAGCACTATCAGTGCAAATATCACTTAGTGCCCAACTGGTCCCAGAAAAGAAAGGAGATGCAATCCTCAGAGTTAAAATGGGGCACCGATCACCTGCAAAAGAAATATTTTTAATATGTGCAGTGAATGTCCTCAGATTAAAACGGCATCTATTTGGCATTCACAAATACAAAGGCCAACATGTTTCGTCGCCTAGTTTAATTGCAGCAACTTCATCAGGGCTTCTAGGGAACCAGTCCTCACCTCGCTTGTTGTTCACATCAGACCTGTGGTAACATGACAAAAATAAAAGTAAGAACGTGCCATATGTAAATAAAATAAGTATTCTTCACAACTTGACCGAGCTCACTGGGGCCCCTCCAGGTAAATATATAACTTAGAATTACTGCGTGGTTGCTGTAGTCCTTCGTACCTGCAGACCACTCCTACGAGGTCTGCGCCAAATGATCGCATTCCCTCTCGTGACTGCAATCGTCAGACTCACCTACAATCACAATGTCATTGTTAAGCCATACGTTTAAATTCTACACCAAGCTTTTCACATACCCTCCTCCGTCTAGTATGCCGAATTACAAGCGCCTGTGTCTTCAGAACGGTTAAAAAGACGAAGAGCTCAGACACACACTCTTCAGTAATCACACTTGTTAAACATTGGTTACATATTAAGTCTCCACGCATGCCACATCAAGCGTGCCCGTTTTGGACTTTCACAATGACTTGTGCAGATGGCAACTAACCTCGGGGGTGGGGGGGGTTTTAGTTTTACTTACTGCTCCCTGCTAACTCCTTCACCATGAGCCTCCCACAATTACCGTGACTTCCTCTTACTGCATCCGCGGTGTCTCAGTCTCTTGGTGCTCCTTCCGGATGATGTTAACGGGACGCGAGCATCTGTTCCTTAAACCACTCAGAGGCTGCGCCCCCGGTGAACATGACCCGGAAGTTTGTTCCCAACCCGGTTCACCAAACCTCTCACGGTTTGGTGATACCTGAACGGATTTCACAACTTCTGCAGAACAACCTAATGCCGCAAAACCCTCCTGTCAATTTTCAAGCCGACAGATTAAGAATCTGTAGAGCTTTGAGAGGCAAGAGAGGATACCTGATCGAAGAGGAAGTTAGCGGGATCCAAACACATTGGTGGTCCTCTAGCTGTAGCACAGTCGGGAACCATGCTCTTCTCAGCCAAAATTTCATTATGAGGCTTAGAAATACTTTCTCCTTTTGATTCTGCTGAAGCACCTTTGGGAGAATGGGAATGGGTGGGAAAACATACAAATAGTCCTGTTGGCTACTTGAAGGAAAGAGCATATTTTGCCCATGCTTGAGACTCCCTCATCTCTATACAAATCTGAGGGAGCAGTGCATTGGATGGCGACACAAAGAGGTCCAGCCAACGCATACTGAACTTCTTCACCGCTAACTCTAATGCTTCCTTCCCCAGATGAAACTTTGTAGAGGTGGTGTACCAAATAACCTCAAGAAATCAGTTGTGTTAAAGGCAAAGTTGCTTTATTGATGTCTCTCATAACAGCACCAGGAAGCAACTGTCACCCAGACAAAACCCTTGCATTCCATACTGAATGAAGAACTCTTACACTCAATGCATTCCATGAACACTTTGCATGTGCATAATTAACCAATCTGACAACATGGTAATTCATCATAAAATTACATTACCAAAACATCTCCCTCCCTTTAATAAACCTATAAATAAAACATATTCCATAAAACCCCTTTGAACATGTATTATTGCACCTCAATATACATGAGTTTACCTATCTTAAATATGCAAATGTGAAGTTATAGAATATTGTGAATTTACTGAAACTGGGTATAATCCCTGAAACCTGTTTAAGTACGAAACAGTAACGTTTTCCTTATCCCCTTTTTCTCTCTGGGATTGGCATGACTACTATCTGACTGGCTTATTCACCTTCACCAACCTACTCAGATTTCACCATTCATGCCCTTTTCTTCTAATAGCAGTTCCATTGACTATATCTACTAATGACAGCTCCCTGAACTTAGACGAACTCTTAGGTACATGCTTGTGATTTTGTATACGTCCCCAATCTTCCACTTGGATTTTAGGTTTAGTCACTGTAATACCATGCCTGTCATCAAAATGCTCTTTCATTGTCTTCTGAGAAGCCTCAATTCCCCATCCCTAATGCGCTCATGCTCAGAACACAATTTGTACCCCTTCAGCCATGGGGGGGACATCGCACATGCTGGCAATCACCCTCTCATGACCTAAAATGGTGTGTGATCAGTTACTCTGTTATGACTTGTGCGATGGGAGGATAACATGCTGTCCACCACTTTATATATATCCATCTTGTTCCTAAATGCCTACTGAATATGCTCCACTAACATACTGTTCATTTTCTCTACTAAGCCGTTGGGCTGTGGATGATATAAAGCCACCCTTTTGTGCTCAATACCACAACTTGACAAAAAATCTCAAATTTCCTTTGATACGAACTGGACACTATTATCTGACAATAATTCTTTGGGCAAACCCTCGCTGAGAAAAATCTTTTAAAGGAACACGATGACAGCCTTATTGTTAGGTTCATGAACACATTCTACCAACCACCACTTGTAATAATCAACAACCACCACAGCAAACTTGAAATTGTGTGGAAGAACCCTAAATGGACCGATGAAACATATGCCAAGTTTTGACCACAGACCTTCTTGTAGTTCAACTGGGTGTAATGGTGGTGTTTCAGTTTTGAGTGATTTATCACTAGTAGAACATATGAAACATGCTCAGACAACTTGAGTGATGTCCATATCCATTCTTGGTCACCAAAATGTTGACTGTATTTTCCTTTTGGTAATAGTCTGGTCCAGATTACCTTCATGACCGCCACGTAGGATTTTATCATTTATGAACTTGGAGGAATAAAGTTATCACCTCTCATGACCATGTTTCCCTTCTCCAATGTCAACTCATATGCCTCTTCACATAAGGTTGCAACCTTGGGTATAACAACTTTTCCTTAGGCCATCCTTCCCTGATGTACTTTTGAGCTAACTCCAACTCTTCGTCTAACCTCACACATTCAAACCACTCCTTCTTGTCAAATCCACATTCATTACAAACATCAATAGCAGCTGTAAGGCATTCCTCATCTTCACCAAATGTGGACGATGCTTCACATGGCTGAGGTGACCTTGAGAGATAATCTGCCTGTATGTTCCTTCCCCCTAGAATGTGCTGGATTTCAAAATGGTATTGTAGCAATTTGGAATTTAAACTAGGAACTTTAGAGTTATAGTCCTTGATGATATTTCCACCCAGAATGCTCACCATCGGTTTATGGTCAGTCAGCATAGTGAACTATCTCCCTCAGACAAACCTTCTAAATCGTTTGAAAGCCCAACTTCAAGCCAACAACTCCTTTTCAAGGACCGAGTACATTTTGTTCACTGTCACATAATGCCCTAGATGCAAACCCAATCGTTCTTTCTTCCTTCCCAACATACTGAGAAAGTTTTGCCCTTAATCCGCTGTTGCTGGCTTCCACCGTTATCAAACATTGGCAATTCGAGTTAAATGGGGCCAAACCTTTAGCACATACAGTTTCTGACTTTAGTGCTTCAAATTCTTTTTTGCACTTATCCCAGACAAAGGCTTTGTTTTTTTAGTAAACTCTGCAAATTTTCTGTTTTACTTGAAGATTTTTTTTATAAGATTTGGATATAACACACACACACACACACACACACACACACACAAACCCATAAACGAAGAAACTTGGTCCTTGTTGTGAGTCATGGAAGCATCCTTAATTCAACCAAACTTGGATGTGGTTCAACTCCCGCTATGATATAACGTGACCCAGATATTCCATGGATGACTTGCCAAAAACACATTTTTTTCTTTCTTTTTTTAAAAAAGTTTTATTGTTTTATGCAAGGAACAAACAAGGCAGAGAAAGTTTACATAAGTACATAGCTTAAGCGCCACAAATATTTAAAACAATAGCATTTATAAATAAACAACGTCGTACTAGGGCCAAACAAGAGTTTGAGACGACTAAATTGCGTGATTTAGAGCTGGCGTTGATCCAAATTTCAAACTCTAACCATGTAGAATTTGAACGGAGGTTACGAGATCTTGCCATCCAGAGAATGAAAATATATGAGGGAGACGCGGAGAAATTAGCGGCTCAAATTGCGATTTTTCGCTCTGATTTGTTTGAAGCCGGAGAAAAATCTGGCCGATTATTAGCTAAACGTTTAAGGCAGAAAGCCGCGGCCAGGAAGGTAGATGCAATACAGGATGTCAATGGCCTTATACATACCGAACCGGGTAAAATCTTGGAAACATTCAGAGAGTTTTACTCTCAACTTTATTCTACTGAAGACTCTCTCGATACGGAAGATGAAGTAGCCGCGTTCTTGGGCAATCAAGTCTTCTCTAAATTCACCGAAACACAGAGGGAAGTCCTAGAGCTGGAGTATACATAGCAGGAACTAGACCTGGCTATTTCATCTTTAGCTTTAGGAAAAGCAGTAGGTCCTGACGGGATTCCTTTGGAATTCTTTCGAACTTTCTTTCCTATTCTGAAGAAATATATGCTGGAAGTATGTGTTAGGGCACAAGCTGGGTCACCTCCTGCTTCGAGTCTATAATAACTGTGTTTTTAAAGAAAGATAAACCTGCTCTTTTGCCTTCATCTTATAGGCCAATATCAATAATAATTGCTGACAGTAAGCTGTATTATAAAATCTTAGCCACCAGGCTTTCCTCCATGATTTCCTCAGTAGTTTCCCCATTTCAGCACGGGTTTATACCTGGCCACGATACAACAGATCACGTGAGGCGTGTTATTGCTTTGTTGGATTGGGCAGAGGTGGCTAAAACATCTATAGGCGTGACCCTGTTGGATGCCGAAAAGGCATTCGACAGGGTCGTTTGGCCTTATCTGCGGGAGGTGCTACGCCTAAAGGGGATCGGACCTCGTATGCTTTTGGCAATTAAGATGCTGTACTTAGCTCCCAAAGCTTCTATTCGCTTAGCATGTAAAGAATCTGACCCATTTTCTATTTCTCGTGGGACTAGACAAGGTTGTCCCACGTCCCCTTTATTATTTGCATTATATATTGATTTTTTTTGGTTAAATTAACGGAATCAGCCTCATTGTCCTTATGGCTTTTTTTCCTCTTTTTTGTATTGTAAAAACACATTTCTTATGGTTTGCTACAATTCCTGCTTGTTCCTGCCTCTTCAACACAACTTTAAAATCTCATTATGCTCCTGTTTATCTCTTGCGGCTACCAAAATGTCATCTTCAAAAATAACTACTCGTATGATGCCACTCAAAACTGATTCCATTATGCATTGAAAAACAGATGTGTCTGAAGCCAGCGCAAAAGGCATACCTCTAAACTGAAATGTTCCTATATGTGATGCAAATGTAGTGAGATGTCTGCATGAATGGTCTAATTCAACTTGGTGGTACGCAGGTGGCAAGTCAATTTAACAGAATACCAGTGCTCCCGCAAAAGTCATGAGAATATCATCCATGTGTGCTAGTGGATGGCAATTCACACACATGACTTTATTTAGGCTTCTCAGATCAACGGGCATCTGTAATTACCTTTTTTTTAGCAATAACCAATGGAGAAAGCCATAAATACAACTCAACTGGTTCTATTACACAATCCAGGGACATCTTCCTTGAAATTTCTGCCAATTCGTATCTAAAACTGAATGGCACACATCTCATTTTGTGTTTGACGAGTACTACTCTATCTTGTAGCCAGTTCCTGTGCTTAAAACCTTAGATTTTTCAAATAACTCATCACTGATCCCTTTTTTGAACGTATCCGACCATGCGTTAACCATATTTCGTTCTGCTTGAAAGACCATATGTGAACTATTCCTACTCTGTGATCCATCCCTATTGTCATTCCAAACAATCCTTCATGATATCATCCTAAAATATTCTGTCCTTTTTTGGCATGTACACATTCTCAAAAATAGTTTCTCCTTTTAATTGTAAACTAGTTTCAAAATATACCACCAAATCATTTTTTTCCATCATTGGAAACCAGACACATATCTGGTGGCAGAGGTTCATTCTTCTCCCACTTTTGTGCAAACAATTCTTCTGTGATAAGTGTCATTTTGGCACCTGAATCAACAAGCAAATTTAATATTTCCTATCAACCTCAATCTCCGTGTAGGGATCCACACATTCTTGTTCATTCCCTTCTGTAACCTCCAACACTTCATTTCTTGTTCTTTCCACAACATCAAAACTTTCTCATCATTTTCACTCTCCACAACTGCATTCACCCTATTCCTTTTACTTTTGCGAAATGTCCAATTGTCGCACAACTTATGCATATAGGATTTTTGGCAGGCCATGGTCAATACATGGGTGTGTGACTGGGATACCCACATCTAAAACAAATATTTTTCTGTTTGAAAAACGGGGTTTTGTCATCTTTACTTGCCTATTGTCTTTTCCTCTGATACACAACTTTATTCACATGTTGCTCTTTGCTAATGTTTTCTGATACTACATTACACCTGCATTGTCTTTTTTTCAACAATTCTCTTGATGCTTTGTGCGAAATCTCTATTCTCTTAACCATGTCAATGGTCTCTACTAACGATGGGTACTTTAAAGTGAGAAGTTTCTCTTGGACCTTCTTGTCCCAACACCTGACCACAATTTGGTCTCTAATTGTGTAGTGTATTCTTCAAATTCACAATCCGCAACTAACATACGCAGTGCCGCTACATATGCATCTATTGATTCTTCCTAGAGCTATTCACATATGAAAAACCTGTCTTTTCACTATCAGGCTTGGCTGAATGTCAAACTATATCTCAAATTTCTTTACCGCCCATTGGTACTCATCCAACTCCTCCTCATCCTCATCCACCACCTCTTGTAGTTGAGGCAAATGTTCATAGATCGCCTCTCCTCGAAACCCAAGTTGTCCTCTAACAGAAACCCATTCCTTTCTGCACACCACCTGTCGCCAACTTGTAGAGGTGGTGTACCAAATAACCCCAAGACATCTGTTGTGTTAAAGGCACAGTTGCTTTATTGATGTCTCTCACAACAGCACCAGGAAGCAACTATCACCCAGAAAAAACCTTCACATTTCATAAGAAATGTAGAACTCTTAAACTCAATGCATTCCATGAACACTTTGCATTGGAATAATTAACCAACCTAACAACATGGCAATTTATCATAATATTACATTACAACAAACTTCAAGAAGGAAGGAATATTCCTGTTTAGGCTGTCAGCCCAATGATTCTCTTGCCCCTGAATATATATATATTGCGGAGAGGGATAACAGGTGTTTCTCTGTCAGAAGACATGCGGTATGCACACAATGTGCAAGAGATCTGACTTTGATTCCCCCATGTCTGTTTTTGTAGTTTTTGGTTCCCATGTTGTATGTCCTGATCAAGACTGCTCTCCCTTGTATGCAAAGAGTGAATGACTATAGAGCATTCTTTACTGCTGCTAACGTCCTAAAATTTAGTGAGTGATGGGCTATTTTCAGGGACCACTCGTCTTTTACCTCCATGTCTACCAAAGCCACACCCCAATCCCATTGACTTGTTTGTGATGTTATCACAAATAGTATTGGAGGAAATAAGGACACTCCCTTCAATAAAATATCTGCCTCCGACCACCAATCAACAGCCTGATGTGGTCTCTGAGGTGCTACTGGCACCTTCACCTCGAAATCCATTGAGTGCGGAAACCAATGGGCTAATACTGATGAAATAAAGCTTGAGGTGTAGACAAATCCGTGAATCCCTGCACCTTCAGAAACATTCCTGCAAGGGCCTGCTGGCAAGAGACAGAAGGTTCCTCAATATCTCTTGTAAAGCTTGAACCCATGTCACCGGCAGGTGTACTCTGGCTTTTGACATATTAAGCAGAGCTCTGATAAAGTCTTTGATGTGAAGGAATGAGACATAACTTTTTCAAGTTCAGGATGCACCCAGACTGGACAGACACTCCGACACTCTTGACACATCCAAACGGGTCTTTGAAAGAGAAGGAGATTCAATTAACCAGCTATCTAGGTACGGCTAATAATTCGAATGGAAGTGCTCTGAATTGGAAATGGTGTCCTGTGACTGCAAATCTCAGAAGGCTCTGGCTGTTGCAATGAATACGGACAGGAAAGTATGCATCATGGTGATCCAAGGCCTTTAAGAAATCTTCTCCTCAGACCATTGGAATAACTACCTGGAGCATCAGAATCCTTAAGGGAATGGACTGAACAAACTGATTCAGCCACTTCATGTCCAAACCTGGTCAGAAAGAACCTTTTGATTTTGGGACCGGAAACGAAATTGATACGTCCCTAGCTTCCTTAGTGGAAATGGTACTCCAATTTTGCCTGCAGGTTTGAAATAAATATCTCTCAGAAGGTAATCTTTTTTCACAGCATTAGTAGGCACAGGTGTTTCTTGAAACCATATATGTAGATGTTGTCTTACTTCAATAGAATAATCATTTTATATTATTCCTATTACCAATTTGTCTATGATTAGTCTATGCCATGTCTCGTAGTGGTTGGCAGTCCTTGTCCCAACATCTTCCCCTTGATAATCAGGCCTTAGGAGGCTGCTATTGAACTTCTTGCGACTGAGATTTGATATCCAGTCAGTCACCTGGCCTTTAAAGGGCCTTTTTGACTGCTGGGAAAGCTGCAAAAGTTTTATTAGCATGAAAGATATTTTTGCAGAAAAGGTCCAAAAGTGTTGAAAGGTGTTATTTTCGTTCATAGACTTTTGGATTATAATATTAAGTTAATCTCCAAAAAGTCTCTGACCTATAAAGGGTAGCTGATGAATGAGAGTCTGCTGTTCAACATTCGGCATCCACATCTTGAACCACAAAACCCTTCTTACTGCTTTTGCGGCTGCTGCTGCCATTCAGGATGACCACAAGCCATCAAAAAGATTGTCAGACTGAAACTTTGTGAGCAATTTTATATTAGTATCACACTAAAGGAAGTGACAGATGATGCTTTTAAAACTGCCTCCACCACAGCTAACATAAAATCACACAATAGATATGGCAGCTAAATTTAAAACCTCACCCACAGAAGACTCCAAAGGTAGGAACACAAAGTCCAAAGGTTTTGGATGGAAAGGCCTCACCCATATTTTCGTGGCATGCCTTATCATCTGCCAGTCTGTCTGTTAAGACAGTTTTGTGTGATAGTAAGCAATTTTTCATTGCTTAAAATTGTCGTGGGATCCTCTTCTTCCTGTAGACACTGAAATATACTGTAAATCTTTCTGCAGCATCTGCATAAGAACTTGTTATTGTTTCTGAAATATGACCTAGCATATGCTCAGCCCCTTCGCTGCTAGGCCTCCCCCCCCCCCGTGCTAAGCCTTTCTTTTGGCTATTTGGGATACTTCACACTTAGGCCTCTGTAACTTTTTGACCACATAAGGGATCCACGTCAAATTTGCGCCCTTTTCACCCAGAGAATTCTAAAGGTACCCAGGGTTTGTGGATTCCCCTGGAGGGGACCCAGAAATTAGTCAAAATACAGCTACATTTGTTTTGTTTTTTGAAAAATGGGTAAAAAAGTGCTGCAAATGAAAGTGTCTGTTTATTTCGGTGCAAATTGTATCAACAAAGGGTTTGTCGTGCTGAAATTACCATCCTCCCAGCTTTCAGGGACTGACAGAATTATGTCAGACAACCAACCTTTTCTACACAGTTTTGGCATCTTACTGGGACATTGACTATTTTTTCTATTTTTTGTGCTTTTTACCTTTGTACCGGGTATAAAGCAATTCATTTGGGAAACTATATACAGTGAAAAATTGGGATAAAATACACCTATGTATTTCTGAAATTGGAACAAAATATAGAGTTTAGAAACAGTAGCTATTTGCATATCTCCGAAATTGTGAGTACCCATACCAGCATGTAAATTATAGGACATTATTCAAAGTGACTTCTTTTTTAACCATTGTCTTTCATTTGGAAGGCAAAAATGCATCAAAAGTCAATAGGTAATAACAGTTGCTCTACAATTCTGTGTTACCCTCAGTCTTCCGATAAAAATGATACCTCACTTGTGTGGGCAGGTCTAGTGCCCGCGACCGGAAACAGCCCAAAACGCAATGTGGACACACCACACTTTTACAGTGAAAACTGACGTTTTTTTTTCAAAGTGCCTAGCTGTGGATTTTGAACCATAGCTATGCTGACACTTTGGGAAACCTAGCAAACCTATACATTTTTTAAACTAGACACCCTGGGGAATCCAGGATGTGGTGACTTGTCTGGCTCTCACTAGGTTCTGTTACCCAGAATCATTTGCAAACCTCAAACTTTGTAAAAAACAAACACATTTTCTTCACATTTCTGTGATGGAAAGTTCTGGAATCTGTGCGTGGATTCACACAATTCCACTCACCCCACATTCCCTAAAGTCTTCCGATAAAAATGGTACCTCAGGAGGAGGAGCTTCGCGCGCAACCAAGATGGTCGCGTGAGCACAGGGCTCCCGGACCCTCGCCACCTCCACCGACTATCCTGACTTCTATCCTGATTTGGACGACGGGTTGTTACTGGCACAGCCCCGCTGATCAATTATCCGTTTACAGACTTTGCTTTGGACATTGGGAGCCGAAGGTACGGATCTCTGACTTTTTCAGGCCTGCTCCATGGCACTGCCCCGGGCTCTGTTTTTCTGCCATCGGACGGCAATTGAACAACAACGGACCGCCCGAGTCATCTCGGCTCGGTCGTCTACTTTCGGTTTCGTTTCTCACCCAGGGGCCTCATTGACTCTGCCTGAGTGGCTTGTTCCGACTGCCTCCCACCCTATTACTTCTCGGAACAGTGGCTCTGGTTCATTTGGTTCACTGCCTGGTGGAAGGCCCGTATTTCATACTTCTCACTGATGCGGGTGACTAGGTTGTAGCCATTTTTACCCGATATCAGGCTTCCCTCCGGGGCTCGAGATCTAAAATGGCCACCAAGCCTGAAGGTGAAAAACGCAAGACCAAGCCGGGTGTCCGGGGGAATTCCGTGCAATCGAATGTCATGGATAGATATACCCTCACTAAGGGCTCCCCTGGAGGACCGACTAAATCCCCGACTATTGCTGCAGAAGAATCCTCGATTGGTGAGGACCTGTCGCTACGGGACGTCATGGGCGCCATCACTGCGATGAAGGCCACAATGGGACAACAATATGAGGCCCTGTCCCACAAACTGGACACTGTCGCTATTGATGTTAACTTGATCAGGGCTGACCTTGCAAAGACCAATGAAAGGGTTAAGTCCCTCGATCTTAAGACATCTAGCCTCACGACCGACGTCTCCGACCTACAGGCTGAGGTCGGTAACCTACGGACCGCCCAGGCCTACTTCTCTCGACGCCTGGAAGATTTCGAGAGCCGGGCCCGGCGGAATAACGTCCGCCTGATTGGTGTCCCGGAAACAATGGGGGCCTCTTCGGTGGACTTACTGGTGGAAGATGTTGTATTGAACCATCTAGCACCCAAGGGCCTTAGTAAGTTCTTTGCTGTGGAACGTGCGCATAGGATCCCTGGAGGCACGCCTAAGCCGGGTGCTGCTCCGCGTCCCATCATTGCTCGGATTTTTAATTTTCGGGACAGAGATGCGATCCTGCAAGCGTCACGCCAGTCGGGTCCGACTGCCTTCGAGAATACTACAGTCAGTTTCTACCCGGACTTTACCCAGCAGGTCCAGAAGCAGCAACTTGGTTTCCAAGGAGTGAAGAAGAGGCTGAGAGACAGAGATATGAAATATGCTATGCTTTTCCCGGCCCGTCTACGCGTGGTGTATAAAGAGCGGACATTTTTCTTCGACCATCCTGAGGCCGCAAGTGACTGGCTGGACTCGCTGCCCACGGGGTAGGAACATTCTGAGAACTTTGGACATTC
This sequence comes from Lissotriton helveticus, assembly GCF_964261635.1. Lineage (NCBI taxonomy): Eukaryota > Metazoa > Chordata > Amphibia > Caudata > Salamandridae > Lissotriton > Lissotriton helveticus. Next base: position 127,898,872 of record NC_136070.1, on the reverse strand, counting down.
CGGAGGTGCGGAAGGCGGCCCGGTGGAACAAGAATAGAGATCGGGATCGGCCCCCTTTCCATTGAATTGACTTTCAGCTGTGGTTTGATGCCATGATATTATTGCTTGCAAACGTTTCTTCATTTTGGGGGTGGGCGGGGGGTGGGTGACCCTTCCTTCTCTAGGGTTCTTTTCGTAGATTAGTTGGGTACTGGGGCGACAGGCACACTGCAAGTTGGGGTGGCTATTTAGTCTCACGCAGGGGTGTGGGGAGGGGGGTGAGATGTATGGGGTTTTTTGGGGAAAGGGGGGTTGAAGTTTAGGTTTCATGTTTATTCACAAGGCACAGTAATGTTGAGCTTCTATTGTACAGCTTTGCGCTGGGAGTGGGATGTGGGCAGGGCTGCATACTGGGATGGGGGGTAGGGGACTTCGACTGTTGTGTTGGAACGTCAACGGGTTGGGGGATAGGATTAAACGGGGAGTGGTGTTGCAACTGTTGAGACGTTTATCCCCTGATGTTGTTCTGCTCCAGGAGACGCACTTGCTCGGTAATACGTGCCATGCGTTGAATAGGCGTGGCTATCGTCTCCTGGCACACTCAGGTTTCACTTCTGGATCCAGGGGGGCGGGCATTTTGGTCCGGAACTCCCTCCCTCTTGTTATTGATGAGACCATCCTTGACGATAGGGGACGATATGCTGCCATTGTTGGGCGTTGGGAGGGGAAGGTGATAACCCTGCTCTCTGTCTACATACCACCTGGCCTCCAGACTACTACCTATGCTGACCTAGGAAGGGTTATCCTGGGGTTCCCGGAGGGTCTGTTGGTGGTGGGCGGGGATTTTAACTCCGTAGTTTCGGTGCTGTGTGATCGCTATCCTCCCCGGGAACTTACAAAGGCTCAATCATGGTTAAGCGACTTCCTTGAGACTTTGGGGCTCACCGATTGTTGGCGCTTGCTTCACCCCGGGACTTCGCAGTACACCTTTCATTCTGGGGCACACGGCAGTATCTCGAGACTCGACTATGTTCTGATGCCCTCTTCCCAGGCCTCCGCAATACGGGAGGTAAAGCATCTTGCTAGAGGTATATCAGATCACTCCCCGATATGGTTGGTGGTGGATGCGCAGCTGGGGACGGTGGGTCGTGTGGCCCCGATTAACCCCTGGTACCTCCGTGATCCCAAGGTAAGAGTAGAATTGATCAAGACGCTCGACCATTATTTTGCGGAAAATGTTGGCTCTGTATCCTCCTCGGTTTTATTGTGGGAGGCGTATAAAGCTTTTATCCGAGGCCAGGCCCTCTCCCTGATTAGTAACGTTAAGAGGAGTAGTCGAGAGGACATCGTCCGTATTGAGGGTGAAATTACGGCTCTGGAGGGAGAACTGGAGTCCGAGGTCACCCCAGATGGGTTACACCTATTGGGTCTTAAGCAATTTGAATATAGAGCGTTGGTCACAGATGCTGCGAAAGTGATGAGCAGGGAACAGCAGGGACGCCTGTATGATGTTGGTGATAAAGCAGGGAAGCTGCTTGCCTGGCTGGATAAAAGGGAGAGTGCGAGTCGAGTGGTTCCTGTTATTGTGGATGTGAATGGTGTGAGTCACACTGATCCGGTTGCAATAGTTGAATGTTTTGCTGATTATTTCCAGGAAGTGTATTCCCTGTGTCCGATAGACCTGAACAGGACTCCCACTTGCTTTTGCGTGATATTGCGCTCCCCTGTCTGTCTGATCCCGAGAGGGAATTTCTTGATGCGCCGCCTACGGTGGAGGAGGTTGCGCTCGCTATCCGCTCTGTTCGTTCCGGGAAGGCCGCGGGCCCCAACGGGCTTCCTATTGAGCTCTACAAACTCCGCCCAGATACGATAGCCCCACATTTACGTTCGATGTTTCTAGAATCACTAGAGACAGGTTCCCTCCCTCCTGACCAGAGACTGGCGTCTATAGTGGTGATTCCTAAGGAGGGTAAGTCTCGTGATCGCTGCGCCTCCTTCCGGCCTATATCTCTGATCAACGCTGAACCGAAGATCCTGGCTAAATTGCTTGCTAATAGATTGGTCACTGTTATCGGCGACCTGGTTCATCCGGACCAATCTGGCTTTATACCGTGTCGCAATACTGCGCTTAACCTCAGGCGATTGCATGGCGTTTTGGCGTCTTTGGATGCCACTATGGCGTTTGATACGCTAGAATGGCCATACTTATGGGCGGTCCTTGCTAAATTTGGTTTCGGTTCGGCCTTCATTAACTGGGTGAAATTGCTTTACACCGACCCCTTGGCTCAAGTGGTTGTGAACGGTCGAGTTTCTGCTTCCTTTGCGCTTGGTAGGGGTACGCGCCAGGGCTGTCCTTTGTCTCCTCTTTTGTTTGCCCTTGCCTTGGAGCCACTGGCGGCCTGGTTAAGGTGGGAGCCGTCCTTGAAGGGCATTAGATGGACTCCGGAATTTGAAGACCGCATATCCTTATATGCGGATGATATTCTGCTATATCTTACTTCACCGCGACAATCATTGATAGTCCTCTTTGACGTATTGACCTCGTTCCGCAAGAACTCTGGCCTCGTCATTAACTGGTCGAAGTCCTGTGTCTATGTTCTTTCGGGAGACGCTCTTATTTTGCCCCGCGGCTGTCCCATTACAGTAGTGCGGGAGGGATTTCAATATCTGGGAATCTTTATTACCCTGAACCCAGGACTTCTATATGAACGCAATTTGCTACCTCCTCTCCAGCGCCTCCGTGCCGATGTCCTTGCTTGGAGTAGACTCCCTCTCTCTCCCCTCGGAAGGGCGGCGTTGTTCAAGATGATGTCGCTACCCCGATTCCTCTACGCGTTGCAAAACTCACTAGACGCCGTGCCTGCTAGTTATTTCCGTGAGATTGACAGTTTACAGAGACAATTGGTGTGGGGGGGCCGCTCTCGTATTGCTATTGCGAAACTGACGCTTCCGTGGTATGATGGCGGTGTCGCACTCCCTGATATTCGCCGATATTACTGGGCGTCTCAGTTAGGGGCTATTAATCACTGTACCTATGCTCCTTCGCCGAACCCGGCCTTTGAGATGGATAAATGGCTGCTGCCTGGCGGAGATTACAATAGGGCTCTCTATTCTAGATCTGCCGGTAGGACTCTCACGGGCCCAACTAGGACGGCAGTCCAGGTCTGGCATCGCGCCACGGTGGCTCTAGGTTGGGCTGATAGGTTGACCCGTGCGACTCCGTTGTACGCATCGGATACGCTTGGGTCCCTTTGGCGGTCGAAGGGTTTTGACAGGTGGGATGTGATCGGTATTAGCAAGGTGAATGACGTGTGGACCAAGGGGAGAGTTAAGACGTTTGATGAGCTGAGAACTGAATATGATTTGAATGATAGGGAATTTTTTCGGTACGTGCAAATTCGACATGCGGTCATGTCAGTCTGTCGCGACCGTCAGTTTCTCCTTCCCTCAGGGTTGTGTGATGCTATATGGGGGCCCACCTCTTAATCGACCCAAGTCCGGTTTGCAACCAGCACGGACTTTTGGGCGCGATTGAGCGGGGGAAAATAGGAACCAGGGGCGGGGACTGCTGGGGTGTTGACCTGCAAAGGAGACAAAAGCAAGCAACAAAATATCAACACCTGACTCTTCTGCTATTTAGCCCACTCGCTATAGGAATAGTTCTTATTCTATTACCTGCTTAAATTACGTGGTCTCTCTAATGAATATCAGTTAGCCTTAATTGGAGATAGATTCAAGCAAATGAGTTCAATATCTCTTGACTAATGTCTATCAGAAAGTACTCCCACGAAGAGACTTGTGTCCATTACCATCCGGTTAACGCACTTTGGGCCAGATGTAGGTGTCTAAATACCGGTCGGAAACGGCCGAAAATACCGATTTTCGGCCGTTTCCGACCGGTATTTGGACATTGGTATGTAGGGCTTTGAAAAACATACAGATTCGGTAATTTTACCGAATCGGTAATTTTACAGATTCGGTAAAATTACCGATCGGTAAAATTACCGAATCTGTATTTTCTTATGTAGGTAGCACTTTAAACAGTGCTACAGGGCCTTTAGAATTCGTTATTTACCATGGAATACTATTCCATGGTAAATAACGAATTCCAGTGTAAATGCACATCTGTGCATGTACACCTGTGCCATGTGGCACACAGACAAGTCCTAAGGGCATGTCTGTGTGTCACATGGCACACAAGCCAGGAACAGGGGTGCAGCAGGGTGTCAAAGTGACACCCTGTCACCCTTGCAAATTCGGTAATTTTACCGATTCTGTAATTACAGAATCGGTATTTCCCATTGATTCCTATGGGCTTCAAAGCCCATAGGAATCAATGGGCAATACCGATTCGGTATTTACAGAATCGGTAAATACCGAATCTTAACGATTCGGTATTTACAGATTCTGAAATACCTACATCTCCTCCCTTCATATTTACCACTTCATAAATACCGAATCGGTAAAATTCGGTATTTAAGAAGTGGTATATAAGAATTACCTACATCGGGCCCTTTGTCCCTAAATGATATACGGAAATCCTTAATCAGCAGGACTCTCAGCAAGGTTCACCCATATGGCAGAAAACAATGTCAAAATCAGGATTTGTTCACTGCCACTAATAAACCTTAGCACACTATTTCAAACAAAAGCAACAACGAAACAGAAAAGCGATGGGAAGTCGATAGGCTAGGTATAAGGGGTGTTTTCCTCTCTGCACGAGACTGCCTGTCTCCTCCAACAGAGAGAACCACCTCCCCAGCGCCACTATGTGCGCCCTCCTCCTCTGCACGAGTACGCCGGAAAAAGGCGACTCCTCCAACAGAGGAGAATACAGGCGTTTGAACCTCTCTGCATGAGACCGGCCGGTCTCCTCCAACAGAGAGTACAACGGCCTAAGCGCCTCTAGGTGCGCACTCCTCCTCTGCACGAGTACGCAGACGTGCGTCTCTTCCAACAGAGGAGAATACCTGTATGCCTCTTATTACCTGACCTCGACGGAGCAAGAAGCCGAAGCCTGTGACGGTACCTCCGAACGGACAACTTCTCCTCGCTGACTTGGGCTGGAACTATGAATACGCCGCTGTGGACCCTCAGCACGGTGAAACAATTATCGGCAGCGCTTCTAGCGTCCCTGCCTTCTTATAGCCCTTGGGAGTGGTTGTGCGACGTCTTGATAGGTTTCACCTGAGTTTCTAGCGCGACTTGCGCTAAACTCCCTGGGTAGTGTAGTCTTTTCCGTGTTGCGCGATGCTATTTCCCACGTATCGCGCGTGAGCTGTCTTGACTGCCTTCATTCTGCACAGCTAGCGGAAGAACCTGCACCGTTCCAACGCGATTGTGACAGTACATCTCCCTCCACCGATGACGCTAGCTGACTGTGGGTTTCCCCGGATGCAGACGATGAAACTTCGCCACAAGTCTCGGGGCATGCACCCCATCCCATGGCTCCCAAGAGTCTTCTTCCTGACCATATCCCTTCCAGGACACCAAGTACCACACCTTGCCCCTCACTAGTTTGGCATCCCGGATACTCTCTACCTCGTATTCTTCCTCCCCCAGGATAGATACCGGTGCAGGTCTGATCGGGCGAGACCCCTGGAGGGGTTTCAACAGGGAGACATGGAATACAGGATGTATTTTCATGTGTCCCGGTAGTTTAAGTTTGACCGCCACAGGGTTCACGATTTTGGACACCTGATACGGACCTATGTACTTCGGACCAAAAGTGCTGGTCCGCTTAAAACGTATGTTTCTAGCTGATAACCAGACCCAATCCCCCACCTTGTACTCCGGTCCTGTTCGGCGGTGTCTATCTGCTTGGTATTTGTACCTGATCTTGGCTCTTTGCAAATTGGCTCTAGTGTTCAGGATTACTTTGCGCATGCTCTGAAGTCTTTGTTTGAGATCAGGTATTTTACCTACGTGTTTTGGTAAGACCACAGGGGTGAAACGTGGGTGAAACCCGTAGGTACAAAAGAAGGGAGAGTAAGATGTGGATGCATGTTTTGCACTGTTATACGATATTTCTGCCACCCACAGCCACTCCACCCATGCCTCTGTGTTGTTGTTGACATAACATCGGAGGTACTGTTTCAGGGTTTGATTGAGTCTTTCGGTTTGACCGTCTGTTTGTGGGTGAAAGCTCGTAGACAGGGATGTATCGATTCGGAGAGCCGCACACCAGGTTTTCCAAAACATTGCTGTGAACTGTGCCCCTCGGTCCGATACGATAGTCCTGGGGATACCGTGCATCCTCACCACGTGTTGCAACAACAATCTGGCTAGTTGACTAGCCGTCGGTACTTGTTTGCACGGAAGAAAATGACCCATTTTGGTAAGATAGTCCACTACCACTATTATGGCCGTGTTTCCCTGGCTCTCTGGCAACCCCACGATGAAGTCTATGGAAATCCTCTCCCACGGCTCCTCCGGGGTAGGCATGATCTGAAGCAGACCCGCTTTTCGTTGATGGTCTGACTTTGCTTGGGCGCATACGGTGCATTCTTTAACCCACGCCATCACATCCCTCCGCACCTCTGGCCACCAGAATTGGCGCAGTACCCGATCCAGCGTTTTGGCTCCTCCTTGATGACCTGCGCTGGGGACTGTATGGCACCATCCAAACACGATTTTCCTCAATGAAATGGTAGGAACAAGGAGTTGTTTGCCCTTCAGAGCGATCCCATCCCTAGTACGTCATTCTGGGTGGGAACGAAGCCAACTCCTCCAGACCATGGATCTCATGTCTTGACGGACTCTTTGAAGGAAAGTCTCTGTGTGCGTAGCACAGAGGACCTTACCCGGTTCGATGATGGATTCCTCCGTGGGTGTCTCTCTCCTGGGAGCGGTGTCTTGTCCGGTCAAGGCGTCTGCTTTCTTGTTTTCCCTACCCGGACGAAACGTCACCAGGAAATGGTATTCCGCGAAAAACTGCATCCATCTCAACTGTCTGGGCGTGAGATGTCGAGCCGACCTCATGAACTGCAAATTCCGGTGGTCGGTATATACCGTGACCTGATGCACTGCTCCCAACAGCAGATGTCTCCATTCCAGAAAAGCGTCTCGGATGGCCAATAGTTCTTTTTCTGCGATGGCGTAGTGTGTTTCTGCCTCGTTTAACTTCCTGGACATGAAGGCTATAGGGTGCAAATAACCCGTGGTGTCCTGTCTTTGAGAAAGCTCCGATAGCGACGTCTGATGCGTCTGCCTCCACTATATAAGGCAATGAAGGATTAGCATGCGTGAGAACAGGGGCTGTGGTGAAAGCGTTCTTTAAACTCAGGAAAGCGGCTTGAGCGTCCTCATTCCATAGGAATTTGATTCCTTTCCGGGTGAGTCTAGTTAAGGGTACCACCATGTTCGAAAAGTCCTTTATGAACCGGCGATAGAAGTTCGCGAATCCTAACAGGCTTTGAACCTCTTTGATGTTTTGGGGCCGAGGCCAATCTTCAATGGCCTTTACCTTCCTCTCCGCCATGACTTGACCTGAAGGAGTAAGCATTACCCCTAAGAATTCCACCGTATCCACGTGGAAATCGCATTTGGAAATCTTGCAAAACAGATGATGTTTCCTGAGGGCTTGTAGAACTAAACTCACGTGTCTCACGTGTTCTGGTTCATCGTTGGAATACACCAGTATATCGTCGATATATACTACAGTAAAGACGTCCAAATACTCCCGCAAGACCTCGTTAAGGAAGAATTGAAACGCCGCAGGCGCATTACAGAGGCCAAACGGCATCACCAGGTATTCGTATAGACAGTACCTGGTCTTGAAGGCCGTTTTCCATTCGTCGCCTTCCTTGACTCTAACCAAATGGTATGCCCCCCTTAGATCAAGCTTGGTGTATATAGACGCAGCTCTCACCTGCTCCAGAAGCACGGGAATCAACGGCAATGGATACCGATTCTTTATTGTAATGTCGTTGATCCTCCGAAAATCGATACAACATCTCAGCTCACCATTAGCTTTCGGTATGAAAAAGAGAGGCGATGCTGCAGGCGATCTCGATGGACGTATGTACCCTAACTTTAGGAACTTGTCCAGGTACTCTCTTAAATAGTTGATTTCCGGTATAGTGAGGGAATATATCCTGCCGCAAGGTATCTCCGATCCCGGAATTAAATCAATCCGGCAATCATAGTCTCTATGTGGCGGTAACACATCAGCCTGGGTATCATTAAACACATCCGCAAAACCTTGGTAACATGTAGGAAGCAACACTTCTTTTTCTGCGGCTGTAGCGACTTGATGCATCGGGTGGTCATGACTGGGTTCTGGTTGTGGGTTCTGCACACAGTGTGTTAGACAATACTGAGAGTTGAACTGCATCGTTTTATTTCCCCAATGCACGGATGGTTCGTGTTCCCTCAACCAAGGAAGGCCCAATATGGCTTCGTACATAGGTGCCTGGATGATGTTAAACGATATCCTTTCTTGATGATAGTCGTCGTATATCATTACGCACTCTTTGGTGTGATAACGGATAGGGCCAGAAACCAACTCCTTTCCGTCCACTGCATAAACCAGTTCTGGCACTTCCTTCCGCTCTAGCGTCACCCCCAAACCAGAGGCCACCTCTTTGTCCATGAAACAACCGGTGGCTCCGGAATCTACCATGGCGTTTATTTCTCGAGCCACCTTTCCCACCATGAGTTTCATGGTCACCACGAAATGTTCTTTCGCTCTGGACATTCTAGTGTTCAAGGAAGGGATCACCCGACTGCCTGAAGACCTCCCTTCTGTGTCTTTCAGGCTTTGGCGTTTCCCTCCTCCTTCTCTGCAGTTAACACCACAGATTGGCCTACCCGAGGTTTTCCGTACTTGGGTTTGACCGGACACTCACGTAGATAATGCCCCTTCTTTCCGCAGTACAGGCAAAGACCCTGTTTCCTGCGGTGGTCTCTTTCGCTGAGAGTCAGCGAGGCTCTCACGGTTCCGATGTCCATCGCCTCTGTGGAACTGTTATTCTTGTCTGGACCTACGGTCTTCTCGCCATAGGACACGGCTCTGTCTTTCTTCCTTCCATCTCCTTTTTCTTTCGCGCAGGCGATGGTCTAATCGTAAGGTCAGGTCTATGAGAGCGGCACACGTGACTGGTTGTGAATCTATCTGGGCCAGCACGTCCTTCATCTCGTCTGTTAACCCACAATAGTATACTGCCGATTTTTTGGCCTCCGGCCAATCCGTTTCAGCCACCAACCTCCGAAAGCTGTTCAGATATGTCACTAAATCCTGACTTCCCTGGTGTAGATCCAAGAGGTCTCGATCTGCGGAGAACGTATCCGCTCTTCTATCAAATGTACGCTCAAAGCTGAATCTGAACTCGTCCCAATCATGTAACAACGGGTCGTCATTACGAACTATCGGGACGGCCCATTGAGCCGCTTCCCCTCCCAAGTAGGAAATAAGAAAAGCTACTCTGGCTTGGTTTGTGAGAAACAGTTTAGGTTTACATATGAAAGTATTTGGGTCATGAAAACTTGGACCTTTTTTATGTCCCCATGGAATCTTTCGGGTGGGGCTAGAGGGACCTGTGTTGGCATCTCTACCACTAACGAATTGGGGCGTGCCGTTCCCCCTATATCAAAGGGATTCCTCTGTAATTGATCTACTCTAGCGTGTAAGGTTGCATTTTCCTGGCGTGATGCGGCTAGTTCAGCCTGCATCAAAGCCAGTGCTTCAACCACGTCTTCTAGGGTAGCCATGCTTCACACAACCAGGAGAGAGTAATACTTAGGCCGATAATTATGTCGCGACCGTCAGTTTCTCCTTCCCTCAGGGTTGTGTGATGCTATATGGGGGCCCACCTCTTAATCGACCCAAGTCCGGTTTGCAACCAGCTCGGACTTTTGGGCGCGATTGAGCGGGGGAAAACAGGAACCAGGGGCGGGGACTGCTGGGGTGTTGACCTGCAAAGGAGACAAAAGCAAGCAACAAAATATCAACACCTGACTCTTCTGCTCTTTAGCCCACTCGCTATAGGAATAGTTCTTATTCTATTACCTGCTTAAATTACGTGGTCTCTCTAATGAATATCAGTTAGCCTTAATTGGAGATATATTCAAGCAAATGAGTTCAATATCTCTTGACTAATGTATTTCAGAAAGTACTCCCACGAAGAGACGTGTGTCCATTACCATCCGGTTAACGCACTTTGTCCCTAAATGATATACGGAAATCCTTAATCAGCAGGACTCTCAGCAAGGTTCACCCATATGGCAGAAAACAATGTCAAAATCAGGATTTGTTCAGTGCCACTAATAAACCTTAGCACACTATTTCAAACAAAAGCAACAACGAAACAGAAAAGCGATGGGAAGTCGATAGGCTAGGTATAAGGGGTGTTTTCCTCTCTGCACGAGACTGCCTGTCTCCTCCAACAGAGAGAACCACCTCCCCAGCGCCACTATGTGCGCCCTCCTCCTCTGCACGAGTAAGCCGGAAAAAGGCGACTCCTCCAACAGAGGAGAATACAGGCGTTTGAACCTCTCTGCATGAGACCGGCCGGTCTCCTCCAACAGAGAGTACAACGGCCTAAGCGCCTCTAGGTGCGCACTCCTCCTCTGCACGAGTACGCAGACGTGCGTCTCTTCCAACAGAGGAGAATACCTGTATGCCTCTTATTACCTGACCTCGACGGAGCAAGAAGCAGAAGCCTGTGACGGTACCTCCGAACGGACAACTTCTCCTCGCTGACTTGGGCTGGAACTATGAATACGCCGCTGTGGACCCTCAGCACGGTGAAACAATTATCGGCAGCGCTTCTAGCGTCCCTGCCTTCTTATAGCCCTTGGGAGTGGTTGTGCGACGTCTTGATAGGTTTCACCTGAGTTTCTAGCGCGACTCGCGCTAAACTCCCTGGGTAGTGTAGTCTTTTCGGTGTTGCGCGATGCTATTTCCCACGCATCGCGCGTGAGCTGTCTTGACTGCCTTCATTCTGCACAGCTAGCGGAAGAACCTGCACCGTTCCAACGCGATTGTGACACAGTCTTTCCCTTGGGTACGGATGTACCGGAGGCGTCCCCGCTCGAAGATAGGATATTGGATGGGTACGTTCCTGATAGCACGATCTCGCTTATATATAAAAAATTGATCAACTCCAGGGCTGATCTCTTGTGTCACCTTCGGGAGGTGTGGACTAGCGATGGGCTGGAATTTGAGGAGGAAGACTGGCAGGCTGCGATCTCCTCCCCTAAGGAAGTGGCGATCCCGGCGCGCCTCCGGTTTGTCCAGCTTAAGATTCTACACAGGGTGTATGTGACCGGTCCTCGTCTTGTGCGCATGGGCTTTTCTGTTGATGGACTGTGCAGGCGTGGCTGTGGTCTCGTGGGAACGTTTCTCCACATCATTTGGGAGTGTCCTGTAGTGATGCGATACTGGTCTCGTGTGCATGAATTTATGAGTGAGGTTACGGGTGTGCGGTCGATGCCTGAGGCAAGGCGATGTTTGCTGAATGTTTGGGAACCGAATGATTACAGTGTGGCGCAAATTCGTTGGGTGACCTTAGGAAATATGATTGCCAAGAGAGACATTGCCCAACTATGGGGTGCCCAGAGATCGCCGACAGTTCAGCTATGGGAACAGAACTTGGACTGGTGTATGTTCAGGGAAAAGACGGTGTATATCTCCCGGGGCACGCCCCGGAAATGGGGGAAGATATGGACTCAATGGAATGTGTATCGTGGTGAGATATGTACTCCCCCACCTTCCAGCACTTGATATTGAACCACTGTCTCCCCAACCCAATGTTTCCTCCACACAGACTTAGACATGTTTGATTGCCTCTGGTCCCTCTGCCCCCCACTCATAAGACATGTCTTTACCTCCTCTTTGAAATGTACTTCCCGCCCCACCACACGCTGTAACGCTGTGATGTGAGTACTGCCTTGTGTCTGTTTTTTGTTTCTGTTTCTGTTCTTTGTAACTTTATATTTAATAAAAAAAAAAAAATTCTACAAAAAAAAAAAAAAAAAATGGTACCTCACTTGTGTGGATAGGTCTAGTGCCCGTGACAGGAAATGGCCCACAAAACAGTGTGAACACACCACATTTTTACAGTGAAAATTTCCCCTTTTTTTGCAAAGTACATAGCTGTGGATTTTGAACCCTAGCTCTGCCGGCACCAAGGGAAACCTAGCAAACCTATATATTTTTGAAAACTAGACACTCAGCAGAATCCAGGATGGGGTGACTTGTCCACGCACATCGCCAGCCAAGTGCCAGTCCATGCACACCACCAGCCAAGTGCCAGTCCACACACACTGTCAATTTCTTTTAACAATATAGAAAACACAAACCAATTAGAAGTAGATACAAAACTATAACTACAAACACAACAGCGGTAACTAAAGACATTATTCTAATGCCAACTGTGAAACTGAACAACAAATAAAGAACCATACAGACCAGGCAGTACACTATTAGACTCAAGGTTGCTCCCAAAATCTCTTTTGAGTGTGATACAATCTAAAACATTTGGGCACAAACAGCCCAGGATTATTAGGACAATCAGCAGAGTGCATACTACTCTCCTTCCGCATACCTCTTCGCAAGCAGACTCTCCAAGGATTGTTTTTTTTGGGCATGGGAGGAATTAAATTGGAAAAGTGGCGATCATTAAATCTGGTAATCACTAGGCGGTAACTGTTCCTAATGGAGAGAGGGAGCAGCCTATTCTGGTTGCTGTGATAAAGATTCATGTGTGTGGTCTCTTTTGCGGTTACGGTTGGATATCGATGAAGGTGGGGGAATTTCTCCTTTTAGAAAAAGTACCCCACACACCCATGCGGGTGTCATGCTACATCATCAGGCGTGGGCTCCTCGTGGGGTGGCGCTGCTGTCCCTCACGGGCCCCGCAAGAGGGCTTTTTGTCGGAGATCTTTTAGGAGAGACGCCGCTGTGGGTGTGTGGGTCTAAAAAGTGTGTGAGTGAGTTAAAATTACCCCTGCCGTACCCAGAAACAGATCTCTCTCCATTAGGAACAGTTATCCCCTAGTTACCCCCTAGTGATTACTACGTGATTCTTTGGGAGCTTCGGTACTGAACCTCTCTTTTGCAATCAGCTCCCAGTCCCCCTCTCGACATTGTGTTGTGATCTTTCAATCTAGCCACATCCTCCACCACTCCAACTCAAGGAACACTTGCCTGTTCCACTACAACAAGGGGCCGCTCTCCACAAACATTTATATAAAAAATAAATCCCTGGTGGCCTAGTGGGCCATCTAAAATATTTTTGGGCCACTGCCCCCCCTCAAGGGTGCAGAAATGTCCACACAAAATGCCCCTCAAAGGGGAGGGACACTTGCCCAAGGGGCCGCTCACCACAAACATTTATATAAAAAAAGAAAATCCTTGGTGGCCTAGTGGGCCATCTAAAATATTTTTGGGCCAATCTGCCCCCCTTCCCCCAAGGGGTGCAGAAATGGCCACATAAAATGCCCATTAAAGGGGAGCGACCCTTGCCCTATGGGCCTCTCCCCACATGCATTATATATATATAAAAAAACTAAAACGGAAAAATAATCCCTGGTGGCCTAGTCTAAAATTATTTTTGGCTGATCTGCCCCCGCAGAAATGACCAAAAAAAATGTACCCCAGAGGGGAGCGACCATTGCCCAAGGGGCCGCTCCCTGCATGCATTGCAAATAAAAAATAAATAAACTAAAATTTAAAAAATCCCTGGTTTCCAGTGGGCTTTCCTGCTGCACGATCATACAGAAGGAATGCTCAAAGAGACATTGGAAGAAGGAAAACCCTTTCCATTCCCCGGATGCCTCTTTGAAAACAAAATCTCCCCTCCCATGGGAGAAACTTACCTCCTCTGTCCTGGACGCTGTGAAAGCAAATGGCTTCCACCGCGTCCAGTTTCATCTAATTATGCTGGAGCACAATGCGCGACAACATCAATAGATGATGTGGCAGGGCGGTGGGGCAGCAAAAGTGCTTCCGCTGTCCTCCCAGGTGGGGGCAGCATCATGGGTGGCCGGGGGGGGGGGGCGCCAAGGCTTCCCCCGTTGGTGGGTGCTAGGACGGCCAGGAGCCGCCCTGAGCTCACGCCCACCGTGTCTCAGGACGGCTCCTGGCTGTCCTTAGCACGGAAAGGGTTAAAGCACTCATCACCTTTTATCAGCTGGATCCCTTAACAGGGAGTCTTAGTAGGCCAGTGAGAAAGCTGATGCTATACTTGCCATAGGCATGCAAGGAATGTCATGTTCAAAGTTCTGTAGCAAACTTCTGTTTGCTAAAAAGAAAATGAGACTATTGGAGAGTTGTTACAACGTCCAGTTAGGATAAAGGCTAAGGATAATGGAGGGAAAAATCGAAAACAGATGTTTTCTGACGTTGGATTGGTGATTTCCGTAGAAGAATGCATCTTCAACAGTGACAAACCTTTTGGAAAAACATCTTTGACTTTGTTGGAGTCAACCAAAAAGATAATCTATGTGTCAATCCAAGAAAGAATAAATGCTGTTGGCAGTACCAAGCTCACCATTGATGATATCAGTGAACCCTGGTATGATGTGCGAATTTTCAAAAAAGAGAACCTTGCACAAGGAATATCTTATGCTTGGTGTACTGGAGGAGGTTCTTCATTTGTCCACCCTGCAAATCCAGTGGAGGAAATAATAGAAAGTACCTTTGCACCAAAAGCAGTGTTTGGAGTAACAGACATCTATACAGCAAGTCTTCCACCATCAAACACAGGTTAGAAATTCACCTTATTTAAAAATAAATGAAGCACATTTAATTGGGTGTTTTTTAACATTAAAAATGTTTATGTAGTTTGTGAGACATATATTTCGAACATAAATGTAGATGTAAATTATAGTAGTCATTAACAATATCCCAAAAATGAGAAATACAAATCCTACAACGCATTGTTAAAGCAATCATTTGTAACATACCTTTTTTATCTTTCTACAAAGTCTAATACTTAGAACAGTTAAAAAAAACACTACACATATGTCAATTCATGTACTTTTGGCTGCACAACAATGCAATATGGGTCATGTCGTTTTATTTTATAGATATCTAACCATAACAAATAGGTTTTCACCACACTTAAGTAATATATATGCTATTTCTCACTAGAAAACACTGCTGCAATAAAGCAGTGGTCTTCAAACATTATAATGCTGCCCCTCCACTCGTGGAAACAAAATCATGGGGGGGTGGGGGCTCACATTTTTTCACAATGATGCTATTAATTTAGCAATGTTTAAATATGTCTAGATTTATTCAAACATTGCAGTTAAGATCTGTTACTTTTTTGAACATACAATCAAATACATGATTGCCAAACATATAATTCTGGCCTGGCAGGCCTTTCTAATGTGTAAAATTATCCACAGTATGATTGTTAGAGATGGGGGTGGGTTTTTTGAAGAATATTTAGAGGCCCTTCCCTTTTGACATATACTCTATGCCAGGATATAAATGACAACAATATATTAGTAATGGCCCACTACAGAGCAGCTTACTGCAGCTCTTTTTTTCTGCTTATAATAAAGCACTGTTCTCAGCATAATGCTTCTTTTGGTCAGAGCCAAGTTGTTCCCCCCAACCTTCCCCCCCACCTTCCCGGGATAATTTGAGGCCCCCGTTTGAAGAACCCATACACTAGAAAGCGTTGGAAATTAATATGACAATGTTGAACATATTGTTAATGAATAGATGGGTAAAACATCTGCTCTGCAACATAACAGCAATTTACAAGCAGAACAGCCACCTGAAAAGCTAGATGAACCCCATGGACATATACATTCTCTTCAAATCTTTGGTCCTGGTCTTTAGGTCTTTCCATGCCATTGGCGCTAAATACTTATCCAAACGTTTCTCTCGTTATAGGCCTAAGAGAACCCTTAGATCATCTAACTCTAATTTGTTAAATCCCCCTATTTTTAGATTAAAGGCAATAGGAGGAAAATCCTTTGCTAGTTTAAGACCTACGGCCTGGAACCAACTTCCGGGTCCTCTTTGACGTATGGCTAATGAAGTTGGCCTTAAGAAGGGCCTTAAAACGTGGTTGTTCTCTTCTTCAGATGATCTCTGCCATGATTAATCTAACCTGCTCCTTTGCTTTGCTTTCTTGGCAACGGTCCATGTAAATAGTATCTGTGTGTGAGCTTGCGCCAGGATGCTCTGATTGAGCGATCGTGCGCTCTATAAGTTCCATTTTCATTCATTCATTCATTCACGATCTCCATACGTCCAAATATGCAGATAATTAGAAATATTAGTCCTTCAACAAGACACATTATGCGAAGCAGATTGTTGCGAAATCGCAGAGCTATGTAAGGTGGAGGGCTGCAATGTCTCTTAATTTAGAAGCAGAATTACAATCTTCTCAATTCCAAACATTGAGAAATACACCAGTATCTAGTGATAGGCATGAAAGGGACAAAAAGAGCTCAGCAGTAAAGCTCTAACTGTTGGTAGATTACCTTTTGGTTTATTTTGTTTTCACAATACAAACTGAAAAAAAATATCTGTACAATATATGGTTATAGTTACATTTTAATTAGCAAATTGTTACTTATAAGGAAAACATTACTTTGATCATTGATGGCCCCTGAAAAATCCAAAATAAATATTGTGTAATATTTAAAAGTGATACTTTGTGGAAGTCGAAAATGTCAATAATACAAAAACTTACTTTAAAAGTAATTTTCGATGATTTGTGTTCTAACACTCCTTCCATCGGTGGCTCTGTTGCCATCCACATTTTGATGTTGTGTACGAAGTGGAGGTATTTCTTCATCATCACTATTGTACTCTAACATTCTGTAGGAAGGATTCTTTGTGTTGTAACATTGTGCAGCATAGCACAACATGCCACAAGTTTAGGAACGCCTGGTGCATATTGTAATGCTCCCGAACGCTTATGTAGGCATCTGTGGCATCCTTGCAGGAGTCCAGATGTCCTCTCTATTAAGGACTGGTCTGTTGATGTGCTACATTAGGATGTACGTCGTTACAACGCATGCTTTTACAACGCATGCCTTTACGATGCAAGTTTTACAATGCAAGTCGTTACAACGACTTGCGTTGGGGGGCGCTGGATAGTGAATAGTTTAATTTACTATTCCAACTCCAGTCCCCGTGGATTGTAGGGAAGGTGTTGGATAGTAAATTAAAACTATTCCCTATCCTAGAGCGCCCCCAGCGCAAGTCGTTGTAAAAGTTGCATTGTAATGGTTGCGTCATAAAGGTACTTCATTGTAAAAGTAGCGTTGTAAACGCTGTTCCCTGCTACATTATATCTTTGCTGTCTGGCTGAATGAGGATGTAGGAAGGGTGTCATAATCTGTGGCTGAAGAGCATATATACTGTCACCTAAAACTGCATTAAAAACGATAAGAAATCCTGCATATATATATATTTACATATATATAAATATATATACAAATATAAGTACATACATTTTTTTAAAAATTATGTTACATTGTATACCCAAAATCATCGCCGGGCTATCCTGTAGCCAGACGTGTGTACATGCCACAGTGGCGGAACAAATATGACTCATGCGTCTTGTCTGGATAATGTGCTACAATGTCAGTCATAACACACTCACTATTACACACTACTTGTATATTTAAGGAGTGGTAATTGTTCCTATTTCCGTACAAAAAGAAGATTGTGATGGTGGACAAATTGGAATGGGTGTTCCATCAGTGCAGTTAATTACCTGAGGGAATTGTGCTACTCTGGGAAATGCACCCTTGGTGTCTAGTAGATCACATGTTGTATGAGAAAACCAATTGCAAGTATTGATTTTTTAGCAACATGGCTGCAAGACAAATCCAAAAAACCCGAGATAGTGCACTCTATGAAATGCCTCCTGCCTCAGTCACAACCGCTTGGTAACTCCCTAATGCCAAAAGATGCAGAGGGAACAGCACTTTAATGTGCTCTACATGTGTCTCTTTCTAAGGAAGGGTGCATTTAATTTATTAAATCTAAAATACCACTGAAATTATTCCTCTACTTTGTATAAATCTCCTCCTTTTTTCAAGAGTGTTACTATCACCTTATAAATCCTCTCCTGCCTGTTCTGTATTGCTTCCAAAATGTTGCTCTGCCTCTCCAAAGCATTCAACGCAGCCATTCTGAAAATAAATGAAGTTCTCTGGGCCTATTTTTGGAGTTTACCCCTGGTTACTACCTGCATCCACTTGGTGGTAAATTGCAAGTACAACAAACTTGTTTTGCTACTAGTGACAGCACCATAACAGAGCGAGCAAAGGCAGCAGGGAGATAGTTTTTTCCCTTCAGGCCACCAGACAGATGCCGGCAACACTACACCGCGGCTCCTGTCATGCTACAATATGGGACACTCTGTGATGCCGCCACATAAGGTACACATTAAAAATGATGAGAAGCACTACATTTTCAAACGTGATTCTTTTTTTTCCCATACAGTCTCATTCTCTTTCCAGTTCTTTAGAGAATCATATAAACTTTATTTTTGGACACACTCGATTCAGTAGCAACTAGCTTTATGAATTTAAATCAGGTGCCATTGTGTCAGCCCCCTAATCAGTAACACTATCCCTAAAATCACCCAGACCTGTCACTAATCAGCCACTTTTTTTTACTGTTTTATCATTTTTCAGCATTCATTCATGGTGCTGCATTGAAGTTAAGGTACTGATTTTTCACGTCTCACTGATCACTTTGGGTCGAGCCAAAATCTACGAGATCACTAATTTCTTTTCCATCTATTGCTTCTTTTAATCAGATCCAGCTTAGATTCCCGACGAGAACCTCTACTGAGACAGTGTCTAAACGCATTGACCCTTACCCCAAGGGAAAATGATTTGCTTTTCCCATTTGCGAGAAGGAGAGGAAAATGTAATAACTTATGGCTCTCCCTAAATCACACCCTCAACAACATCACTTGGCCACTTCAAAAGACTAGGATTGTCTAGTTAAAGAGAGACTTTACCATAAAGACTTTTGTCCAAACTCCCTTTTTCATGAAAGCATTTTGGAACTGGTCCATGTTATGTGTTATCTTAAAATGTTTTTACACTGCACAATTTTTTCTCTCTAATATTGGAATAATTGCACAATATATCCTCATCAAACCAAGTGTTTTTTCTGTTTTCTGTGTTTGAATCCAGTGTTGCATTAACAAAACTTCCATTTCATGTGAAATAATTGGAGAACTAGGTAATAAAAACAGCCCTTAGCTCTTACATGGATCAACTGACTGCTTTGTCTTTTGGTCCATACTTCTAACAGAGTATCAGTAGTTTCAACACAAGGTTTTCTTCATTGTTTTTTCTTTTATTGTGGTCCCTCCTCCTGTGCTAAAGGACCCTTCCCTTTTCCCTTCAAGTGGAGAATTTGTTTACACTTTCTCCTAAAAGCGGACAGTAACAGGCCTCAACACAAATCTTGCTAAATCATGCTACCTCCCCAAGACAATCTATACTGTGCTCCTTCAACCTGCTAATGTTAAAGGAAACCTGTGAGCTAATGAAAACCATAAACATCTAGTAGACCATCCCCTCGAAAAGTATATATTGGCATTGTATATCCAACAAACCATTCTGTGGCAAACTCATTGTCTTAGATCTACAGCTTAATTGATCAAATAAAGACCTCCACGACACACAGGATTACAGAATCCCCATTAAGCTCCATCTGGGACATCCTCAAGAACACCGTAGACCCTTGCGGAGTCACACCACTACTCCAATTCAGCACTGTAGACCACCAATCGCTGATGTAAATACTACAACATGGTATTCCCCGGCATTGTTCTCAACTGAATAGAACCATGTCTCTCAAACCAAATTCTTATGTTTCTACCATTTGGCTCTTTGCCAATCACCTCTCTGGTAAGTATTTCTAAAGGCTTTAAAATGGTCCCTCTTTTCTGTAATAAATAGCTATCCCCACTTCCTGAACTTGTGAACTCCTTCTAGTTTAATGTTACAGTTTTGCTGGTGATAACCAGATTAGCTTGAAACTCTAAAAACTGTTGGAACTTAAGATCCAGCCTTGATCAATACCTGCTAGCAGTAGACTATTGGATTATATAGAACCATTTTAACTCATGAAAATGGAAATACTCTTTTGTGAAACATGACAGAATTATGACCCCCTCATGCGCATGTGTCCTGCAGCTAGGACCACTCCCAGCCACATTGAAAAAGGTGAAGAACATTGGTGCAATCACGGACTCCAACATATCACTCGAAACCCAAATTCACAAAGTGACCTGAGATTTACTACTCATGATGAAAACTTTGAAAATTGCCTTTCTCAAATAAGGACTGTGGTACAAAATTCAGACTTCAATTATATTTTGTCACGTCTTGATTGCACAAATTGCCTCTACATTGGGCTTCCTAAAAAACAAATAGGCCATCTACTATGAATTTAGAATGCTGCAACCAATCACGTCCTTAATCTTAACAGACAGGACCCTATTACTCCAGCCCTCAAAGAACTACAACAGCTACCAGTAGCAAGAAGAATCTCTTACAAAGAGCTGTGTATTGAAAACTGGATAATCCATGAAAGACTTAAAAAAGAATCTAAGATCCAAAAGATGGAGTAGTGTGGCTCACTGGTTAGAGGTGGCAGACCCGGGAGCAGAAGTCGGCCCGGGACCAGGGTTCAATTCCCGACGCGGCAGGGTCGTGGACTTGGGTCAGCGGACTCGATAATTCTCGCTTCGGTGCCTACTCTAATCAGGGGTTCCACTCGGCAACTCTGGGCATTAGCTTGCCCAATCTCCACAGCGGCCCCATCAATTTCGGGGATGCCTGGCTCCAACTTGGGGACTCCCTGCAGGGACCATCCCACAGGGAAAGCCAGGACGGGTTCCCCACAGTTATACAGCGCCAGGAAACCTACGGACGGGTAGCAGTGCGCTTTACAAGCTCAAATACAAATTACAAGCTCAAATACAAAATGGGTCTACACTTGATCATCCTCCCTTATAAAAATGCACTGGAGTGAGCTCCTTTTCCTTATTGCTATCTTCAGATAAGCAAACTCTTGAGTGGGCTCCTATCAAGAATATGGGGTCATCAAGAGCAATCTAGAGTTCAATAAACCAATAAAGATTCGGCTGCTCCCAAAATGACAAATCACCTTCCTACTCAGCTATAGGTTTACTCTACCTTGTATACTCTGCATATTAGACAACTATCTTTAGAGACTTCAATCTCATTTGCTCTACAATTAAAATGTTGTCACCACATCCTTTTTGGAGCATATTACACTCCTATTATAGGTGACACCTTAACAAGCACCCTCTTGAAACCGTTGCACAATAAACTGAGTACCTATCGACCCAGTCTGGTAGCAGCTGGTTCTTCAAGCCTCGACAGACACTATATTATAGTGTCGACCACTACCAGCACAGGATGTCGCAAGCCATGACTCGATTAGGATTGGGGAATAGATCTACTAGTACCACTTTTTAGGGTGCTGTACGGGTGGTCACACATACACTTCAATGAAGCGCTGACCACCACCAAAAAGTGTAGGTAGATCCAATATTGGTCCTGAGGAATTGCCATCAATAGATAACAGGCAAGAAACATGTTGACCTATCACACCAGCACATATCCCCGCACACCTTAGAGTGGGAGTGTGCGTTTTTTCTAGTTTTAACCAGGGAAGTGACCACAACTCATTAAAATTGTCCTGAGTGGATCACTATTCCCTGTTTTAATTCACACACACACAGTATCACCACCTACACTCTTATCTCACACTAGGGCCCTTACACACACTGCACCCAACGGCTTAAGGAATAAAGATCTCCACCAAGTAGGCCCCAGCAAGGGCACCTGATCGGGTATTGCAGCGCCAACCCGAGTAGGAGCAGACCCAATGATGAAGCAAATCACCTGCTTGTTGGGTGTGTGAGGGTGTTTTTCCAAAAGGAGGAAGCCCCTCTCCTGCCTTTGTGAATGCCCACACTACAGGGTTTATTTGCGAGACTACATACCTCCACCTACAACACTCAGTAGGAACTGCATACCTTGTTGGTTACACTACCTATCTACTCGACCAAGCAAAAAGGTCTTGGAGGCTTTGTCAAGGGGCAGAAGAGGACTATAGAAACGCTAGAATGCAATTCACCCCTTAACACTCAGTAAAGTAATTCCAAACTATTACAGTATTTTGAGCAGTGCTACTAGTCATATCTCCTTACATCTCCCCCTATCTTTTTTTTATATATATTTTTATTATTTGTAGAAAAACAAGAGAGTGAAGTACACACATCGGGTATCGTACAACAGAGCACATTGCGGAGGTGAACAGGCAAATAGACTAAAGGGGTACATATCAATTAAACAATGACTGAGACGTCAACACTAGCAAATATGTAGCAGGAGTAAGGACATAACAATCCACAACCCCGCTAGGCTGAAGCCTTCAGGGCCCGTCCACCCGCAAAATCAGGATGATTATAGCCAGAACACATGACACCCGAATATGAGAAACAGATCAGCTCAGGATAATCCACCCACATCTCGTACAAGAAAGAAAGGAAAGAAGAAAAGGCCATAGAAACAAAATAAAGACAAAACAAAAAAAAAACATCCCCCACCCTGCACCCCTGCAGATGGCTACAGCTCAACCCACTAGCAGCGTGCCTGTCGCCCCAGCTAACTAAGCCCTAAAAGAAGGAAGAAACGGAGGATGGCATCATCTATCATATCCCCGGCTCCCCCTCCCCCCGCCCGAACCAAGAATCCCCTGATTAAATCAAAAACGTAGTAAGCTGCAAATTCGTAGCGTAACAGGGGAAACTTCAAATACCGCCCTGCCTTCCATAGATAGTACCTTCGCGAACCCCGTGTCCAGCGAGACTCGATGTGAAACTCAGTCTCTCAATCTCAACCGTGTCCCCTTCGATCAAACACACGAACCCCTTCCGGACGAACAGCCGCTTCAGCAGGATAGCCAAAACATAAAAAGATCGGAACAGAGTCAAAACCAGGATGTAGCACAGGGTGGAGAGTGCCGATAACTCCACCAGGGTCCGAGACTCCCCTAATCCTCACGGATGCACAGCGTTGTTGCGGACGCCATCTTAGCGTCCTAGACACATAGGGGAGTAACGCAGGCCCAGGCTGACAACAGTTCCCAGCGTTGGGTTCTGGAAGGGGAGCAGCAGGTAGTCCATCCATACTCGGCAGTAGTCGTAGGCCACACGATCCAGTCACCACTTCGTGTTCTCTCTGATCACACACAACACCGTTCAAAGGCTCCGACACCTCCCACAGCACAGGGTCTGGATCCCCCATCGAAGTGGCCCTCAAGGGCATCTCGAGTAGTTCCGCTTCCCGCAGTGGAGCAGGGTCCGGTCTGGTCCGCTCAATTCCAGTCAATCAAGTTATCATCGTGCGTAGGTGGGCATCAATACACTCATGAAATGACCCTATGGCCGCCAACACAGTTAGTAGTGACGGGACGCTACCGGTTCCTTACACAACACTGCATTCAGTCTCAATCATAGTGTCGGCTCCGGAGAGCCCGGTCCCCCGGAGGGGAAAACAAGTGGATGCGGAACGGAAGACTGCAGAGGGGGACACTCCGTTGGCGACAATGACAATCTGGACGCAGCTACCGCAGGCGGAGAACCCCACCCGGCGAGCACCGGCCGCTCCCAAAACCGGGCCACCGGGCCAGGAACCCTGGTCCGCTGCTGCAATTATGTGTTGTCACCCCTCTCTCAATGTATACCAAGCACACCAATCGCCGTCCGTAGCGGGTCAAGAGAAAACTTGCCACCTCAGCTGACCGGACCCTGTCACACAACCACGGCTGATGTTGTTCAACTTCAGCCCGGCAGGGCCAGTACTCGAGACCCCGGCTTTCAAGCTGGTGTAGGCCACAAAGTGCCACACGACGTATCTTTTTCCACCGGAATGGCAGAAATCTCAGGATTGCACCATTACGATCCAGACCAGTTCAGACACAAGAAGGCAGGGCGCAAATTCAGGATATATGACAGGATCTACTGGCAGGAGACGGAGGTCAGCGGAGCCGGGAGCTCACGCGGCCATCTTGGTTGCTATCGTAGCTCCTCCCATCTCCCCCTATCTTTACTCTCAATATTTTCGGCCTACGTGCACCTTTGCCTGTAGAGGGCCAAGACTGTTAACCTAGTCTATCCCTCTAACAAGGCTGGCTACATGCATGAGTTATCATGTGAGTATCTGTCATTGTTATTTATGTGTGACCCCCTAGTATTAAGATTTGGGTCAGTTGGCAAAATGTCACATCATATGTTAGAGCTATTCAAAAAGGTCTTGTAGCACAAGCATCCCACTGCAGCAAAAAGTCCATGTTGTGTCCAAAGCTCAGTTTGAGTTTAAGGTCTTTGAAGGTCACTGCTGGGATTGCTGTTTAAGATCTTGATCACTGACCTTCAGGGTGGTGAAACCGAGCAGCTGCTCAAACTGCTGATTCTGCTGAATTTGCTGAAAGAGTGGATGCTGCAAAGGACTGGATGCGGAGATGTGAAATTCAATGTCTGGAGGTACAGCATGGCTTATAAAACAAACTCCGCCAATGCATAATGTTGCAGGAAAGCAGTCTGTACAGCGAAACAGCATGATGAAAAAAGCATTACAGTATCTAAATTGCAGAAGTGAAAATTATGCACAGCATCTCCCACAAGAGTGAATCCAGTACTGCTCCTTGCACAGAGAGGCATATAAATAATGTTTGATCGCTCAAACAAATTACATTTCCAGCTTACTGCCACTGAATATGCAGGAGATCTTTTTCTGGTGTGGCTGGATCCCATGTTTCTCATGTTCCTGGTATCTAGTTTGCCACCTTCTAAATAAGGGTTGTCCAATTTAGGACAGAAAGTTTGAATCATGATTTGTAGGATATACACATAGGATAAATGTATATGCAGTGAATGGAAATGGGAACTGTTTGCATAGTGGATATCCCAAACAACTGGCAGGGATCCATCACTTCTCGTCCTACCTTGGATATACCTGCTCTAAATCCTGGTCCACTGCAAGTTGGGTCTGGTTAGAGTGGGAGATAACACAAAATACTCTGATTTATGAAGTGCTAAATTCAGAGGAGTATCCATTGGCAGAATCTTCTCTGCCGTTCTAATTGCCATGGTCAACAGAATTCCACTAGTTGATTATCCGCAAACAGAAGACTATTCCATTACTATTTAATACTATCTCAGATGTTTTGATGCAGCATACATTAAAGAGCTTCAGAACCTAAGTCTCAGGAAGATGTCAGAATAGTTTTGATTTTTTATACTTCTGTATTCGCAAACTTTAACACTGGCTTTTGTTGCAGTTTTGTTAGCCTGGTATTACATAGCCCACTATAGGATCCAGAAAGCGCATAGAAAGACCAGTTGCTCCTTAATATGGTCCTAGGGAACTGCAATGTTATGTCATGTTATGTTATGTTACCAGTGTTTTCATAGAGCGCTAATCACCTGTGAGGGTATCCAGGCTCTCCATGGCTCTGCATAGCAAGTGTGCGAGGCCATCTCTAGAGGGCTTACTTGAAAAGCCAGGATTTCAGCTTCTTGAGAAATTCAAGAATAGAGGAGGAAGCTCTGATATATTGAGGGGGGTTGTTCCAGGCTTTGAGAACCAGACATGAGAAGGCACGCCCCCTGCTCTGCTTCTGTGTATGCATGGGGTGTGTGCTAATAAGAGACTGGTAGAGCAGAAGACTCTGAAAGATTGGTGGAAGTGAATGTGGCTATTCAGGTAGGCCGCCTCTGTGTTTTGGGGTGCTTTAGGTGTGCATCAGAAGTTTGTGTACCAGGAGCCAGTGGAGTATACTGAGCTGTAATCTGATTTGGGCTCAGCGTGGGAGGTTGAGCACTAATCTGGCTGCTGTGTTTTGGACGGTCTGCATGCTTTCTGTGAGTTGGTTGGTTATCCCTTCATACAGGGTATCCCCATAGTCTGGTCTGCTGTTAATTAGAGTGTTGTTGATCGTTTTATTGGTGTTATCTGGTAGCCACTTGAAGGTTTTCTTCAGCATCCTTAGGGTGTTAAAGCAAGACGAAACCGCTGTATTGACTTGGGTGGTCATGTCCAGTTTGTTGTCTATGATGGGCACTTTGGTAATGCATGTGGTGAACTTGTTCCTGGTGTTTGGTGTTTTGTCAGTTGCATGTCTTTGGCATAAGTGAAGAAGATGTTTATGTTGCGGGCTCACATGTCGTTGGCCAGAGGAGGCATGTGGATTTTGAAGAGCATCTGGTTGAGCGAGGAGCCCTGCAGGACGCTGCAGAGTAGATCTTGTGCTTCAGTGGAGTAGGGGCTTTGTTGACAGTTTGGGTTCTTCAGGTGTGGGACGAGGAGATCCATTTAAGGGCATGTCCCCAGATGTCTGATTTGTGGAGTCTTTGGATTAGGATGGGATGGGAGACGGTGTCGAAGACTGATGCTAGGTTTAGAAGGCTGAGGGTTGCAGTTCCCCTCCTGTCTAGGACCATGTGCATGTCATTTGTTGCTACTATGAGGGCAGTTTCTGTGATGTGGTTAGATGTTAATCCTGATTGTGTGACGTCGAGAAACTGGGGTATGGCGAGGTGATTGGAGAGGCGCCTATTAAGGACTTTTCCAAGACTTTTGCTGGGTAGTGAAGGATGGATATTGATCGGTAATTGGTGAGTTTGGTTGGGTCAACTGAGTGTTTCTTTAGGAGGACTATCATGGCAGCATGTTTCCATGGTTCTGGAAATGTGGCGGTACTGATGAAGGGGTTGAGGATGGTGGTGAAGGCCTCGTTGATGGGGATCACTCCTTTGTCAAAGACTTGGGTGGGGGCAGGGGTCTGCTGGGGCCCCGGAGTAAATGGTCTTCATGATTTCTGTGAGTTCCTGTGTGCTAATGGGGTCTCGCATGTTGATTGTGTCCTAGAACTATGGAGTGATGATCAGAGACTATTCTCCCTACTTGTGGCCTTTCTCTCCCGCCAATAATTTGGCCATTATTCTTTGGAAAATAAAATCCTTTGGGTTGCTTATTTGTATACTTCTTTGTATGCCCTCCTTCTTGTGTGTCGTTGCTTCACATTTTCTTTTGATGATATTTTCTTGTACTTCCTTGTAGAGACTAAAATCATGACTTGTAATGTTCCCTCAGTGCACAGACTGATCTCTTGCCACATAGTTGCATTATTGGCTGTCTTTGGCCTTCAGACACTGAATTTTACTTATAAGCACTTAGTTCCTCGCAAGATCTGATCTTTCAACCAATTTAGCATAATGAGCTATCATGATCCATGGCAATGCTTTTTAAGATCCTAAGATCCTTACGAGGTTCATCGTGGGGGTACAGCCTCTGTTGATCTGGTTGACCTGAACATTATTCGAAGGATTGAAACTTCTCTGGTGTGGAGAGAACGAGGATTGTGACTAACCCTCAGGTGAACCATGAATCCTGCTTAAGAACCGACTTTGAAGGAAAGGATTCTGGAGCTCTGGTACAAAGGAGCCTATAAGAAAAGAAACAAAACAGTAGCGGCACAAACAAATATCAAAGTCCGGGGGAAAGAGGACTGAGGGAACTGAGGAGGGAGGAAAACAAGAAAGGCGGCGGGAAGGAAGGCTGGGTCCAAAATGAAGCGTAGGTGAGGAGTTGTGGCAGGTGCCGTTGCCAGACCAACGCAGAGAGAAAACCTCTGTCTAGATCGGAGGTTTTCAAACTTTTGAATGCCGCGGCCCCACCTCAGTGAAAAAAAAAAATCACCAGTACCCCTCCACCCCCCTATTTTTTTCACAGTTATCTATTAACCTGCCAATGTTTAAATATGTCTGGACTTATTTAAACATTGCAGTTATGTTCTGCTACTGTTTTTAAAATGCAATCAAATACATGATTGCCAAAAATTGTATTCTGGTCAGGCAGGCATTACTAACCTGTAAAAGTATTTACAGTTTGATTATTAGTAATGGGGTGTAGGGGGGGATAGGAATATTAGGAGTCCCTTCACTTTTGACACCTTCCATCAGCCAAGGTATAACTAACAAAAGATGTTAGTGATGGCCCATTACAGAGCGGCTTACTGACGCTCAATTTTTAACAGCTGAAAACAAATCATTTTTTTCAGCATAATGCTTCTTTTGGCCTGATCCTAGCACCCCTCCTGGGATCACCTAAGGTCCCCCTGGGGTGGAGGGGGGGAGGGTGCCCCTAGTTTGAACACCCCTGGTCTAGACTGACCGGTATGGGTTCCTCTGAATGGCTGGTCTTATAGTTGCTGGTGAGGCATACAACTAAACTATAGTTTCCTCAAAAATATGTGCCTGCATGTTTGTAGTTTCTGCTGCCCTGCTCTCCTCCCCCACACATGATTACGTTTAGGGCTTCTCTGAGCTACTGTATCTGGGAAACTTACAGGAAATGCTGTTGTGCATGGAATAATAAATATGCTGTGCTCCAATGCATAGGCAAAGCAGTGGTCGTGCTGCAGCACTAGAACCCTCATTACGAATGGCGCAGCCAAATGGTATGTTTAGACGGAACACCTCTGGTGAGTGTTATCCCACCTGAGATTTGATCTGGGTCAAGCAGGCAATGTCTCATGTGAAATACTGGGGATAAACATCTGGCAAGCTGCACGGTAAGTTCAATACCTGCATGGTATTTCCCAAGATTCTGAGTGCTGTTTGGAAGCAAATTTAACACCGGGAAGGAGAACTGAATCTTAGAAGCTGGCAGTGCAAACATCAGGGTCCCCGTAGAGCTTCCATTCCCATCAGGGTCCCCGTAGAGCTTCCATTCCCATCAGGGTCCCCGTAGAGCTTCCATTCCCATCAGGGTCCCCGTAGAGCTTCCATTCCCATCAGGGTCCCCGTAGAGCTTCCATTCCCATCAGGGTCCCCGTAGAGCTTCCATTCCCATCAGGGTCCCCGTAGAGCTTCCATTCCCATCAGGGTCTCCGTAGAGCTTCCATTCCTCCTGAGATATATTGGATCTACTCTGAGTTGTTCCCTTTACCCTCACTAATTGTTAGGGATATTAACAGAGGTAGGATGTGTGATCAGTGACACAACGCTCCTGAATGGTGACCATCACCGGTTTATCGTAGCTAACTTCAAAATGATGTTTATTTCATCATTGCTACACTGGGCTCCGTGTCTTCTACTCCAATCCACCCCAGCACAGTGGGGGAAACTTTGATGGCTAGACGTCCACATTGAACACTTCTTGTACCATTAAAATACTTATCCTTTCGCTACTGGACATTTCGTTATGATGCATTTCTGGGGAAGTCTATAGGAAAACCACAATTTATGAAGAGGAGCTCCACTCAGATCCACTGAAGCTTAAGCAGAAATCCTACTGCTCTACTTGATTCGTAAACCATCTAGGACTTAGTAGATTGCCTGGCTTATTTTGCGATTTCTCGGTGGGGGTTACAAAATACCTACAGTGAATCTGCCGGTGTGTTGGATGCATTGCAGTCAGAGCAGAATGACAGGGCGGGGGATCCTTGGTTTTTGGTCCTGCTCAGCAGACTTTATTACTTTACACAGACTTAGAAACCATGGATTTGTTGGTTTAAAAAAGGATCACCCCCTACCCACAAGCAGTTTTTTAGGTTTTGCCTACAGTGCACATACGCTTTCAGCGAAAGCTACTGTAAAAAAAACCCACTGAGCTTAGGCCCAGCTCCGTTCTTTACCGTTACTTACCATTTGTTGGCTCCCACGTCTGTCTATTTTCTGCTTCTCATTAGCCAGGACCTCCTACTGCTTACACTTTCTCTTCAGTTTTTCCGTCGTCCGGTTGTCCGTGGAGCTTGGACCAAGTACTATTTCCTGTGTCTGCCGCCAGTGTCCTTCCAAAGGCCGCCGCTTGTAGAGGTACTTTTTATGTTTTATCAGGCACTCCTTAAGAGTGCATGTGTTTGCCGGCCCTTTCTTCCCCATCTCCATCCCTCCCACCCCCTCGTCCATCCCTGTGTTTGCCCTGTCCCTTTCACCCCCATTTTGTTACCATCCCAACTCACACCTTCTCATGTCCTTTAATGCCCTCGCCCCGCCTCAGAACAAAAAAGCGATGACAGCCAGCACTGGCCGTGCCATAGTGCTTTGATTTTATCTACTTGAATCCATGTTTAAAACACATTAACAAAGCCAAATTGCTTGAGGAGAGTTATTTGGCTTTGTTAATGTTCTTTTAAAGATGCTGCACAGCGGCACAGGCTTCTGTGCAACATGGCTTGAAGTAAATTAAAACAAAGCTCTTTATTGCGCAGTCAGTGCTGGCCGCGCCATAGCGCCTTCTTTTACTTACTTTGAGCCTTGTTGCACCGCAGCTTGTGCTGCTGTGTAACATCTTTAAAAAAAATTGACAACGCCAATAGGTGTTGCATTGCCAATACTAACTGGCTTTGAGGATGCTTGTTGCCCTGGATATGGGGTCCATTGAACTTTTTCCTTGCTCGGATCTCAGGCCATGTATTGTGAAATATGGCTGGAAAGGCCAATGGTGCGACCTTGAAGTATTGTGACCGGTGTGCTCTCAGGTTATATTGGTGAAATCAGTGGAGGCTCCCCAGTCGAAATCCTATGGTTCTCCCAACTCTAAATGTGCGGGTTAAACACGGAGATGGCGAATGGGGCGTTCGCCATTTTTTGTCAGATGCCTGAATTTGCCAACCTCCATATGAGGCCCCACGTCATTAGTAACTTCTTGGCTAGCATATCTACCTCAAAGAGGCATGTCCTCAGCTGGCTCACTCTTGGCCCCATCAACAGTGCCCTGGCTTGTTACAACCCTACCTCACCCTCCCTCCGACTGCTCACCACCACCTTGATCGCTCACCCCCTTCACATCATACCTCCCACTGTTTGATGGGGTACCCCAGTCATACTTAAATACACAGTGCAGTCACCATCATTCTAGGGAGGGAAAATTCAATTAATTAATCATCAAACACACACTTTGGACTCATGCAATGATCAATGCACAGAAAAGGAGAGGACAGAGAGAAAAGAACATCTGCAAATAACGTGAAAATATAATTACCAAGAATGGTGTGAAGCCCAACCCCATGGCCAAAGGGCTGGTAAGGGTCCCCCGGGATAGATCAGGCATCAAAGACTTCAGGACAGGAATCCGGACAGGATAGATGACCTCTCTAGAATACCGACGATTGCGTCGCACCCCTCTCTGACACTGTCTTCCTACTCAAGATTCCTCCGCGATCTTCTTATCTAACCCAATTAATTAGGATAGAAGGTTCTGCATTCGGCTCTTCATCAGCATCTCACAGCATCTCCCCCAGCAGCATCTCCCGCAGCAATGACATCATCCCAAAATCTCTCTCTCTAACTAACTAAGGCTAGCTCAATTATATCTTTCGTTCTTCATGTTCCACCCACTATAGTTTCAATATCGTAAAAATACGAAATATAATTGGTCAGGCAAGGGAGGAAGATCATCACATCATGGTTACAAGTCATCTAAATCAGTTTGACGATTGTTCACAAACCCATCCCCTTAATTTTTATTCATAATTTTATTTCACACCAGCATTCACATTTTGTTTGCAACATTATTTTAACAGTCTGAATACCAGTCCATGTCGTTGAACTTTTCACCAGCCGTTCCCAGGGTATAATACTTTGCGACCTTGGCTCCCGTTCAGCATCTATGTCATCATTCCGGGTTAACTTCCAGTGGATATGCGCAGTCTCCGTTTTACTCAGATTACTTCATTTATACATGAGAGGCCCAAATACGCACTAGCGATAAAGTCAAAAGACAGATGATACTTTCACAAATAAAATGGTCGCACTGTATACCACCCACCTCTACTCTATCCCAATTTATTTATTAGACTTATCCCAGAGTTAGCTTTAGTAAAAAACACTCGATTTAGTTAAAACAAGCAGATGAAATGCACGTGAGTCTTCAAGACTCCATTTTAGTGTCTTCTGCTCATGTGCAAGAATTTCCCTCCCAAGCGATAGCTCGTCATACTGTGTGGATGCCGTTGACGCATGCGCAGTAAAGATTTCCCCGTTCAGAGCGATATTAGTCCTTTGTTCATGTTATTCTTTTTAGTAAACACATATGCAAGCTTCACTGACCCCCGTATTCATGTGGTGCGCTTTAGTGTTACACAAAACATTTTAACAACTTGTTAGTGAGTTAAAGGAGCGGATTGCTTCCGAGCAAGTCTCTTTTCTACGAGTCCTTGCTCCATCAATCCCATCTGGAGATTTGATCTAGAGCAAGCAGGCAAAGTCTGTTATGAGGAATACTGTTCATAAGCATCCTGCAAGCTGCACGGGAAGTCAAATACCTGCATGTTATTTCCCAAGAGTATAAATACTCTTTGGAAGCAAATGTAACACCGGCAGGAGAATTGAATCTTAGAAGCTGGCATTGCTAACATCAGGGTCCCCATAGATCTTCTATTCCTCCTAAGATATATTGGATCTACACTGAGTTTTTCACTTTACCCTCACTAATTGATAAGGATATTAAAAGAGGTAGAATGTGTCATCAGTGACACAACGCTCCTGAATGGTGACCATCACTGGGTTACCATAGCTAACTTCAAAATTATGTTTATTTCATCATTGTTACACTGGGCTCCGTGTTTCCTCCTCCCAGCACAGTGGGGGAAACTTTGATGCCTAGACGTCCACATTGAACACTTCTTGTACCATTAAAATACTTATCCTTTCTCTACTGGACATTTCGTTATGATGCATTTCAGGGGAAGTCTATAGGAAAACCACAATTTATGAAGAGGAGCTCCCCTCAGACCCACTGAAGCTTAAGCAGAAATCCTGCCGCCCTACTTAATTCATAAATCTCTGTCCTGTAATTTAGTGTGTCCTTGTCCTGGAAATTGAAGGTAAAGGGCTTCATCTAGGACCTAGCAGATTGCCTGGCTTATTTTGCGATTTCTCGGTGGGGGTTACAAAATACCTACAGTGCATCTGCCGGTGTGGTGGATGCATTGCAGTCAGAGCAGAATGACAGGGCGGGGGATCCTTGGTTTTTGGTCCTGCTCAGAAGACTTTTTTTACTTTACAGAAACTTGTAAACCATGGATTGGTTGGTTTAAAAAAAGGTGACCCCCCACGCACAGGCAGTTTTTTAGGTTTCGCCTACAGTGCACATACGCTTTCAGCTAAAGCTATTGTAAATAAAAAACAAACACTGAGCTTAGGCCCAGCTCTGTACTTTACAGTTACTTACCATTTGTTGGCTCCCACGTCGGTCCATTTCCTGCTTCTCATTGGCCAGGACCTCCTACTGCTTCCATTTTCTCTTCAGTTCTTCCGTCGTCAATTTTGTCCGTGGAGCTTGAACCAAGTACTGTTTCCTGTGTCTACCGCCAGTGTCCTTCCACTGGCCGCCGCTTGTAGAGGCACTTTTTTTTTATCGGGTACTCCTTAAGTGTGCATGTGCTTGCAGGCCCGATCTACCCCATCTCCATCCCTCCCACCCCCTCGTCCATCCCTGTGTTTGCCCTGTCCCTTCCACCCCCATCTTGTTGCCATCCTCCTCACACCTTCTCGTGTCCTTTAATTTTAATGCCCTCGCCCCAACTCAGAACAAAAAGCGATGACAGCCAGCGCTGGCTATGCCATAGTGCTTTGTTTTTATCTACTTTAATCCATCTTTAAAACACATTAACAAAGCCAAATTGCTCGTGGAGAGCTATTTAGCTGTGTTAATGTTCTATTAAAGATGCTGCACATCAGTGCAGGCTTCTGTACAACATGGCATGAAGTAAATCAGAACAAAGCACGTTATCGCGCAGTCCGTGCTGGCTGCGCCATAGCGCTTTGTTTTTACTGCTGCTGTGCAACATCTTTAAAAAAAATGACAACGCCAATAGATGTTGCATAGACGACACCAATTTGCTTTGCAAACGCTTGTTGCCCTGGACATGGGGTCCATTGAACTTTTTCCTCGCAAGGTTCTTAGGCCATGTATTGTGAAAATTGGCAGGAAAGGCCAATGGTTCGACCTGGAAGTATTGTAACGGGTGTGCCCTCAGGTTATATTGGTGAAATCAGTGGATGCTCCCCAGTGGAATCCTGTGGTTCTCCCAAATCTAAATGGGCGGGTTAAACACGAAGACGGCGAACGGGGCGTTTGCCATTTTTTGTCAGATGCCTGAATCTGCCAACCTCCATATGAGGCCCCAAGTCATTAGTAACTTCTTGGCTAGCATATCCACCTGGAAGAGGGCTGTTCTCAGCTGGCTCACCCTTGGCCCCGTCAACAGTTCCCTGGCTTGTTCCACCCCTACCTCACCCTCCCTCTGGCTGCTCACCCCCAGCTTGACCGCTCATCCCCTTCACCCCCTTCACCTCATACCTCCCACTGTTCGATGGGGTCCCCCAGTCTTACCTGTGCGCGTCTTTGCCTTCCTCCACCCAGCTGCATCACCCTCTCCAATGTACAGGGCTCTGTTGCTTTGTTGCTAGGTTTAGGGTGTACAAGTCACCGTAAACATGCAGTCCGCAATAAAGGTAAGGATTTTCTATACTGTTCACTTGAGATCTTAATAGGGAATAAATGGGGAATTCCATTCCAGAGTCTAAGTGGAAATTGAGCCCTCATGGGCAGATTGTTAATGATTTTAATGAATCTGGCCAGTGCACTCAAAGTTGTCCCATATGCTCCTTCATCACTTCTGTAGGTGACTGGCTGAAGGGAAAGCTAATCAAGAAACGCAAAAGGGTTATTTCTCATCAGAAATGCAACCCTTTTCTGAGACTTGAGTAGGAGCCGCCAAGACTTGTTTTGGTGCAGTACTGAATATATTAACGCGTATTTCATATTGCTAATCCTTTCTTCCCCCTTGGCACTGCATGCCTCTGAGACTCTGCACACACCTGCTGTTGCTGAGAATGGGCATTGATTTGGCTCACGAATTACGATGCTCACATTTTTCTTTTTTTTCTGCTTGTCTGTGAAGGTTTATTTTCCCCTCCAGCCCGACATGTCCTCCAGAGCATCCGGGCCCGAGGTTCCCGGGCGCTGTCCCTTCAGCACTCCAGCTGGGCGCTGGTTCAGAGTGGGCCTGTGTTTGCCAGCAGCTCTTCGGCTGTGGCGCTGCCTGCACGGTCGTCAGAGTCACTTGGTACATGCTGTGCTCCCAGCCTAGGACACGGCGGCATCATTGTATCCGGCGATGTGCTTTAACCACCGGTGGGAGGGACAGGGATGCTCGAAGCTCTGCTTCCTTTCTGCGCGGCCTCGCTCAGTGCCCGCTTCCTTCGGCGTGGGTGGGTCCGTCTTCGCCAACAGTCTCGTGTGTACTAGAAATGTGTGTTAGCATTCTCTTTATTTCAGCAGTCGTGCGTTACTGCCGTTCAGGAACGCGGTCCCATTTGGAGACATATCTACTTTACCCAGAAAAAAAGTAGTCTGTAGTCACACTGGTGGGTGTTCCAGAGACGGCCAGCTGCAAAATAACACTTTTAAGATGTTTATCACGGATGTGTCAGTCTGCTGCGCGCTGACTCCCCGCGCCTTTAAAACGCTGTGTTCTTCCCATAGCCCAGGTTGGACGCCAGCAGCATCATGGGAAGGCCGCGGCCGCCATTTTAAGTTATTTGGCGCCACTCTTGAGCCATTATGAATCGTCTTCTGTAGCCAGGATGAAGGGACTGCACCGAGCAGGCTTCGCACCGGGGTGTCCTCCACAGAGGACGTTAATAGTACCACCGCTTAAGCACTATAATTCCCCAGGTAATAGGAATCGCGGACAATACAAGTTACCTGGACATGATCTCTCAGATCTAGCCACCATTCGATTCATCCTCTCCCTACACTATCCCTGCGTTCCAGGTCTCCACAAAAAAACGGAGTATTTTTTTTCCACTGCACTGACTGGATTTCCCTCACATGGTCTTCGCAGAGCATGTGCGCCCTTCAGGCACTCCATCCACATGAGAGCCAAATATAGGCCGCCATCTTGAAACGGTCACTTGTATGACTGGGTGAGCTAGTCTCACAGGCCCTGACAGCCCCTATTCAACTCAAGCAATTGAGTGTGGTTCCACAAGCTCCTTGCGATTTGGCACTATTTCCAAGTGTTACTATCTGGAAGCTTGGCCAGTTGCACCTCTACATTTGATTATCTATGGAACAAAGTCCCATGTTGCATATGCAAATGCAGCTGGGATTGCAGTGTGGCATGACGGATTATCGGGCAGAGAGCTACTTAATTGGATCTGAAAAAGGAACTGTCATTATAGGGAACGACAAAACAGTCTAGAATAGTAACTAATGGTGCCCTTTGTCGCTAATTAGCCACAGTTTGCTGTGTTTGCCCTAAGATAGCAGGGTATGCCCAGACGTGGGTCCCTTGCTCACTTTGCCACTGGATTCAAGCTAGCCTGGCTGATGAGGGCTCTTAGCCTGAAACCGGTCCCAGGATGCTTGTTTCCGGTCCAGGTAAGGCCAGGCTTGGCAGTTCGGGCTGGACTGTTCCCATGAGGCACAGGGTCAAGACTGATTTGCATATGGCCTTGTCTGAACTGGGGTGGGGAAGTGAGCTAAAGAAAGATGACGGATTCAACCCAGATCTGTAACTGTGGGTGAGTGTCTGAAAAGTTTCATCGCTCCGTCCATCATCTCCTTGTGTTTGCTGATATCTTTGAATGAACAGTGCGAGAAATAGCATCACATTTTATTTATAATGGTGTTTCTGCAAAACAGGGCGAATCAATCTCAGCATGCACTAGGGTGATAACAGCAAACTTTAGGCTTTCATATTTCATTATTTTGATTTCATCAAGCCTTGTCTTCGTTCCAGCAGCATATACATGCTTCCTAAAGAGAGAAGGATTCCAAACATGTTGCCTCTGGATTGTTTTTTCCAGATGAGGCCTTCACAACGATCATGCAAGGGTAGAGTTTCTTTAAACTAAACTTACCCACCGATGCTGGCTCTTTTGCATGTGGGACCTCTGCGGCATGGAGAAGCTCTCCATGTTGACTGAGCAAAGAGAGGAGCAGGTTGGGGGCATATCTCCTTTCTTATTACAAGAATTCCGAGTATTACAACACTTGAAGTAACTTAGAGTCTTTCATATGATAGAGCTAAAGCGAGGGAGACAGCAAGTAGCCATGAGCACATAAATGTTAGACTTCCTAGGAATTCTTGAGCCGCGAGTGCCCTAAATTGGGCTCAGAATCTTAATGCGCTATGGTACAGGTTAAGGATGGGGTGTGAGGAGTATGTTCTGCCTGTTGAAGCTTGCTTTTCCTCCCAACCACAAATTAAACTGATCTCAGAACTTTCCCAAGCTTGATCATGAAAAATGGCCACATTTTCATCAGTAAGCCTTGGCAACATGCTGTTGCTCTCGCTGTCTATTTGCTATTACTCAGAGCACCTCAGGGAAAAACCTCTCTGTTATTCACTGTTACCCATCTTTAATGCTATATATAGTACATGGGAGCCTGCATTCCCTGTATAAAAGCAGGTCTATAATTTTATTATTATAGGCGACTTGTAACATCTTTAGTTGCCTGTAATGCAATTATAAATTATTACAGTTCAGCATTAATGTAATGTCATAATTCCTGCTGTCAGAGCCAGCACCCAAGGTGAAAGAAAACAGGAGGAGCATAAGTAAAGCTGCAATTTGAACTGTTAAAACAAAACCTGGTTTTCCCATTTTCTGCTCTATTTTTCTAGATGAACAGCAATCAGCAGAAAGCCGACACTCTATGGCAACATGTTTATTTTTTGCACACTTTAGGTAATTATAGGAAAGCCGGAATCTCTGCATGTTTCTACATGATCTGAGCTGCGCGTTTTTAAAAATCTGACTCCTATTCATTATATCTTTTTGCAACAAATATCTAATTGCTTTTTGGTGTGCCTAATTTTGCACTAAAGGTTCTACTTTTATTCTTCATGTCTGCACACATCCTTTCTCTTTCATATTGAAAAAACAATATATCAAGGACTTAAGTGGTTTGTGAGAAGAGTGATGGTCTGACCATGTATTATAAAGAATAAATTACCTCTGCATAGATTATAAGGATATTGCAAATCTCTTCAGAGTTCCATAACCTTATAAAGGAACTAGTCTTTCAGTCTTATCCCTCTCTATTGTCCCAGAACTCCAAGGTAATTTGCAATATTCTTATAGTGTAAGGCAGGAAATGCTTTATCCCATAATGCCTTCTGAAGATCAAATATCTGATGAACAAAACACACAGATGGTTCAGTAGCAGGTACATTCACCTCGTGAGATATCTTGTCACTTAGGAATTCAAAAATCTGTGAGGAACTGAAATGAGGAGTTCATTTTATATTGTGTGATATAAGAGGTTTGTAAAATGCATGGGTCCTGGACTAACCTGTATTTGTGTTTTTCTGAATTTATCCACTTTCAAAAAGGGTAATTCTGCAAGGAATTTCCATCTAGTGGCACTGTATTACAGCGGCGTATGAGACATAATATGTGTTTTATTTAGTTCACTTTATTTCCTTTTATTTATTTCTAAAGTGCTCACCAAAAAGTACATGATCATTTTCTAACGTTTTTTGTGTGTGCCTGTATGCCTGTAATATTGTCTGATTGCATATGGTCCATCAGCTTATTTCACGTGTGTGCATATGTACATGCAATGTCTCAAATTATATATTAATGCATGCTGAATGTACCTGTAGTATTTGCTGCACCTGCATGCCATATGACAACGAATGAACTATTGGCATTGCTGACGTATGCTGCTTACTGCTCTCTGCAGAGTGTTGGGGTGGATAGGCCAGCATCCAACAGCTGTGAGGTGCTCAGTAGATCTGCTTTAGAACTTGGGGCTTACCTGGTCAGATGACTATAGCCAATCATAAAGATTTTAGATTTTAGTTTTATGATGAGGGGCAAAGAGGAATGCATTCATTGGTGGGAGCAGCCATGTTGACTTTTGAATCCAGGGTGTTGATGCCTTATATGTATGGATTATTATATGGGTGTATGCAGAGCATGAACCTAGCTAGAGAGTGACCCATGATGTTCATACAAGCGGCACGGAGAGCCTGAGTATGTCTGCATCATTGCACTCTATTTGCACATACTTGGGTGAATTGGAATTCTGTCTCCCTCCTGGTTCTGTCTTTAGCATGTCATGCCATTCCCCTACAACGCAATTAGCTGTGGGAATTTATTCATAGACCCCTCATCTCTGGGCATAATTCAGATGTTACATAGAAAACCACAGTATCTGATGCATAGCCACATCTCTACAAGGAAGCAATAATACAGGGACTAGCTCTCCAAGCAAGGCTGATGGTGCCCTTTGCCTTCGTGCTTTCTGAATTCCTCACAGTAAACTATGTCCTGGTGGATTCTGACCTATTGTCCTTACTAAGGACACAAGGGCTGTTTGATTGTTTCTATATTTACCCGCGTCTTCTTCATGCAGTGATGAGATGCACTGGCATAACCAAGGTTGTTCTTGTGAATTGAAGGCATCTCAGGTTTTGTGCATCAGAAGAAAGCATGTGTTGCGTGGTAGTTCAGGATGTATGACGTTACAACGCATGCTTTTACAACGCAGTTTTTACAACGCATACTTTTACAACGCATAATGCTTTTAGGCGCTGGATAGTGAATAGTTTAATGTACTATTCCAACTCCAGTCCCCGTGGATAGTAGGGAAGGTTATTGGATAGTAAATGAACCTATTCCCTATCCTATAGCGCCCCCCAGAGCAATGCGTTGTAATAGTTTGCGTTGTAAAAGTTGCGTTGTAATGGTATGTCGTTGTAAAAGTTTCGTTGTAAAGGCTGTATACCGGTAGTTCAACTATGACATCATGGTGCCCATCAAGGCACCCATGGAATACGTAATATGAAATATGCCAATGCCTTCTATAATGCTCAGGGACACCGCTTCACATCACCAAGAGCGGAACATGAAGTATTGCAGGAAGCCTTTGGTTAATTGTGTCCTACAGAATATTCCCAGATGTTGATGTCCTCTACTTAAAAAGTCAGGAAGGATTTAAGGGTTTGGGGAAAAAGATTGTCAATGATGTAACATCAAGCATGAGATAAGCTCAGTAGTCTTTCTACTGCTCTTGAAGTTTGCCCTGCTTGGAGTTTTCCATGGTGTACCCAATGCTTAATTTGGTTGCCAGTTGGGGCCACCGCCCCTAATATTTGGGGATCAGCACTTATTTTTCCTCATAGCTATTGACCGAGAACAAAAGAGAGGAAACATACAAATGGGAAAGAAGGAGGCAAAAAAGATGGAAAAACTGTCACAAAGGGAGAAAACAGGAACCAACAATAGAGAGGTAAAGGGTAAGGGTGTTCCTGGTAATGTAATGTAATGTAATGTAATGTAATGTATGTATACTTGTAAAGCGCACTGTTACCTCGTTACGTGGTGTCCTGGCGCTGTATACCGCTGGGGAACCCGTCCTGGCTTTCCCTGTGAGAGGGCACCCCAAGGTGAAGCCAGGCATCCCCGGCGTTGCTGGGGCCGTTGTGGAGATTAAGCAAGCTATTGCCCAGAGTTGCAGAGTGGGACCCATGGTTAGCGTAGGCACCTAAGCGAGAATTATCGAGTCCGCGGACATTGACCCAAGTAAGTACACTTTTCTACTCGACCTAACCTCAATTGAACTTGACCCACAAATTATCACCTGGCACTGAAAAGGCAGATATCACTCGCCAGGCGAGTCAAGTAGGCCTGAAAACTGGCTCGCCCTTGAAGAAATATACTCGCATTTGCAAGCGATCTAGTACATTTGTCGAGCCCTGCATAGCCTGGGGTCCAGACACTGCACATCATCTGCTTCCTTTAGAGCTGCTGCATTTTTGGGGGATTCGGAGAATGTTTAGGTTAGATCAGCAGAGGGAGCAACTAGGGTTCTGGTTTTGTATTTTGTTGATGAGCTATTTTCTAGGTTTGTCATGGGTGTATTGAAGCTGAATCAGTAGGCGGGTGCTTTTGATGTTAGTGTAAAGCCGGTACAGTAACTTTAGGGTCATTGAGATAGTGCTCAACTCTTCTTACCAGTTGATGGGGGTCAATGTCTAGGCAGGCAGAAGTTGAGTGAGTTGGCTTACGTGAAATAAGTCAATAAAACATGGCATATGTTGTTCATGGAAACACAAAGGATGATTTCTGGCAAAGAGACATCTGACTGTATAATAACAGGCTCTTGGAGGAGGGCAGATCCTCGTGTGGCCTGGTGAGAGTGGTATGCTATTGCTCTTTTTATCTTCATATAGGAGTTCTCCATTGATTGTGGTGTTCTACTTTTTATTCTTGGCCATTATGATAACTACTGTATTATTTTACAGCAGTTGTGCATTTCAGCTTGCATTTCATGAGGCAGAACTAATCTAATACTAGCAGCTCTAATGACAAAATGTAGTATAAATAGACTAATTTTCCTGTAGCTTGCACATGTAATCAGAAACTGTCCCAGGGAAAACACTGACAGTCTGCTATGATATTCTGCCATTAATGCAGTGAATCAAGGAGGCATCCACTGTAAAGTGTATCATAATGTGTTTGAGCTACCTGCAGTTTCAAATGAATGTCTTTTTAACTTCATTATTCCTTTCTCTGTGTCTTCCTAGTGTTAGAGATAGACTTCACAGAGCTGGCTCTGGAGGAGATCATTGGCATTGGAGGATTTGGGAAAGTCTACCGTGCCGTTTGGAGAGGCGCAGAGGTTGCGGTGAAGGCAGCCAGGCAGGACCCGGATGAAGACATTAGCCAGACCATTGAGAATGTCCGACAGGAGGCGAAGCTCTTTGCAATGTTGCAGCACCCCAATATCATCGCGTTGAGGGGGGTGTGCCTCAAGGAACCCAATCTCTGCTTAATCATGGAGTTTGCCCGAGGAGGGTCACTAAACAGGGTGCTGTCGGGGAAGCGGATACCTCCGGATGTGCTGGTGAACTGGGCTGTGCAGATTGCCAGTGGGATGCATTATCTACACGAGGAAGCAATAGTTCCCATCATCCACCGGGATCTCAAGTCAAGCAACAGTAAGTAATGTAATATGCTGTGGAAAGATGAGGTTTCTTTCACTGCTTCAATGCCATGTGTCTCAGAAAGCAGAGTACCCTACAGATATTTGTAAAATTGCCATCGTCCTTGCACCTTTTTTATTTGGTACCCATGACAATGCACTCCTCATCTACCATTATGCACTGTCCTTTTCTGATCCTCATGTAATGGGAAGATAGTGATGTATGTGTGGA
This sequence comes from Lissotriton helveticus, assembly GCF_964261635.1. Lineage (NCBI taxonomy): Eukaryota > Metazoa > Chordata > Amphibia > Caudata > Salamandridae > Lissotriton > Lissotriton helveticus. Next base: position 127,856,661 of record NC_136070.1, on the reverse strand, counting down.
AATCCCAGCTCAATTTTCAACAGCTAGAAAGCAGTAGCATTCATGGTACACAGGAGCTTCAATAACCTTATGTAGTATTGATGGTGGCCGTGACCTGAATTTGTGGATGAAAAGATTGGCTAGAGTAGGGACTGTGCAAGACATTATGGAGCTGTTTGTGGGGCTCCCACAAGCAAAACAGAAACAACACAGGTGGTAGTTAAGAGCATCATTTTTTTATAATCTGAGAAGATGCAGCAGGAAATGACTTCCTGGTCCATACCGTATACCTCCCCAAGCTGACCACAGGCTCTTCTCTTTTTGCGAATACCTCATCAGAGTCCAAAATTAGTGGATTATTAGCAGTGAAAGGTGCACACAGGATAACATCCTAATGGTAGTAGAAACATACACGCATAACCTTCTCAGAACTCTTATTCATGGGCTAAACTCTGTGAGATAGGCATTTAACAAGCATAAAATGCTCACTGGATATGTACAGTGCTAAAGCATCTGAAATCTGAGCTTTTTTCCTCACATTTGACAAGGAATAACCTAAGACTAACGAGTGCTGCAGGCAAAATCTCATGGTTATTGTATAAAGTTCAAATTATTATAAATGGACTATCCTCCAGGGAGGAAGAAAATAAACAGATCTGTGTCGAATTAAAAGATGTATAGTCCTTTCTCATGAAAGGCAGAATGGAAACAGTTACTTTGGGCCCTATTATGATGTCAGTTGGTAAGCTTCTGACTGATCGTTAGAGGCTTACTTACCGACATCTTAGGTTTATATTCCGACCGCCAAATTATAATGTCGATGGTCTGAGTGTAAACCTGCTAGTCAAACCAACTGGGTTCCGACAGGCTCAAGGAGCCCGCCGGCTAGTCGGAAGCTGCACATAATCCCTAACGGACGGTGTTTCCACCGTCGAGATTATGATGTCAATTTCCGACAGCCTTCTAATGTTGGCCTTCCCGACATGGAAAGGCTGTCAGAGAGCGACTTTGGAAGCCCCTAACAGGGCTTCCTTCTCCCTGGCCTTACAGTTGAGGCCTTGGTGGACACCATACGTGCCCCTCTTCACATCCCTGCCCGCGTGGCAGGCACCGTAAGATGCCTGCCACACAGTACAGGGATGTGGAAAAACTTCAATTTTTCAATGGGAGCTTTTGCGGCAGTACGAAAAAGCTCTCATTGTAAAACGGAAGTTTGAGACCTCACCATATGCGGTAAGCCTAATGGCAGCCGTAGGGAACTCCGACTGACATCGTAATGAGCCCCTATGTTGGAGACAAGTAAAGGATGGGACTTTATGCCTAGTCCTGCATTTATATGACTTGTATACACCAGATAGATTGGCAAAGACTTCTTTGCAAGATATTTTGCACCTTATAAGTAGAAGGTGAATTTATAGCTAGAATTCATTTGAAAACTTTATACCTTGATACACAAAGACTGAGTACATCCTCATCAACGAAAGATCCTTTGAGTCCCCCATCAAGGAACAGCTCAATAGTATGAACATATACAGCTTCTCTCTGTGGCCATATTGAAAAAAAGAGCAAACAGCATGATTCCAGCTAACATCACTAGGTAAAATGAAGCCTTTCCAATCTCCATGCCCCTGTTTTATCAATCATCAAAGTAATATACAACTCCTTGGATCTATCAAAGACCTCAGTAACACAAATGAAACCATCCCACTGTCTATTTCTTCCTCTCAGATCCTGATGGTTGGTTAAAGGACCAGAGGCCATTGCCCCACAGATCTATAAACAACTAAAACCCTTAATTTTGCCTGTACAAACTCAACTGGGTAGTCCCACTCTGTCCTATAATATGTGCCATATGCTTTTCAGCTGCAAATAAACTCGGTTGCCTTCACATCTCTATGCCATATTTTATTATTTATTTTATTTTATTTAAAAAGTTTTATATAGCGCTGGCTAGACCCGAAGGTATCAGAGCGCTTTACATGAGAATCAACAATGTATCAGAAAAAGATCAACAATTATACGATACATCAAAAAAATAGGCAATACATTGGGAGAGGAGGGAAAGGAGAGAGAAAAGTAGTGGAGGGGGCAGGGGAGGTGAGAAAGGGAGGATAAGGGAAGAGACAACTAGGAGAGACGAAAGGAAGTCTGTCTAAAGACCGACTGGGTAGATGACGACCAAGGAGGGAGTCGACTGCCCATCTCCCCTATAGCTAAACCAGGTAGCTCCATCAGGCATCATACAAAATAGTTCAGTCTCAATACATTGAGAGAGGAGAGAAGGAGAGACATAAATAGAGGGAGGATGCGGGAAGAGACAACAGGAGAGACGAAAGGAAGTCTGCCTAAAGACGTCCAAGGAGTGAATCTCCGACCTGTCTCCCCATAGCACTGGCTAGACCCGGAGGTATCAGAGCACTTTACATGAGGTTCCAGAATGTTACAAAGTTACATCAGTTACATGTTACATTTGTTGCAAAAAACATTTAAAGAGCATAGAAGACGAGATAAAATGAGTGTAGAAGGGTAGGGGAGTAAGGTAAAAGGGTAGGAGGGAGAAGAAGTCTGCCCAATATAGGTTGTGTATGCTGCAATCTCTGATACTAGTACTCCTAAAATCCAAACCACTAGAATATCCTATACTGTCTTCACCCAGGTTTTCCCTAACAGTAAATGTTACTGAACAGTTCTGTCATAAGCCCTATAGCCATAAGACACCTTTTGGCTGGACACAATAGACTGTCTAGAACAAAATTGCTTACCTGTTTTCTGGGATATGTCACTCTGGTTAGCACCCATGCTGCTGCCTGGGGGGGCAGACCCCAATTCCCGGGAGTTGCATCCACCTGAGTGCACCCTGTGCTACTCCTGGTTGGATCTTTTTTTTTTTTTGCAGAGTTTTATATAGCCCGAACTAGACCCGAACCGAATCAGGTATCAGAGCGCTTTACATAGCACCAGTTACGTTACATGAGGACACACATTAATTTTTTTTAGGCATGGGGAGATTAAGTGATTTGCCCAGAATCACAGGAGGTTTTGGCGTCGTTACCGAGACTCAAACCAAGTTCCCCAGGTCCGAGGTCGAGCACCCTAGCCGTTAGGCCAACTCCTCTCCCCACAAGACGTATTTTGGGGAGACGTCAAAGACGTATTTATAATATTTAGGTAGGACCTGCACAGATCCCAAATGGACCCCTAGATTGATCTTTAGGTCTAACTACTAGCAGTACTTGAGAACTGTATCTCCCTTGGTGGCACCTCTACTATTCCTACAAAAAGTAATTATTGGCTATAGTATCTTGTATGTCATTGGAGCTGCATCTCCCTAGCTAGCATCGATGTCTTTCCTGGCTGCCTAGAATATAATTGCTACCTTGTCCTTGGGAGCTGCCCCTTTCTGGTTGGTATATCCGCCACTCCTTGGTGGCCCCTATAGGTTGTGTTTATATAAGTATCTGCATTTCCAAGAAGCTGTGTCTCCTTGACTGCGACCTAGACTACTCCCAGGTGGGTAGATTGTTGAGTAAAAGTATGAGCATTTCTTAGGAGTTGTGTGTCCTTGAGTAACACATACACTGCTTTGGGGTTGCCTTCTTAGACTATATACAATATTGTTGTTTGCTTGTTCTCCGGAGCAGAGCATCCCAGGACCCACCGTATGCCACTGCTGGGCTGACCTCACAGATTGTTTTGAAATCACATTTTACATCCTATTTGGAGCTGTACCTAGCTGGACAGCATTTACACCTATGTTGTCAGAACTAAATCTGTCCTAGATGGAACTCACACACTGAAGGAAATAATATTTCCAATTTGAAAGACGTTTTTTTGTTGTTTTCTAATTTGCAATACATCACTAGTCTGCAAACCCACAGCACTAATTTGAGAATTGCTCCTCCGTGTGACACCTGAATGGATAAATACGTAGAAACATATATACGTACAGAACTTACAAATCTGACCATACAGTCTGAAACTTCGCATCCTGCTGCAAAATGTAGCCAGGTCCGTATCTCATTGGTTTTACAGAAAGCAATTGAGGCGTATGTCCGAAGCATTTTTCCAGTCGTCAACAGGCCAAATCACAGAATCAGCCCATTGCAACCCAAAAAATGCTTTTTGGAATGTACAAAGCCCAAATACTATTCGGTAATTTAGGTTTTGTGATTCAGTATTTGGAAGGGGCATGTTTAGTATGTCTTTTCCAAATACCGAATCGCATTGGCATGTACAAATGTTTTGTGAACAAAATGCGGTTGCAAAATATTTGCACTTTACCACCAACTCAAAGTTGACGGTAACGCATGTCCAAAATGGAAGGGGTCCCCAGGGGACCCCTTTCCCTTTATGAATGTTGAGATTTTTTTTAATAACAGTCAGTGGTCACATAGACCCCTGCCTGCTCTTAAAAAATGAAAACAAAATGTTACATTTTTTTATTGTTAAAACGGATCTCGTGTTTAATTAAGGAAATCGGTTGCATTTCAACAACAAAAACAATCTTTATTAAAAACCAATCACAGACACAGCAGGCCACCCTCCCTGTGATGGGTGTGATTCCTAATGGGCTATACCTCATTAATATTCATGAGGTAAATTGATTTGAGACCCACTAGGAATAGCAAGTATGAAACAAAAAGTTTCATACGTACGAAATTGGGATTTCCAAATAGCGATTCGGATGAAATCGCTGTTTGAAAATCTCTATTCTTTAGTCCATAAATATGCCCAAAGGCACATCTAATTACCCATATTGAGCACCATCCCCCTAATCCTCTCTTTATGTGCAAATCTCCACCACTAATACTAGCTATCTTATCCCTTTAATCCAATCACATGCTCCCAAAACCTGGATTCGTCCCTGCCTTGTCTCTGTCATTACTCCTCCACTCACACTCCTTAAACTTGTTACCTCCAAATCCTGTCTTAACGTCACATTCCTCTATATCCTCTTCCCTTCCTCTTCCCCCTCAATATTTTTTCCATACACTCGCAACCATTCCCGTCTTGTTCATATCACACATCTACTGCCACTTCATCTTCTTCTCTGACTATCTTTATCTTTTCCTTCTCAACCTCTTTCCTTCACCTCCTCTTCAACCTAACCTCGATACAGTTTTGGTGCCCCTTTTTCCCCACCGCAAGTCCCCTCAAGTCTCTACCATGCTCAGCTCTCTCCTGTTCATCATGCAGCTCCTAACTCCTACTAATTACTCCTCCAGACTTATGCTATCTCCCACCAGATCAGTCATGTTTCTACCCACCCAAAGTACCTCTTTACCCACCACATTCGCATGCAATTGCCCATGACAGTTATTCTGACCTTCTGCATTTGCTATCGCTCTGCCCCCAGTACCCTGTTCTAACCATGTTAAATACCATTAATACTTGTTTGATCCCCATCCCTTAAAGAATTGCCCCACCACAAACATCCTTTCACACCCTTCCACTACCTTCCAATCTCTCATCGTCTGGACCCATGATTAAAACATAAGCCTGGATTTGGCCTTGTCATCATTGCAAACTCTTTTCCAATATGTACGATGTTCTAGGTGATCATAAACCTGAACAACTTACCCATACATGATGTTCTGGGTGACAATAAACATGAACTACATTTCAGTGTACTGGGGGCGTTGGAACTTCATTTATTCCTGAAACAAATCACACAACTGCAAATTAATCCTCCATAGTTAATCAATTGGAAATTCTGAGGGCCTTGCCATCAGTTACTGTCACTGCCTACCCTTCCTTAAACCACAGACCATAAATAAGTAATTAAATATATTTATTGTTATGTAACATTATTTATCACCTACTATAAAAACCAAAAATCGAAAACAATATAAAAAATCAAAATACTCTCAGTGTAAAATACAAAAGCAAGTTATTAGTGAAAGCCACTAAAGGGAGGCTATGTAGCATGGTTAGCAATGACTTAACAAACATTTTCAGGTATTTAGGGCCTCATTATGATGCCAGTCTGACCGAATGCGGTCTTCGTGAAATCTTTCCGATTGCCGCCGTATTACAATGCAACCGCAGCTACCATGGCGGTCGCAGCTATTGCAGAGCTCATATACCCTAATATGTGGCTGCAAATGTGTACAAAACTCAAAGAAAACATGCATAACATATATGTGGATATGCCTTGTGCAGCCCGTACCTCATTGCTTCATTGTGACAGAATGTGCATAGTCAGGTCAAGGGGGATACATACCGTAGAAAGACTTACCTGAATCGCGCTACCCACAGGATCATTGTCATCAGGGTTCAGCTTCCAGGTATAGAGGGGACTTGGAGAAAACGATCCATGGCAGAGACTGCTGGAGAGAAGTGGATTGGGGTGAGTATGCACCCTAAATCCTTCACTTCCGAGGACTGAAGGCAGGTGGTCGGACCACCATGGTCGGGTTGTCAGAAACCCACATCTTAATCCCTGTACAGCTCTGTGGATGCAGTTTGTCTCAGACCGCCATCTCGGTCAGAGAAAAGCTATTGGAGTCGGCGGTCGGTTTGGAGTAAACGATGTATGCATCGTAATCCAGCAGTCGGATGACTGCTTCCAAAGAGATCTTTGATGATCCGACCACCTCAAACAGGACAGCGAAGCTGGTGCGACCAGCATCATAGTTATGGGGCTGAAATTACTATTCCCCACTTCATTAAACATCACTCACAATATTTGAACTATGTGAGCACAAAGCGCCCAACATTAACACAAAATAGGGGGAGGCACTCCTCTGCAAGGCTGCAGAATCTATTAAGTTTACCTTATCTGCAAAAAGAGCTCCCAATATTGAAAAATTTCAGAATAAGAGAGTGAATTCAACGTGTATCTAAGAAATCACTGAAATGTTATTAAATGGATGTTGGACAAGTATCTAAACCCTTCAATATTTCAACACCAACTCATGTCTAAGAGTGACTTGTCCAACAGTGAAAAACTTGTCAAGGCAATACTACAGTTGTGAGTCTCCTAAAAGAGAGAGTCTGGTAAAGTCCAGTTCAGACTGGCTATTGGGTTGTGGCATTTCTTACCTCAATAAGAATAATTTTCATGTGAGTTGAGTTGCAAGGCTGTCAAGATACTGTTTATGAAAGAAATCTAAACACATAAATTCATAGACATTGCAAAAACACATGTAGCCATTTCATGGAAGTTCTTATAGGCCCCTGCTGTGAAAACGTGGCTGACAGAACTTAAAAAATGGGCTAATGCCATTATAGACAAAGCCACCAAAATTCAACCCCAAAAAGGGTAAAGGCACAGCACACAACACATTGGATACTATACAAATTATAATTGAGGCGAAAGTAGAAAAGTGTCTGCTGTGAACTCAAACAAGAGATAAATTCGCTTACTAATATAAAAATGAGTTAGACTTGTGAAAAACATGAGTGAGTAAATAGGCCCTAGTAAGGTAATGCACATGAAAATTCAAACTTGTATATGCACTAGGACAGGCCTCCTTAACGACAGATGGCTTACACCAATTACTGAAAGTATGAATAACTACAAGGAACCCACCCCACCTCACTTGATGGGACCACATTTAGGATGAATGTGTCTGATGGATACAGGACCTGATCCCCATATATGGTTATTTTGCTTACAGTTTAGAGTTTTATGTGTTAATGTGTTCTAAAAATGAGAGATGTGATATATATTAACCACATGGGTGGTGTTGCTAACTGAATAAATGTATGGCAAAGAGTATTTGAAAAGCTTGAAAAGATCAAATTTAAAAACATGTTTTCCAGGAAAAGAGCTGCACCATAAAACAGTGTCCAATTTACTTTAACTTTGTAAACATTTATAACATCACCCTTCCCTCTGCTACCAATGTGATAATTCAACCTTTGAACTCCTGTACTAATATGTGCAAATCCGCTGACCTTTAAAAGAAGCAATTGGCGATTCCTAGATGGTCTGTTATCGATTATAACTCCAAGTTAAGAACATTGAGTTATAATGTCAATTTATAAATTGTGTTGCTGGACCACTTAAACCTTGAGTTATCTGATGGGAAAAGGCTGGTGTTATTTTTTAGCTTATTGAGATATAGTTTATTGCACTGGGGATAGAGTTCAAGCCAGTTCAGCAATCCTTGTAAACCTTTTGAGGTCATCCACATCAGTCAATCACCTAATTATTGACCTAATGTGAACAAGTGACTCTTTACTTCAGTTATGACATGAGGAAGGTTTGACCTGCTGAACAAAATAACAAAGAAGCTAATATTCACTCCTATTTTAGCAATTTTGGGTTTAAAATCTTTGGAGAAAGACCCAGATCACTATTTATTTAAACTCTGATCCAAGTAACAGAATTAAACAGGATCCACAAGTTAAGCAGTCCATAATAAATGCCCCAGTCTGATACTTTGACCACATCTGACCCTGATCCACATGGTTAAAGGTGGTGAAGTAGTCCACATTGTAAGCAAATCATTTGTATGTGTACCTTTGGCCTTCAAGGCCATACAGGCCACAGAGGTATCTAGAGTTTAGTTTTGTTTCCTGGAAACCAGTTTGGGCTTTGGCAACTAGGCTACTTTCATGAGCCTAACCTTCTCATGCTGTTAATAAAATTTGGGCAAGCACGTTACCATCAGCATTTAAGAGTTCAGTTTGCCATTAACTGCCAGGGTCTGGTTTGGGTTCTTGGTTTTATGAATTGACTAGAGATTGAAACCATTCCAGCGAAGTGGAATAAGCTTGTAATTAATGACATTGATATATGGAGGCAACAAACTTTTTTTCCTTTAGGGTCCTTCTCGGTTAAAAAGATAGGTCAACCATTATAACAAGGTGCTCTCAAGTTTGTAAAAGACAATAAGTTTACAAACATTCTCTTCTGTAGCATTTATTGATGTTTTAATATTTTCCAAGCATCAATTACAGGGTCGATCCACCCCAAAGATTAATTGATTAATTTATGATCCTATTATTACAAGAAGTTTTTAATTTTCATAATGTAGGAGTTCTTAAAAGCATTTTTAGGTTCTCTTAATAAAGATTCAACTGCTTTGTGGTATTTGGGTTCATTCAAAAAATTGGGCAAATATAATTGTACATTCATGTGTGAACTAGTAGTCATCTTTAAGTATTCACTACTTTCTGTTTCACTTACGAAAATGTAAAGGTCCCCCACAGGGTGCTTATACCTCTACCTTGCTGTGATAGTTTAACTTAATAAGTCCAATTGTTTCTGGATGCGGTGATATAGCTACAAGTTCTCACTTTTGTGATGAAGAACATCATCCCAGCTAATTCATCAGGAGCTCACTATGACCATGTAATTTTCAATACTTACCATTGTCATTGCAACTCTTGGTGTGATACGCTATAGATAATACTTTTGGGACGATCTACAGCGTGATAGCCAAGACATGTATGAAAATACATTTTCTGAGTTAATGTGTAGTTCACTACTTCTCAATTTAATCTTTAGTAATTGCCTGAGCAAGTCTGTCAAATCTATAATTTAATAAAATAAATCAATTTTCATATAGGATTTTTTGCTATTTTTCCAGTTTAGCAAGTTTGCAAATGGAATGTGAATATTTGCTCAGGCCGATTCTGTACTTCAAAATCTTCTGATGCAACACCATGAAGAATTTGAGAGTTAAACTAAAACTGTTAACGTTACCGGGTTCCCAGTAGCAGTTCACCCACACATTATGTAATACGTCTTTTTAGTTTAGACTGTCTTTCAACATGGGAGTGCTTCTAACCAAACTAGGTGGTAAGCATACATGTATCACCAAGAGCTTTTGCTAAAGGAATGGTTATCCATAAAAGTTGTATTCAAGTGCCTGAATTGAGTTTTGACCACAGTGTAGGGAGTGTTTTTCGATGCCCAGTGCAGTAGACACAAAAATACTGAATCTACCACTAGGATGGCCTTTAGAGTTTCTTACAGATAATTGTAAAGTGAAGAATGGAAAGTGGCTCCTGCTAGCAACACTCTTGTAAGCATATAATTTGAAATCCCTCAAGAAAATGTCCTAAAATGCATCAAGACTACCCTGGGGTTGCTTGGCTCTGGCTATGTTCCAACAAATTATTTTTAGGTCACATTCCATGTTTTTTGTTTGCTTCAGTAGGGCTGTTCAAATATTAACATTGCTGTTAATGTGGACTTTACTTTTTCTATTGAAGGAGACATTGAATTGCCCTGTCTCTCCCTCTCAAGGCATAGTGATGCTATTAGCCTTGATTGCCACTTTTTGTCCATCTAACATCGTCCTGTTTAAAATCCAGATTCACCCTAAAGTTCATATCCTCTGGTCTAAATGAGTGTTCACAACTTTCAAAGTGATTTCCCTGCTCCACTAAGCAGCCATATTCCTATCTTTATTGTTAGTTTCATAATCATACACAGCATAATGTAACATAGTGGGATACATTTTCTTCCTCACTGTTTTTACCTCAATACCCATATCCTCTGAGATAAAGTTATACGCCCGTTTCTTTTTGGGTTAAAGAGGGTTACATGCTTGATACTATTAGGATCTTTAGAGGAGGTTTGTTCCAAGCCTTCCAAATGTCTTACTACTCCGAGTTATTAGCACTATCCAAAATATCTTGGGGGCCCACTAAGGTATAAAGTGGGATAACGTTTATTTAATTTAACTACAATTTATCTCAATAAAGAACTTTTAGTTTATTATTTTCCCCTATGCATATGATGGCATTAATTTAGGCTTAACCAGATAAAAAATAGATCTAATAACATTTTTTGGCCTTTGCTATTTAAAGGTGGTATGTATTGACCCAGAAGATCAGAATGATTGCTTAGAATACTTCATGAGGGCCATAGACAATTGTTTGATGTATCTGGTGTAACTGCCATATCCTGCGCACTGTATGTCAATAATGTTCAATTATTTTCAAAAGTCGACTAGGGAGGAGACATTTTAACAAATCAAAGAAAACTTTGACCTGTTGAAATTATGACGTAGTGGTTGGATTATCAGGTATGGGGTCTGGACTCCCATTAGGATTACTGTTATCTTCCCTAGCTATTGGGGGGGGAGGGGCAGTGAGATTGACCCCTGAAGAAACGGGATACCGATCACTGCATCAACATGTGGGTTCAGTTTAAACCCCATATTAGATTTATTCATGGTGGCATTATTTTAACTAATGTTATCTAAGGAACAGGAAGCCCCTTTACATCATATGATCCATACTGTTTTCTCCCTGAATAGGAGTATTTAACTTTCCAATTACCTAATTATTTCATAAGGGTTTAGACAAATGCTTATTAGTTTTGAGAACAAACTGGGACCAAAACTGGTTATATTGCAGGGGGTAACCTTTTTGTTTAAGCACTCCCAATCTTTAAAATGTTAATTGTTTTTCCTTAGTACAGGCTGTTATAAATCATGGTTTACCTGCATGCTTTGGCTAATTTTCCCCTGTTGGTCACTTGATACAGCAGATGTATCTGGACACACATGGGAATCATCACTTACCATAGATGTTTCAGGGCTTGAGAAGCCTTCCTGTAGAACACCCAAAATAATTCAGTTTTAGAAGCAATTGTTTTATAATGAATTACTGGTGAAATAACTTTGTTATTTGAATGGGTCACCAGGTTGCAACATTTATGTAAAAGTCAGATAGTCTCCAGAATATCATCTAATCTTGTATATTTACTATGTAAACAGAAATAGTAAAATACGGGCTATATTTGTAGTGAAACGATTTTTTTCTTTTGATAGCAGTTGTTTATTTGGTTGTGCTGGCAAAGGGTTAATTCATGATTGAATTATTGCCAGGCTTTAAGATAACTGGCACCCACCATGCTCTTTACATGTAATCATTTATTATTAAAATGTGTGCTTCTGCACTTCTTAATTTTTGCGACTTGGGGTTTTACATGGTACATCAGTGATTATTGCAGTATGTGATGCCCAGAGAGAAACAAGATGAATGGGTGATATCATTGTGACTTTGCAAAGACATGAAAATTGTGTATAACCCTGTAAACCTAATACATTTCTTACATTAAAACGAGAGTTTTCCAGTAAAAAGTATTTTAGCATATAGAGAATGGAGAGTAGTGTACTATACTTAGTCAGTAATTACCCAACAGAGGGTTAGCCTGTCTAGAAATAAACTCTTATGGTCTAAGCGGTCAGTACTCTGGTCTCAATATATCTTAATATGGTGGGATCTGCACCCAGGTAAATTGTTGCATCCCTGGTATCTTATCTTATGGATATATTAGTAGGTTCCTCGCCCACAGGTACCATCAGTGGCATGCTTCTTCATCGAATCCTCACCAACTGCACCTAGTGTGAGTGGGTGGGCTCAAGAGTTTGTAAGCGGAGCTCTTTGTCTAAGGGATAGATAACAAGTGCAAGTAAAAATCGCCTTCAGGATATTGTTTACTAGTAAGGTCCTTCGGCGAGAGTAAAAACAGTGAGATGTGTAACATCAATTGGTCGACATGTGTCAGCCTGTATCTAGTGCCACCAAGGGTCAATAGGCTTTCATCAGGACTGGGAATGTCCATAGTATCCCCACGATATATAGTTGGTAACTACCAACTCTGAGTATTAGTTTATACAAGCATCATAAATAGGGCTCCCAGGTTTATGGCATTTATTTCTTTGACATTTACGTCTGTATTTATCCATATTTATTTTTGGCTCATTTTTTCTGTATTCATCCATTTTTATTTAGTGTTTTCTGTATAAATGAAGCTGCAATGGGTATTTTTTCACATGAATTTAACTGATAAATGTATACTCTCATTTTAATGTCCAAAAGGTTTCAGCCTTATACAGTCCACTAGCGTTATCTGGAAACACTTGCATTGTAGAATACCATAAATAACTGTAGAGCTGCACTCAATTTAGCTTAATTAGGAAATCTATTGTCTTTTTTCATCTCACCTACGTCTCAATCTGTACACTTACTGACCTGGCACTCATTATTGACACTAGGAATATTCACCCAAAGAAAGACCAAGAGGATATTTTGATTATGGTGTTGCAAGGATAACTGGAGGGACTTTTTGTGAAGTTGGACTGTGGATCACAGAGGATTATTTTACCTATCGGTACATTGACGACGACTGTTTATTTGTTACGTTTTCTCTTGGATACATATTATGATGTGAACTTACAATGTGACGGAACATTGTACGTCAAGACGAGCCCTGAAGAAGTCTATTGCCTTGTACTGGCTAGACGAAACACGTGTTGGCTGTGTATATTGCTTGTGGATTGGAACATTTATTTCTTTGGCATTGGAACTGCAAATTGCCTTCAACTATTGGAATTAATAAACTATGAAGCTGTGCCTACTGAACCTGCAACTGAAGGAAGATACTTCTTTTCATTGAAAGTGTTTATTGACAATAGAGTGCTCGGAAGGACGTTTTTTTGTTCTAATTGATATTCCACCTGTGGGGATATACTTGGGGTTGTGGTAACCAACCCCTGATCTTCTTGGAGCACCACCTATGAACATTCCATTTGTTACTTTCCCTTTATTGATGTGCGCCTGTTCTTGCTTAACTGGTTACCAACTCTTGTGCACAATTGTATATCAGTTAGGGGGTAATTCTGACCCCTTGATATTGAATTGTCTCCTGCTCAGGCACACTTTGGTTGACATGTGTGACAGGGGCATGTAGAAACGTGAGTTTACCTGCCAAAAAGTCCGACACAAAATGGTTCATAAAAGCAAATCATATATTTGTAGACAGTGTTCAGCATGCACACAGAGGTGTGTATCAGAAATAAAGAATCACTAAAACCTACATATCATCTATTAAGTAGGGCTTCACACGGTAGTGGGGGTGGGCGCTCCTTGTAGTTCCACTCCTGGTGAATAAAAGTGATAGTAAACCTTGTTAAAAAAATATATATCCAGGGCACATGGTCTCCGGTTCCCTTTTAAATAGGAGTGCCCTCACAATTACCCATCAAGGGACCTAGGGCCTAATTACGAGTTGGCTCCATATCACAAGATTGTCATCAGAATACTCCTTCCATGTGGAGATGTTTCCCTGGTATGGATTTGTTTCATGTAGGATATTTTTCTTTTCCAGGTTGTAAACGTATAACCCAGCCACAGTAGGGGTGAAGGTTCTCCCCATGGATGTGCTGTGGGTTTGAAAAAAGTCTGTTCCCTCGAATCCAACAACATTTCTTGTAAGGGCTAAACAGGCTTGGTCCATCAAAAAGTTTTGGGGGGTGGCGTATAACCCCTCCACATTCTCAAGTATCTTGTTGATGACCTCTGGATTCTCTTATTTGGGAGGCTGGTATATAGACCTTCTACGTCTAAGCTTATTAAGAGCTCTTATTGGTCACTGAACTTGATGTCTTTGATTTGGGCCAATAAATCTTTCGTTCCCCTAATGTAGATATTCGTTTTCTGTAGTAGGGGTTTTAGACAGAAGTCCCAGAATTGTGACCGGGGTCCCAAAAGGGAACCTATCCCTGATACGATTGGCCTACCTGGAGGCGGATTGTGATTTTTGTGGATCTTGGGGAGCGTGTAAAATTATGGGGTTACTGGGTTAGTGTTCCTTAGAAATTCCACTTCGTGTTTACTGATCCACCCTTCGCATTCCTCTTCCTCTACCATGGAGTTAATCTTTATTTGATTGTAGTGGCAAAGGGGTAATTCATTATTTTCCATCTCATAGATAGAATTACTGCGAGACTTAGGATAACACCCACCCACCTTGCTTATTACATGTAAACATTTATTATTAAAATGTGCGCTTCTGCATTTCTTTATGTTTGGAACTTGGGGTTTACATGGTACACAATGATTATTACAGTATGTGATGCTCAGAGAGAAAAAAGATGAATGGGTGACATAATTGTGCCTTTGAAAAGACATGCAAATCGTGTATAGCCCCGTAGACCACGTGTATTTTTCAGATAACAATTTGAGTTTTCCTGTTAAAAGTGTTTTAGCATATAGAGAATGGAGAGTAGTGTAGTATACTAAGCCAGTCAGTCTATGTTGTGTCACTGGTGAGTGATTATGTGATAACATTCTGCCATTCAGCTACTGCACAAAGTAGCATTGATATCATATTGATATTTTGTTGATCTGAGGCCTATATGCAAAACAATCATATCCAAGTTTGAAATCTATTTGCTCACTAAAGAGAGTAATGTATGTGTCCCTAAAGGATAATTACATAGTCCCAATATATAAAGAAAAGTATCAGTGTTGAGCAAACGAAATTTGGCCTTGTCACTCATTCTTAAAATGTTGTATAAAAACACAATCTGAACGTACAGTGGCCATTGTTCAACTAATGTTCAACTTCATGTTCAACTTATGTCAATTTCATGTTCAACTTATGTCCAACTTATGTTCAACTCCATGTTCAACTTTATGTTCAACTTATGTCCAACTTCATGTTCTATTTATGTTCAACAACTTCACCTTAGCTGAGCCATAAAGTTTTAGACCATGATAATTATTTTCACATGCCAAGAGAGTACTCATCATGCACACGTTCCAAAACACAGGAGGTAATGATTATTTTAGGAGTCTGTGTGAGTACTCCGCAAATGTCTTTACACATCTTTAAAGTTGTGAGAAAAAGGAATAATCATTTGTCCCTGTACTGGCAATTTTATTCTGTAGTAGGGGATCTCTGTTATAGTCATAATCTAGAGAATAGTCCCGTTCCAGTACTTCAACTAGAAATTCCACCACAAAATCCACAAAACAGCAAAACCTGTACAGATTTCCCTTGCTTTAACAGCAAACACCCTCTGGAATGATAGAGAGGAGAACCTGGACAGACAAGCCCCATAGGCTGCCATTATGTGGCTCAGAATAGGATACTGTGCCTTTAAGAGAACCTTCCAGAACTTCACAGTATCCCAGAATGCACTGCAGGTCCCATTTACTTTCAGTTCTTTTTTCCGGCTCCTGCAAGCAGGACCCTGGAGCATTGAGCTCTCCCTTTTTAAGGGTTTATTGGTGATTTTTCACTTTGTTGTTCAAGTTAAGTGCTTTTAAGTACTTTGGTGCTGTTCTTCTTGGTATTTTGCTCCTTTTGAAGTCAAATATGCCTGCATTATTTGACAAATGCCCGGAGTGCTCCAGGAAGAAGGCAAAATCAGATTCCCATGAGGTGTGTATCCTCTGCCTTCCCTCTTCCCACATCCCAGAGGAGTGTGAGATTTGTCAAGGCTTCTCTGGCAGGACCCTGAAGAAAAGACAGAAGATCAGGCTTCAGGGCCTCGAGGAAAGAAGGCTGAAGGCGCAAGGTGGGTCTGGAGGGGCTTATTCTGCCCACGCTGAGGCCTCTGGGGGGCTCCCCAGGGGCAGGAAGACCAGCAAACGTTCCCATTCTCCTTCTGGGTCGGTTGCACTGACTACGACGTCGAGAGGGATGACTACGGTCTGTTCCCCGTCTCCCCAGGGCTCTGGGTCGAAGCGACGTCGACGGTCGACGTCGAGGGAATTACACAGACCGCCGTCGAAGTCTCCTTTGACGATTTCGTCGTCATCATCGTCGGTGTCGACGTCGAGTGTTCGACGTCGAAGGGCCCGCCGTCGGCGCTCGCCGTCGAAGCGACACCGCTGTTCGCCGTCGGCGAAGAGGAAACGATCGTCGTCGAGGGGATCCTCGTCGTCGAGTCCGCCGTCGAGGCGGAAGAGGTCGCCGTCGAGGCACAAGAGGTCGTCGTCGAGGCGCAAGAGGTCGTCGTCGAGACGCAAGAGGTCGCCGTCGAGGCGGACGAGGTCGCCGTCGAGGCATGGAAGACGGTCGACGCCGAGGAAGGGGCGCTCGACGTCGAGGGGCCTGCGCTCGCCGTCTGGTCACCGTTCTTCGACGTCGAGGGAATTACGCAGACCGCCGTCGAAGTCTCCTTTGACGATTTCGTCGTCATCATCGTCGGTGTCGACGTCGAGTGTTCGACGTCGAAGGGCCCGCCGTCGGCGCTCGCCGTCGAAGCGACACCGCTGTTCGCCGTCGGCGAAGAGGAAACGATCGTCGTCGAGGGGATCCTCGTCGTCGAGTCCGCCGTCGAGGCGGAAGAGGTCGCCGTCGAGGCACAAGAGGTCGTCGTCGAGGCGCAAGAGGTCGTCGTCGAGACGCAAGAGGTCGACGTTGAGACGGACGAGGCATGGAAGACGGTTGACGCCGAGGAATGGGGCGCTCGACGTCGAGGGGCCTGCGCTCGCCGTCTGGTCACCGTTCTTCGACGTCGAGGAAGCGTGGAGAGACGCCTGATGCTGTGGGAGGCTCGCCAAAGTCCAGGTCTGGAAAGGAAGGGGGATCTCCAGGATCGGTGTACTCCGAGGTGTATACTCCATCACAGAAGCATGTTACGCCTCCGCCTCCGTTGCCGAGGGGTCTCCCTCCGAGGGCTCCGACCCCTCCTGCGCTGCCTCCTCTGCCTCCACCGGTGCCTCGGCCTCAGGTGCCAGAGAGGCCGCCTCCGGTTCCTCCGAGGTCGGTCTCGTTGCCCAGGCTTCCGACCCCTCCCAAAGGAACAGCCGCAGCCGCAGGCCCCGTCCAAACCCAGGACGCCCGCTCCGGGGAACCCGGCGGAGCGTCCCAGGCATAGGAAATTGCGGTCACGCTCCGGACGGAGAGGAAGATCAAGGAGTCGGCACAGGTCCTCCACTAGATCTAGGCATCGCCATAGGAGGCAAGGATCCAGGTCCCGTACGGACTCCTCTAGGACTCGCTCATATTCGCCGACCTTATCGGACTCCCCGGAGACAAGGGTGTCTCCGGTGGACGACATCAGCACGTTCCAGGAGGTTCTCCTGAGGGGGGCTACGAAATTGGGCATCACGGTGACGGCTCCTACACCTACGACGTCTGTGATATTCGAGACACTTCACAAGAAGCATCTGTCTCGCCCTCTGCTGCCATTGGTGCCAGGGCTGGTCGAACCTGCGGAGGAGCTGTTCCTTACGCCTGCGGTGGTGAAGGCCGCTCCCTCCCGACTTCTGAAGAAGTACAGAGCACCGGATTCGGACCCGGCCTTCCTGCGGATGGACCCAGTACCCGACTCCGTGATAGTGACGGCGGGCAGGGAGTTACACTCTACCTCCCCGTCCTCCACCGTGCCGCCTGATAAAGAAAGCCGATGGATTGATTCGGCTGGAAGGAAGGCTTGTGGAACGTCTTCCACGACCATGAAAGCCTGCCAGCGATTCGGCATTGCTTGGGCGGTACGGCCGTGCCCTGTGGGACTCCCTAGAACAGTTCACGGACCTTCTGCCACGAGACAAGAGGGAGGACTTCCTAGAAATACTTAAGGAAGGGATGCTGGTTTCAAACCAGGTCATCAGCGCGGCTGCGGATATCTCGCTGTTGGCGGCCCATGGTTACTGTCACGGGATCAACCAGCGCCGCCATGCTTGGCTCAGGCTCACGTCACTCAAGCCGGAGGCCCAGCACCGGGTGGCCAATCTGCCCTTTTCCGGAGAAACACTGTTCGGAAAACATGCCGATGATGAGATGGCCCGCATGAAGGCGGAGGCGGAGACCCTGACGGCTGTGGGCTTGGAAAAGCCCAAAGAAAAGAAGTCCTACCGCCCGTTCCAGAGACGGTTCGGTGCACAGGGAAAAGGACGAGGACAGTCTTCGGGACAGCAGCAGCAGCAACAACAGCAGCAGTTCCGGAGACCCTTCCAGAAGCGCCAGAAGGGTAGAGGTGGACAACAGTCCTCTACTGTGAACAAAGGCCCGGCCGGGTCTCGATCCTGAGCGGTTACTTCCCCTTCATCCGTTACCCGCTCCGGTGGGGGGAAGCGTTCAATTTTTTCTGGCAGAGTGGAGAAAAATTACTCAGGACAAGTGGGTGCTGAATATTGTTTGCAATGGATACAGTCTTCGGTTCACCAGCCCTCCTCCATCAATTCCTCCGGTCAGCTCGCAGTATCAGCTGCGCGAGCTCCAGACGGAGGCCGATATCCTGTTAAGGAAAAGGGCGATAGAAGACGTACCTCTGTCTCAAAGAGGAAGAGGTCTGTACTCACGGTTCTTTCTGGTCCGCAAGAAGGACAAGAACGAGTTCAGGCCCATTCTGGACTTGCGACAGGCAAACAAGTGGATTCGCAGAGAAAAGTTTCGCATGCTGTCGTTGCATCAGATGTATCCTCAGTTGCAACAGGGAGACTGGCTATGTGCAATAGACCTACAGGATGCGTACTTCCATGTGCCCATTGCACACAAACACAGGAAGTTCCTGCGATTTCAAGTCGGCACCAATCACTATCAGTACACGGTACTTCTGTGAAATTTTAGTTCGTGTGTTGAACATCATTTACGCCATCTTGCAGACCCACATACGAGCATACACAACAGCCATTTTAGGTACCATGGTCTCCCTGTTCACGATCGCTCATCAGCACACTTCCCTGACCCTGCAAGCATCCCCCATGCACCCTGACTGCCCCCGCTCTCTCATGCACAAGTCATGAGCCCTCCCCTCCCATGATTCTGTCCCAGAGAATCGCACCCCGCGCCTGACCAACACCTCCTGTCCCTCCGTGAATACCCCTCCTTTGATGACCCCTTCCTCTGAGCCTAAACGTCAGCACGGACCGCTGGTCATCCTTTAGCCCGAGGATACAGTTTATTGCCCATTACTGTATGCACTCGCCTCTCCTGAAAGAGGCCACTATTGATCACGACCTCCCCATCCCCGAGATTCGATCAGGCGCACATTCCAAAGGGATCGGCAGAACACTCAGCTGCATGATAGCCCCCTCCCGACCACATGAGGGGGGAAAGAGCCTCTACTGTTGTCATGTGTTGGAACGGGCCGGAATGGGGGGGGGGGGGGGGGGTGCCGGGGATGTCATTCTCATGCTCTACAATGTCCCTGTTGTAATAAAGGACGTTCACATGTCTAAAACCAGTGTATAAAAGACCAGCTCTCAGAGAAGTTGAGAGAGCACCTCGAGACGATACCTTGCTGTCTGATCTGATGTGTTCTTATCCGTCGGAATAAACTTGTTTCCTGTCTTCCTGTCTCCAGCGCCTGCCTCTTTATTGAATAACTTCGTATGGTATTAGAGGCGTTTTACGCCGGGCAAATTTAACTTAGGAAACAACTACTGAAATCGCCTGACCATTTTGAATTGATCTTTATCAATTGGCGTCCCAAACGCGGGGCCCATCAGCGACACGTGGATCCAGTGGGAGAGGTCCCGACGACAGAGTGAACGACTGCAACGATCGGAAGAGCTCCTGTCCAATAGACCCTCGTCTGACAGCCGATCATCTGAACTTCACTGATTCCGAGCAGACCTCTCCCGAGTGATCTACGGTCCTGACTGGGAACCACCAGGAGTGCCGTGATAGCAACAGAGAGTAGAGGACGATCGGGCGCTGGAAGCGGAAGACGAGAAACTGTCCATGCGGTCCGGGTAAGGTCGTGACACACGACAAAAGTGCGAAATTGATTGATTGATTGTTTGAAAATACTAGTATTACTTATTGGCCGCTTCTGAGAAATTCTCTATTTGCAAACAAACACAGAATTGCCATACTCTGTTTAGTCTTTGCAGATAGTGGAGGGTAGGCAACGCAAAACTTTAACACGTCGTGCCTATTCTTTTTTTCTCCCAATTGATTGATTGATTGAATCGAGCATTGAATTGTTCGAAGTTGGTTCTCTTAGGGATCTTCTCTGCCTGCAAACGGGGAAGAATAGGAATATTCTCTCTCCCTTTGCAGAGTGTGAAGGGTAGGTAACGCAAACCTTTAACACGTCGTACCTATTATGTTCCTCATTGATTGATTGTTTGACCAAACATTGACTGTTTGGAATTGGGTCTTTCGGGAGGTATTCTCTGTTTGCAAATAGTGTAGAATAGAATATTCTGTCCAGTCTTTGCAAATAGTGAAAAGATAGGTAGTGCAGGCTTTTGCCCCCCCATGGTAATCCGTCATGCCTATCTTCTCCCCATTGGTTCATAGTTGGGTCAACCCGGACCGCTTATTAGAGATGAACCATCCAGCTCCACTGGAGGGCACCCCTAATAAGGACATGTTTACTAAGCAAGGACTAGTCGCTATAGCTTATAGTAAGTTATGGCATAAATATACAAAAAAGGATCCTGAAAACCAGTGGCCACTGATAGGTTCTTTTGAAATAAAATAAAAACACTAGAAGCAGCTGTAAAAATAAATAAGGCAACGCCCACTATGCTCGACAGTATCGGCATGTGGCGCAAAGAAGCAGAGCATCGCAGGAAAAGAGAGGAAGCAAAAACAGTGAAAGAATTACGAAGAGCAGCCCATCTGGCCGCAAAAGAACTAGATGAAGAAATAAGAAGAAGGGAGGAAGTTAAACAAACGCAAGAATCAGGACTGACAGGTCAATGCCCTGTCAGGACCACCCCCTACGCTCTACCCGGAGGTGCCCTCTAAACAACGGGCAAATGACGAGTTACTGCTCGGTCCTCCAATGATCTACATGCCTCCTCCTTATGCTCCCTGCCAACCTCTAGCACAACACTCACCGGTCCAGAGTGCAGTCGAGGGTAACCCTAGCGCTAGTGCCCCGACTCTTACGGCCTTCGCACCAGCCACATTGGTAACAACACCAGATGAACTTGAGACTGGCAAACAGTTAACAGCCAGACCAAATAGGTTGAGCAAAGATGAGCGGGATGGAATCGACCAGATAGCAAAAACCCTGGTAGAACGGAAGGAGAGTGAAGAATATACGATGAATATGCACAACTCACATGCCGGTAGCCACAGACGGCATTTTATTTTACGGTTCAGCTACCACACTCTGAACGCATATGAGGATAGGTACCAGACTAAAGGTCCTGCTAAATTGACTGCTCTATATAGAAAGGTTGATGTCGGAGATGGGGCTGAAAGCGATATGACGGACCTCTTCATGCAAACGCTTGAGGTCTTCCGCCACCTCGCGGAACAGAAACAAGAAGTCAAACTCACAGTCCATGAGACGATTGAGCCCTCATTAGGAGCAGCCAACACTATGATGCCTATCAGAGAAGCCGCCCCCTATTGGGTTCCCCCAAGAGGTCAGGGAACAAACGATGATATCAACCATGCAGATGCCAAAGGGAGGGTTGTGTACAACTGGGTCTACCAACCATGGGATCGGCAAGATATTTTAACTTTCAGACAAACCCTGCCCGATTTAAGAAAAAACCCTACAGCATTCTATACCGAATTAGGCACAGCCTTGGGCTCAACCATAATGACTCTAGCGGACATGGATTCGTTTTTCGGGTTGTGTCTGCCGGCTGATGTGTGGAAGCAAATTCGGAGAGCCGACCACACAGATCTGTTCGGACACACCTGGACAAAACTCGATGAACTAGATAGGCAGCGAGAGCCCGGAAAGAAACCTGTAAAAGACATACTGGAACTCCCCGACAAAATAGTGCAGAAGCTAAAAACGTTGATCCCAGAAAAGAAGGTAGACTGGTCGATAGTCACGGCCTGCCGCCAGAAACCTCAGGAGGACGTATCAGAATACTTCTCACGATTTGAAACAGTGTTCTCCGACTACAGTGGCCAAGACATGACCACCGCAACCGGACAACACCTATTCGTGCAGAACTATGTAAAGGGACTATCGCAAGAGGTCTCCCAAAAGTTACAGACTAGCGAAAGTAGTTGGGGAGCCTCTAAACCTGCAGCTATCCTTCAGATGGCTCAGTATTACGAACACCAAAAGAATGAGAACGAAAGGGCAACTGAGAAAAAGAATAAGGACCTAAAGGAACGAGTAATGATTGCACAACTACAGGGAGTGACCACAGGGAGGGAACGGTATAGGGGGAACTACCAGTCAAATGCCCCTAGGAATTCGACCCCTAGAGACCGCAACCCCGCCCCTGGCGCTCCACGAACCGACCTTGATGAGAACCAATGTGCATTTTGTAAAGAATTTGGACATTGGAAGTCTCAATGCCCAGCCCTTCGGGAACTGATTAAAAATAAAGAGACGAGGGACATGGCAAATGGCCCCAAAACTGGAGGGCAGGGACGAGGACAGACCCACGACACCACCAATGACCGATCTGGTAGACCAAACACATTTGACCGCCCCCGACAGAATCAGTGCCAACAGTCCGATGGCTACAATGATCACGACTCTGCATAGGACTGCCAGGGGCAAGGGAGGGATCCAGTCGAGCTCTGTGTAGACCAGCAAGGTCCTTATGTCACTGCTAAGGTCCTGGGTACAAAGTCTCCATTTTTGGTAGACACCGGAGCGACACGTAGTGTATTATCAAAACGACTGATTCCAAGGGCACCCTTGTCTGGCTCACACATTACCTCGATAGGTTTCGATGGGACGCCCTCCACTAACCCCCTGTCTGTACCTATCTCCTTTGACCTAGGAAACAATCCCACTGACACGACGTTTCTGCTCTCCTCCAACTCCCCTGACGCCATTATGGGTATTGACTTACTGAAACATTTCCGAGCTACTATTAGGTGTTCCCCAGATGGAGTCCGAGTCATTCTGTACGATAACCCGAGCATGTCCAGACCCTACCCCGCACGGCATATGTGCTCCGTAACAGATGCTGACCTATCCTTGCTCGATACCCTACCCCCGTACCTATGGGCCAGAAACGACTCGGATGTAGGACGAATGATGATCGATCCTGTACACATAACTGTTCGACCAGATGCGATACTCCCGAAACTCCCACAGTACCGAATATCGCCCGAAGGCGAGAAGGCATTGGTAGCGATTATTCAGTCCTTGGTAGATGCAGGAGTGGTAGAGGAAGTGGTTAGCAATGTCTGCAATAGTCCTATCCTACCTATTGTTAAGAAGCAAGGTGAGGGGGATGAGAAAGCGTACCGCTTCATCATCGACCTGCGAGAAGTCAACAAAGTGGTGGTGCCACAGTACCCCGTAGTCTCAGACATCGCCACCATCCTGACTCTCGTCCCGTCCACTGCCACCACCTTCACCGTTATTGATCTCAAGAATGCATTTTTCTCTATCCCCATCCATCCAGACAGCCGTTATCTCTTCCGCTTCACTTTAAAAAACCGTTCATACCGATTTTGTAGAGCTCCCCAGGGCTACACTGAAAGTCCCAGCATTTACAGCCAGGCCCTAAAAAGGCAGCTGGACGCCATCCAGCTACCAGATGGAGTGGTGTTGATCCAATATGTCGATGATATCCTTTTGGCGGCCAACACCACTCCACTTGCAATCACAGCCACCATCCAACTCTTGCACTTTCTCGCGGAGAATGGCCACAAAGTCTCCAAAAAGAAACTGCAGTTCTGTCAGTCCCAAGTAACATACCTAGGTCATCTCCTGTCCAAAGAAGGGAGAAAACTTACACCCGACCGAATCCAAACCACCCTAGACACCCCTATTCCTAAAACACAGAAGCAAGTCCGTTCATTAGTAGGCCTCACTTCTTTCTGCCGACAATGGCTACCAAATTTCAGTCTCATTATAAAACCCCTACTTTCCCTGTTGGCCAAAGATGTTCCGTTTCCACTCCCGTGGACTCCCGAATGCCAAGCATCCTTTAAGGAGTTGCGAGATGCCCTTTGCTCGGCACCCGTTCTAGGAACACCAGATTACTCCAAGCCCTTCTCCCTCTACACTCACGAAAGGGAGGGATGCGCATTGTCTGTTCTAACTCAGCCCATCGGCACCAAACAGCGCCCTTGTGCCTACTTCTCTGCCACTCTTGATCCAGTCGCCAGAGTTCTACCAGCCTGCCTTCGAGCAGTAGCCGCTGCTGCTGTCTCTATCCGACAGAGTGAGGGAATTGTACTTTCGAACTCTCTCACAGTATTAGTACCCCATGCAGTTGACACGCTTTTGAACCAGACAAAGACTCAACACCTGACTAGTGCACGACTGACAGGATACGAATTGACTTTACTTGCGCCCCACATCACCCTGAAGAGATGCACGACATTGAATCCTGCTACACTGTTACCCTTGCCCGAAAATGACCCCGATGTGCCCCCTATACACGACTGTGTGACCCTCACGGACGAGCAGACTAGGAGTAGAATTGACCTCCGAGACATTGCTTTCACAGATCCTGACGGAGAACTATGGGTAGACGGCTCTTGCATCAAACTCCCAGACGGCACCACTTCTGCTGCCTATGCGGTAACGACTGCTCGAACAATAGTTGAAACAGCTTGCATCACACAACGATCCGCACAGGCAGCAGAACTAATTGCCCTCACACGAGCATGTATCATAGCAGAAGGAACCACGGCAAACATTTACACAGACAGCCAGTACGCCTTCGGGGTAGTTCATCATTTTGGGCTCCTGTGGAGGGAAAGGGGATTCCTGACATCCCATGGTACACCCATCCTTCACGGAGATCTAGTCTCCGCCCTGATTGAAGCAGTTGTCCTCCCCAAACGATTAGCAGTAATTAAATGCCAGGCACACAAGAAGGTGACAGATTTAGTTGGACAGGGAAACGCACTAGCCGACATCACTGCCCGAACCACAGCTGAGAATAGGGCCACGACACGCATGTATGTGACCAGGTCACAAGCAGAAAAATGGACCAACGCTAGGGAAACGATCAGGGATATCCAATCGACCAGCACATCACACGAACTGACTGAGTGGGCACGGGTGGGTCTAAGGGACGATGAAGGCTGCTGGCGGACAAAGGACACAAACAAATGGTTGCTGCCTGATGCATACTTGATCCCCAAACTGACAATGGCACATTCCCCTGCTCACATAGGTTCTGCCCCCATGATCGAACTCATTTCCAAAGTCTGGCATAACGGCAAGATTCCCGACTCAGCCAAACGCCTGGTCCAACAGTGCCTTATCTGCTTACAACACAACCCCGGGAAAGGAACTGTGGTACCCCGGGGAGGGTTTGGGATCCCCGACCACCCCTTTGAGGTCCTCCAGATGGATTACATCCAGCTAGAGAGGTGCCAAGGCTTGAAGTACGTATTAGTCATTGTATGTGCCTTCAGCAAATGGGTGGAAGCCTATCCGACCCGTGATAACACTGCCATGACTACTGCCAAAGTACTACTGAAAGAGTTTTTCCCTCGCTACGGCCTTTGTCGAATTTTATGGAGCGACAATGGCCCCCACTTCGTAAGTTATCCAACTTATCCTGAAGGGGTTGGCGGTCAAACAAAGGTTCCATGCGGTCTTCCACCCCCAATCCGCTGGCCTGGTTGAGCGACACAACGCTACACTGAAACTGAAACTGTCAAAAATAGTGGCCACCACAGGACTTAAGTGGCCAGATGCCCTTCCACTGGCATTACTATCGATGCGCTCCACCCCCACTAAGCATCACTTGACCCCCTACGAAGTTGTGTTTGGACGGCCTATGAACCTCTGGACTGCCCCCAAACCAACCTCCATTCATGACGTCCCCGACGTCCTGCTGTCAGATTATTTGTACAAGTTAACTAAAACATTGTCTGTCATTCATCAACAGGTGCAGCAGGCCTTCCCCGATGCTTCCAGGGGTCCCGGTCACGATATCCAACCGGGCGACTATATTTTGATCCGGAACTTTCAACTAGCGAAGAGTCTGGAACCCCGGTGGACGGGCCCCTGGCAAGTACTGATCACCACTCGGACGGCTCTTCGAGTGGAGGGGAAAAAGAATTGGCTACATGCGCACCACTGCAAGAAGATTTCCTCAAACCTGGCCACGACAGACAACGTCAGCACCCAAGAAGAGCTCCTGAACAAAGACCGACCATCACTGAACTGTTATCCTGATACTGAGGCACTTGAACTTGCAAAACACTCTGATCCCACTGTGCCATCTCGAGAAGGGTATTTCCTACGTCGAAAGGAGGGAGCTTCGGCTAAGTAGGCCACTGACTAAGTTGAAAATCTCAGAACGGTGACCCAAAGCAACCAAGGGTTACCTGGAGAGAAGCTAAACTAAGTCTGTGGTTCTGCCCACTACCGAGCACCTTGAAGATGAAGATGATGGAAGCGCCAGATAAGAAGATGATGGAAGCGCCAGATAAGAAGACGTCGAAAGCAACAGGAAATACCCACTATAGGAATCCAAAAACTGACAATTTGCACAAATCAAAGACAATGGCTTTCTTCATTATCTCCCTGTTCTGCCTCCTCCTCATGACTTCCTTCTGGATCCTGGAGGAAAGCACGCCCGCTCACCAAATGTTGCCGACCACTGTCCAGCCGACCACCGTGAAAGAGCACCACCTGATCACCCTTTCACCTCAGCTTCGAGAAAGGCGTAGGGAATTCTGGAACAATTCCTTTGTACAACTGTTGCACCAGCACAACCTTGCTGCAAATGCCACAAACTGCTGGATCTGTGGGTTGCTCCCACATGCTACCGGACACTCCATCCCCTTTATTCCTTCACCTTTCTCAGTTCACGGCTCTTGCCTCGCCTGGTTGATCCTCATGCAAGAAAGCCACAAGGACAACGCCGCTTCCGGTCAGACAGTATCACACTTCTACTACGGGTTCTGGCCGAACAAAACCGGAAAGCCCTTTTGTCCCGCAATTTCAGGTTCAACCTTCCTTACGAACATCCCAGCCAAAGAAAGAGTCGAAATGCAAGTGCTCCACAATCCAGCCAGATCCACCTTCTCCCACCTACGGAAACAAACGGCTGCCACCCTGACTGCGGCCCTGTCCGTCATCAATGTCACAGGACTCGTATGCCTCGAAGGACAAGGAACGCAGCTGGTGGGTCACAGTTCTTGTCGCATCACCAAAACATTGGTCTCAGCTGACCCCCCTTCCTTTGTTGCTTCCCCGAATATGTACTTTGTTTGTGGCACCAAAGCTTACACGTGGCTCCCAAAAGGCTGGAAGGGTACGTGCTACATCGCCTTCATTCTTCCTCCCACATATGTGGCTCCAGCCAACCACCACCGGCAAAAGCGCGCTGAAGATGTTGAACAAGCCGACTCCACCGGAGCACAGTTCCTGGATGCAGCAAAGGGACTTGTTCCTCTGTGGGGACCAATGGCCAATAGCCGCGCAATCCGACACCTGACTCAGGCATTGGAGACAACCATTAACATCACCGCTGGCGTCCTCGCCAACAACACGGCTGAGCTTCAGGCAGTCCGCCTGGTGGCTCTTCAAAACCGTCTTGTTCTAGATGTGGTCCTGGCCGACCGTGGAGGTGCATGCCGTATCATCGGCTCCAGCTGTTGCACCTACGTGCCAGATAACTCACCTTCAGTCTATAAAGCAATCGAACACCTCCACAGACTGTCCTCGGAGGTTCACCAGGAACAGGAAGGATGGTCGCTTGGAGGCTGGTTCTGGGACACTTTGAAGAACTGGGGATGGAAATTACTCACATTTTTATTGATACCGATCATGATACTGTGTGGGTGTTGCTTAGCTATTCAATGTTTACCACCTTTATGTGCACTCATTTCCAACTGTATGTGCCCAAAGACTTTGAACTTTAAACCCGAGCACATGAGTCCCCTATACGAGGTAGAGGTGCGTGGTCTCATGGGGATCGATCCGAACTGACAAGCTGGCGAGACATGTTAAAGGGAGGACTGTGAAATTTTAGTTCGTGTGTTGAACATCATCTACGCCATCTTGCAGACCCACGTACGAGCATACACGACAGCCATTTTAGGTACCATGGTCTCCCTGTTCACGATCGCTCATCAGCACACTTCCCTGACCCTGCAAGCATCCCCCATGCACCCTGACTGCCCCCGCTCTCTCATGCACAAGTCATGAGCCCTCCCCTCCCATGATTCTGTCCCAGAGAATCGCACCCCGCGCCTGACCAACACCTCCTGTCCCTCCGTGAATACCCCTCCTTTGATGACCCCTTCCTCTGAGCCTAAACGTCAGCACGGACCGCTGGTCATCCTTTAGCCCGAGGATACAGTTTATTGCCCATTACTGTATGCACTGGTCTCTCCTGAAAGAGGCCGCTATTGATCACGACCTCCCCATCCCCGAGATTCGATCAGGCGCACATTCCAAAGGGATCGGCAGAACACTCAGCTGCATGATAGCCCCCTCCCGACCACATGAGGGGGGAAAGAGCCTCTACTGTTGTCATGTGTTGGAACGGGTCGGAATTGGGGGGGGGGGGTGCCGGGGATGTCATTCTCATGCTCTACAATGTCCCTGTTGTAATAAAGGACGTTCACATGTCTAAAACCAGTGTATAAAAGACCAGCTCTCAGAGAAGTTGAGAGAGCACCTCGAGACGATACCTTGCTGTCTGATCTGATGTGTTCTGATCCGTCGGAATAAACTTGTTTCCTGTCTTCCTGTCTCCAGCGCCTGCCTCTTTATTGAATAACTTCGTATGGTATTAGAGGCGTTTTACGCCGGGCAAATTTAACTTAGGAAACAACTACTGAAATCGCCTGACCATTTTGAATTGATCTTTATCACTTCCATTCGGGCTGAAGTCTGCGCCCAGGACTTTCTCGAAGTGCATGGCAGTGGTAGCGGCACACCTGAGGAAGAACAAGGTGTTTGTCTACCCGTACCTGGACGATTGGTTGATCAAGGCCTCCTCCTTCTCAGAAGCTCGAGCGCACTTCCAGAAGACGTGCGTTCTATTGAACAAGCTGGGGTTGCACATCAACATGTCCAAGTCTGTCCTGACTCCGGTCCAGTGCATTCAGTACTTGGGAGCCACCATCGATACGGTGTCAGCAAGCGTGTCTCCTTCGGAGGAGCGATGATTATCACTCCTTCGGAAGGCTCAGGCTCTTATGACCACTCCATCTACGACAGTGAGGATGGTGTCTTCTCTACTGGGGTCGATGGCCTCTTGTATCTTCCTGACGCCACATGCGCGGCTGCACATGAGACCGCTGCAGGAGTGCTTGGAAGATCAGTGGGACCAGAGGAGAGGTTCTTGGGACGACAAGATACGACTGTCTCTGCATGCTCTTCAGTCTCTGAAGTGGTGGTGTTCAGCGGAGAATCTCCTCAGAGGGGTTCCCTTCCACAAGGACATTCCCACTCAGACTCTTGTGACGGATGCTTCTCTCCAGGGATGGGGAGCGCACTCCGGAGACTTACAGATTCAAGGGACGTGGTCCCCGACGGAGTCCACGTACCACATCAATTTCCTGGAACTCAGAGCTGTTCACTTGGCACTGAAGGCTTTTCACCCGTCCTTCCAGACCAACTCTCTGCTTGTACAGACGGACAATACGACCACGATGTATTACCTCAACAAGCAGGGGTGCTCGAGATCGCGCACCCTGTCACAGGAGGCGCAGGCGATCTGGCACTGGCTTCTGGCCCGAGGACTGACGATAACGGCCACCCATCTGCCAGGTGTGCAGAATGTTCAGGCAGACGCACTGAGCAGACTGATTCAGGAAATCCACGAATGGGTCATAAACGACAAAGTACTGGGAGAAGTCTTCGCAAGGTGGGGAACTCCAGACGTAGATCTGTTCGCCACCGCAGAAAACAGCAAATGCCAAGACTTCGCCTCCAGGTATTACCAGCCAGGGACGCTGGGGAATGCGTTATGGATCAACTGGTCGAACAGCTTTCTGTACGCTTTTCCACCCATTCCCCTGATTCCGATGGTTCTCATCAAGCTGTCCCAGTCCAGGGCGCGGATGATACTGATTGCCCCGGAATGGCCCAGACAGTGGTGGTTCACGGACCTGGTTCACCGGTCTCTCCTTCCTCACATACGGCTGCCGTGCAGGCCGGACCTTCTCACGAAGTTTGGGGGGCGGATGTTGCACCCCAACCTCTCGTCTTTGAGTTTGGCGGCATGGCTCCTGAGATAGTGCAATATGGACATCTGAATCTCCCAGAAGATTGCATGGACATACTGAAGGAGGCTAAGCGACCTTCCACTAGAACTTCTTATGCTTACAAGTGGAAGAGGTTTTGCATCTGGTGCAAGTCCAAGAACTATGACCCTACGACATGCAAGGAGGACGTCATCCTTTCATATCTACTACATCTGGCGCAGGCTGGCCTTAATGTCCATTCCATTAAGGTTCATCTGGCAGCTTTGACTGCCTACAGGAAATGCCCTTCACAGACTTCCTTCTTCCAGATCCCTGTGATCAAAGATTTTCTGGAAGGCTTGAAGAAAGTATTCCCTCCTGTCAGGCTTCCCTCGCCTTCATGGGAATTGAATGTGGTGCTGTCCAGATTGATGAAGGAGCCTTTTGAACCTATTCATAAGGCTTCGTTACAGCACCTGTCCTGGAAGGCGGCGTTCCTCGTGGCCATTACATCGGCCCGCAGGGTGAGTGAAATTCAGGCGTTGTGTTGCCAAGAACCTTATACTGTATTTCATGCTGCTAAGGTTGTTATGCGTACTCACCCTAAATTTCTTCCCAAGGTTATTTCTGATTTTCATGTCAACCACACTATAACTTTGCCTACGTTTTTTCAGAATCCTTCATCTCCAGCCGAAAGGTCTTTACATTCCCTGGATGTTAGGAGGGTGTTGAAATTTTATCTGGATAAAACCAAAGATATTCGTAGGTCAGACCAATTGTTTATTAATTATGGATCAGTCAGGACAGGTCTTGCTACCTCTAAACAGTCCATCTCGAGGTGGATTGTGTCCTGCATACAATTGTGTTACCAAAAGGCTAATAAGACCTTAGGGGGCAAACCTAAGGCTCATTCCACCAGGGGCAAAGCTGCCACGACGGCTTTGCTTCGTAATGTTCCCATTGCAGAAATCTGCAAGGCGGCCACTTGGAAGTCGGTCCATACCTTTGCTAAGCATTACTGCCTGGACACTGATGCCAGGGCAGACGCTCAGGTTGGGCAGGCTTCGCTGCGAAATCTGTTCGCACAATAGTGGTGTTATTTCTCATTTCTCCACCGCCGCTTTGGTGTGGGGATGGGCTTGCCATTCTATTCACTAGATTATGACTATACACAGAGATCCCCTACTACAGAAGGAGTAGTTTCTGTCCTGTAACTCCAGTTCTGTAGTAGGGGTATCTCTGTTATAGTCATAAGCGCCCGCCCTCCTCCCCGGTGGAGAGAGATTTTCATGTACGGAATGCTACAGGTCTGGCGTGTTACGCCTTCAAAAAGAACTGAAAGTAAATGGGACCTGCAGTGCATTCTGGGATACTGTGAAGTTCTGGAAGGTTCTCTTCAAGGCACAGTATCCTATTCTGAGCCACATAATGGCAGCCTATGGGGCTTGTCTGTCCAGGTTCTCCTCTCTATCATTCCAGAGGGTGTTTGCTGTTAAAGCAAGGGAAATCTGTACAGGCTTTGCTGTTTTGTGGATTTTGTGGTGGAATTTCTAGTTGAAGTACTGGACAGTGTAGCTTTTATAGGCTGCATTATCTGTCTTTAAATTCTCTCTTAAGTGTCTGTGCAGTTCTGCATTTTTTCGACACTTTAAGAGATTATTTTTGATTGTTCCGGGGTCCACGCACATGGGCGGGACTATTCTCTAGATTATGACTATAACAGAGATACCCCTACTACAGAACTGGAGTTACAGGACAGAAACTACTCCTTATTGTAGTTTCAATCAGCCAGATTCATCAAGCCAAATTGCGATCGCAATAGCTGCGAAATCACAATTGCGATCGCAATTTGACGGAAAGGAATTCAAGAAACAGAAAATTCCAAAAATGCGAAATCGCTAAATAAAAATTGCGACTTCGCAAATAAATTTGCAGAATCCTGGAGGATGGGCATTTGCGAATCTGAAATTGCGAGAAACCATGGATTCTGCGAATTAATTTGCAAAGTCGCAAAACAGTCGCAATCGCCATTCATGAAAAATCGCTAAATGCGAAAAACGAGAAAATCGCAAATAGCGACACGCAAATTAAGAACTCAAATCAGGTGGTAACCAGTAAGGAACATTTATTTTTTTCAAAAAACGTTTAACTAACTCCCAACAGGTGCAGGGCTGACCAAACACATTTAAGGACATGCAGCTGGAGCCTGGGGATTCCCACAATGCCTGGACTCTACATGCTGGTGAGGCGGTGAAGGCTACAGCGAGCTGCACGGAACAGACGGAGGATACAGGAGCGGATATTCCGCCAGCGGGTCACCCTTCTGGGCCAAACCAGGGAGCAAATCTATGCTAAGTACCGCCTGAGTGGGGCTATGATAATCAAGCTCATACGGGACCTAGACCCCCTGATGCAGCACCCAACAAGGAGGACCAATGCCGTGCCCACACATGTGCAGGTATTGTGCTGCCTGCACCTCCTGGCATCCGGAAGCTTCCAGGGGATGGTCGCTGTTGCAGGGGGGATATCCCAGCCCACCATGTCCCGCTGCCTAAGGAGTTTCCTGGAGGCTATGCTGACCCGGCTACACCACTATATATCATTCCCCACCAGCCAACAGGACCTCAATGAGACCAAGCTGCAATTTTACAATGTAGCTCAATTCCCACAC